>NC_135314.1:51468852-51776012 GCF_048772815.1 Callospermophilus lateralis | reverse complement strand
AAGGCATACAAAGAAACAGAAATGTATATATGGTCCATTCAAAAGAAAAAACAATAAACCAACCCAACTGCCTCTGAAAAAGACCTGATAGCAGACCTACTAAACAAAGCCTTTAAAACAACTGCTTTAAAGGTCCTCAAATAACTAGCCATGAAAAAGGTCAAGAAAATGATATATCAACAAAAATGGAAGTATGAACAATGAGCAAAGAAAGGAAAAAAAAGGTTACTGAAGTGTGAACGTGTTATCTGTGGGATACCAGAAAGAACACACATATGTGGAATACTAAGGAGAAGTGAGAAAGGAGCAAAGAGAATATTTGAAGAAATAAGAAAAAATTTCCCAAAGTTGGTGAAAGATATGAATATAAACATCCAAAACGGTCGAGGAACTCACACAAGTAAGATGAAGTCAAAGATATCCACACTGAGACATATTATAACTGTCAAAGGTCAAAAACAAAGGAGGCTTTTCAAAGCAGCAAGATAAGTTACTTGTCATACAAGAGAGTCTCATCAGAATTTCTCATCAGATTTCTCATCAGAAACTTTAAATGCCAGAAGGTGGTGAGTGAACATATTCAAAGGCTGAACAAACAAACAAAAATTACCCTGTAAACTTTATTCAGCAAAATAGTCCTTTTAAAAGTGAGAAAGAAACTAAGACATTCCCAGATAAACAAAAGATGAGGGAGTTCATTATCATTAAATCTATCCTGAAAGAAGTGTTAAAGGTAGTCCTATAGGTTGAAATAAAAGTTGTATAAAATATTTTAAAAATAATTTTATATGACTAAAATAAAGCTTCATAATATGAAATTTCCCACTTGTGGCATCATGTTGGTGGCCCCAAATTTTTGAATTTTCAAGTAATTTAGAACTTTTATTTTCAGTTGGAATATGGGCCAGGGCTTGATCTGAAAGTTATTATTAGTAAATAATTGAAGTCAGTATTACGAAGTAACTAAAGTAAGCTAGTAGTCTAAAAGTTAATATTGTTATAGTAAACCAAAACAATTATTTTAACTTTGGTTTGTAAATACACACTTTGTCTTCGGCATATTTGAGAGTAAAATAAAAATTATTACTTTATGTTTCTGAATATACAATATATAAAGATACAATTTTGTGGGCTGAGGCTGTAACTCAGTGGCAGAGTACTTGCCTAGCATGTTTAAGGCACCGGGTTCGACCCTTAGCACTGCATAAGAAAATAAATAAATAAAGCAAGGGCATGCTGTTCATCTACAACTATTAAAAAAAAGATACAATTTTATGACACAAATAACTAAAAGGGTGGGGATAGAGCTGTTAAAAGAGAGGAGTACTTAAATGTTATTAAAGCTAAATTTACATATATTCATATTCTGAGTGTTTTAAGATATTAAGTGTAATCCCATGGCAATGACAAAGAAGTAGAGGCACAAAGAAATTGAGAAAGTTAAATATTTTACTACAAAAATCAACTAAATGCCAAAGGGAAAAAAATGCAAGAAATGGGGCACAAACTAAGTTATAAGGCCTATAAAAATGGGGCACAAACTAAGTAATAAGGCAAAAGTCCTTCCTTCCTAGCAAGTACTTTAAATAAATTGTATTCTTCAATCAAAAGAAAGACCAGGAGGCAGATGGATTTAAAAAAAAAAAAAAAAGAATGACTCAATTACATGCTATCTGTAACTGACTCACCTTAGATTCAAAGATACAAATGTGTTGAAAGTAAAGGATAGAAAGATATTCCATGCAAATAGTAAATCAAAAAGAGCAAAAGTGGCTATACTCAAAATAAACTACAAATAAAAAAGATTACAAGATTAAGATTATAGATGAATAACAGCTTCAATTCAGAAATATGTAACAATTATGAACATCTGTGTACCTAGTAACCATCCTTAACAACATAAGAAACAAAAATTGAAGAAACAAAAGGAAGAAAGAGTTCAAAAATAATAGTTGGAGACTTGAGCACCACTACCCCATTGTCCATAATGGACAGAAGAACTAGAAAAAAGATAATTAAAGAAAGAGTAGAAATGAATATGACACAATGAACCAAGTAGATCTAACAGACATATACAGAAAACTCTAACATCTACAGGATATTTATTCTTTTCAAGTGTACATGGGACAATTTCTAAGTGAGACCATAGCCAGCAAAATGAGTCCCAAAAGAATAAGAAGATAGATATATAAAGTATATTCTCTGACCACGATAGAATGAAGTCAATAACAGAACAAAAATGGGAAAATTTACAAATTTTGGAATTAATTAACATACTCTTAAATAATCAGTGGATCAAAGAAGAAATCACAAGTTAGATAATATCTGTAGATGAATGAAAACAAAAACACAATATACCAAAACTTACAAGACACAGTGAAAATAGTACTAAAAAGGAAATGTGTAGCTATAAACAATGTGCTAAAGATCAAAACCAAAATAACAATCTAACACTACAACTTAAGGAACTAGAAAAAAGAGGACAAGCTATACATAAAACTAGCTACAGACCAGGCATGGTGGTGCACACTTGTAACCTCAGCGGTTTGGAACACTGAGGCAGGAGGATTTTGAGTTCAAAGTCAGCCTCAGCAACTTCATAAGGCCCTAAGCAACTCAGCAAGAACCTGTCTCTAAATAAAATATACAAGGGCTGGGGATCTGGCTCAGAGGTTAAGTGCCCTGGGGGTTCAATCCCTGCTACCAAAAAAAAAAAAAAAAGGCTAGCTACATAAAGAAGGAATTAAGATGAGAACAAAAATAAAATAGAGAACAGAAAAATTAAAGAGAGCTGGGCACAGAGGCACAGATCTGTAATCCCAGCAACTTGGGAAGCTGACAAAGGAGGGTCACAAGTTTGAGAACATCCTCAGCAACTTAGAGAGACCTGTCTCAAACTATAAAAATAAAAAGGGCTGAGGCTTTAGTCAGTGGTAAAGTGCCCCCAGGTTAAATCCCTAGTAATCAGGAAAAATAAATAAATATATAAAAATACATAGAAAATTAAAAAGGCTCTTTTGGCTCCTTGAAAAGATCAACAAAATTAACAAATCCTTAGCTGTCTGGACCTAGGAAGAATATTTCTACTAAAATTGAAATAGAGATATTAACTACTAAATTTAGAGAAGTAAAATGGATTATAAAAGGACTATGAACAAGCAAATGTATGTCAACATATTAGATAAGCTAAATGAGAGAGAATTCCTACAGATGCAAAAACCTATCAAGACTAAATCATGAAGAAAAGAATATTAGGATAGATCTATAACTGAATCCATAATTAAAATCTTCTGACAGTGAATGGGAATCTAGCTTAGTAAAACACTCACCTAGCATGTTGGAAGCCCTGGGTTTTATCCCCAGCACTGCCCTCCTACACCCCTGGAGGAAAAAAATAGAAAAATTTTCTCACAGAGAAAGGTCATGGACAAGATACCTTCACTGGTGAATTTTATCAAGCACTTAAAGAATTAACATTAGTCCTTCTCAGCTTTCCAAAAAAATAGAAAAGACTATATTCATACTCATTTTATGAGCCCAGCATTACCCCAATGCCAAAGAAACAAGTACAATCTAGAAACCTAGAAACAACAAGAACTATAGGCCAATATCCTAAACACACTAATGCAAAATCCTTAACTACAGACCCACGTCTTTGTGAACACTATGCAAAAATCCTTAACAAAATATTAGCAAACAGCACTATATTAAGAGGAAAATACATCATAATCAAGTGGTATTTTATTCCTGGCATACAAGGATGGTTCATAAAAATAATCAATGCAATATACCACAATAGACTGAAAAGAAAAAAAAACACATATTATCTTAATTGATGCAAAAAAGCACCCGACAAAACACTCTTTCAAGATGAAATACTTATTAACTAGAAATAATTTAAAAGTCATATACTTCATGATAAAAGCCATGTTTTGCATGAATATACCTCCCACAACAAGTATCACACTCAATGGTGAAAGACTAAGAGCTTTTCCTCTAGATTAAGAACAAGGCAAAATGATTGCTTTTTACTAGAGTAGTCAACATAACACTACTTGTTTAGTTGAAATTGTAGTCAGAGCAATAAGGAAGAAAATATGACATTTAAATCGGAAAGGAAGAAGCAAAATTATCTCTGTTCACAGCTGATAGTCCATAAAAAGATTCCAGAAAAAACTGTTAAGACTAATTAATGAATTCAGCAAAGTACCAAGATACAAAGTCAACATACAAAAATTAGTTACAATTCTGTTAACAATGAACCATCTAAAAAGGAAATTAAGAAAACCATTTGATTTGCAATTTCTTGATTTTAAAATTTACTACAGGGGTGGGGATGTGGCTCAAGCGGTAGCGCGCTCGCCTGGCATGCGTGCAGCCTGGGTTCGATCCTCAGCACCACATACAAACAAAGATGTTGTGTCCACCGAAAACTAAAAAAAAATAAATATTAAAATTATAAAAAAAAATTACTACAGAGTTGCAATAAGCAAAATAAGAGAGTACTGGTATAAAGACAGACATATAGACTGTGGAAGAGAAAAGAATGCAGAAATAAAAATCACGGACAAAAATTAATCTAAAATCAATCTAAAATATACATGTAAGATCTAAAAATATGAAATTCTTAGGAGAAAACAGGATAAAAGCTTCAAAACATTGGGTTTGGCAATGATTTCCTTTGTTTGACACAAAGGCACAGCAACAAAAGAAAAAGTAGACAAATTTGATTTTGTGAAAAAATTTTAAATTTGTGTAGCAAAGACAATATCAACTAATCAAGAGGCAATCACAGAATAGAAAATTTGCAAATTATCTCTGGTAAGAGAATGATATCCAGAACATACAGAGAACTCCTAAAACTCAACAACAAAAAAATAAATAACTCAATTTAAAATCTGGGAAATAAATTGTTCAGATATTATTCCAAAGAAGATATGCAAATGGGCAATAAGCACAGGAAATATGTTTAACATTACTAATCATTCGGGAAATTAAATCAAAACTATAATGAGATACCACCTCAGAGTCACAAGGCTGGCACTGTCAAGAAAACAAAAGCAACAAGTGTTGGTGAGTATGTGGGAAAATAGGAACCCTTAGGCACTGTGCTGGGAATATCAAATGGTATAACCAAAGAAAACAGCATGATGGTTCCTTAAAAAAAGAAATGCCACATGATCAAGCAATTTTACTTCTAGGTACAAACTACAACGAATAGAAACCAGTGTCTAGAATAGAGATTTTTACATCCAAGTTCACAGCAGCATTATTTACCATACCTAAGATGTGAAAAGGTTAGATTCTGAGAGCCTATAACCTTGTCAATGATTGACCCATTTTACAGATTAATAATTCTTTTAAATATTTATTTTTTAGTTTTAGGTGGATACAATATCTTTATTTTATTTTTATGTGGTGCTGAGAATCAAACCCAGTGCCTCATGCATGCTAGGCGAGCATGCTATCACTTGAGCCACATTCCCAGCCTCAGATTAATAATTTTAATGTGTTAAAATTATTACTGTGTGGTAACCATAGGCAGGTGAGGCATGACTAGAGGAAGCAAGTCACTGGGGGCATGTTCTTAGGGACTATATCTTGTCTCTGGCTCTTCAAGCTTTCTCTGCTTCCTGGTCACCATGAATGACTAGTTTTCCTCTGCCACACACTCTGTCATGAGGTTCTGCCTCAACTCAAGCCTAGATCAATGGACTCTACCAACCATGGACCAAACCTCTTAATCTATGAGCCCAAATATACTTTTCCTCCTTTAAGTTGTTCTCGTCTGGTATTTTACAGCAACAAAAAACTGCCCACCACATTTTGGGTATATATGTATCAGTTGTGTAATACATGCAGTATTATTCAGCCTTTGAAAACAAGAGTTGGGCACAGAGGTGCATATCTGTAATTCCACTGGCCCAGGAGGCTGAGGCAGGCGGATCATCAATTCAAAGCCAGCCTCAGCAACTTGGCAAAAGTCTGTCTCAAAAAGAACAAAAAAGAAGAAGAGAGGGGCTGGGGATGTGGTTCTGTGGTTAAGCTCCCTGGGGTTCAATCCTTGGTACCAAAACAAAAACAAAAGAAAAGAAAAATTTCTGCCAGGTGTAGTGGCATACACTTGTAATCTCAGTGACTTTGAGGCTAAGGAAGCAGGATTGCAAGTTCAAGGTCAGACTCAACAACTTAGGCTCTCAGTAATTTAGCAAAAGTAAAAGGAGTTGGGGATATATCTCAGCATTAGAGTTTTAAGCCAAGTAATAAAAACAAAACAAAACAAAACAAAAAAGAAAACAAAGGGGGAGGATTCTGACATTCACTAAAACATGGGTGAATTTTAGGGACATAATGTTAAGTAAAACAAATCAGCTCTAAAAGACAAACATTATATGATTACACTTATATGAGATACTTCAGAGTAGTCAAAATCAGAGAAACAGAGTGAATGCCAGTGGCTCGGGAAGGGAGAAATGGGGAATTACTATTTAATGAGTACTGAGTTTCAGTTTTGCAAGAGTTCTGGAGATAAATGAATAGTGATGAGTGTACAAAAACATGAATATATTAATATAACTACATTTTATGTCCTATAAATTTTTCAACAATAAATTTTTAGTAAAAATATGTGACTTCAATCTTAGGAAAATGAATGAAACACAAACTGAAAGATATTCTACAAAATAAGTAGCTAGTTTTCTTCTTGCCATACTCATGATTGAAGACAGATTATGGGGTTACTCCAGATCAAAGGAGTGTAGTATCATGGAAATTAAATGCAGTGTGTGGTATTAGGCAGGACAAAGGATCTATTTTGTGTATTTTTTCCTTAATATTAAGAACATTATTGGGATAATCAGTAAAATGTATTTAAGGTCCATACATTAGACAATAGCATTGTATTAATGTTAATTCCCAATTTAGCCCACTGTACTGTAATAATATTCTTGATTATTTAGTATCATAAATAATTTAGTATCATAAAACATTAAAAAATACATAGGAAGAAAAATAAGAAAGCAGCTGTGGTAAGTACATATATTAACAACTGAGGAATTTGGGTATCTTTGTACAATTTTTCAACTGTATGTTACTATGAAGTGATTTTAAAATAAACCAAAACAAACAGAAAACTCCAGAAAGCAAACAAAGTAAGAGCACTGCAGTCAAACATTAGTTTGCAATTTTAAAAAGGTTCACTCAGTTAATCAGATACATTTAAGATTATCCATGAAACAAAAATGTATCAGATCATGCTTTAGACGGTACCAATAATGATCCAATAATTTAAGACCTAAAACTCAAACATTTTGTGAAATTTGAAGGGTCCAGGGGCAATAGGATGCTCTTCCCTAGAAACACCTCTGATGTAATTACTTGCATATCACATGGGAGTTATCTATTAACTTGTTTCTGGTATATCTAGTAAGCTCTTGGAGGACAATATTATATTCATTTTAGTATTTACAATACACCCCAATCTGCCAGGGATATGTTCTAAGATGTTCCACAGATATCTGAAACAACGAATAGTACTGTATCCTATAAAAACTCTTTTCCCTATGATATAGTTTAATTTATAAATTAACCAGAAAAAAGATTTACAACAAATAATATATTGAACAAGTATGAACCCTATTCTATAATAAGAGTTACTTAAAATTTATGAGTTTTTATTTCTGGAATTTTTCATTTACTATTTTTGAACATAATCAATTGAGAATAACTAAAACTGCAGCAAGCCAAGTCTTGGATAAGGAGGGACTACTGTATATGACTCAAATAGTTACACAAAATTAAAGGGAAACCAATCCATTCCAAAATACATGTTTAAATATCAGAAAAGACCATCATACATTAAAGCATTTTCACCAAAGTCTCAATTACATGATAGCTCAATATAATGACAGAAGTGACTAAGAATGAAAGCATCTATTTGTTTTTGTTTGTTTGTTTTTAAAGAATTTACTTTGGAGTAGAATTAAGCTTCTGAGTTTAAGAGACTGGTGTCAGAGAGGATGTAGTTATATTCCTAGCAGAAAGAACTAGCATATTACTACTATGTGCATTAATTTACACTTTGAATGTGGATCATATTTTTCACACCAAAGATTATCAATACTTTACTTAATAGCATTAATCTCACTTTGGGTAATTCTGTTGGAAAGGCACTTAATGTCAATAAGCCATTCCTTGAAACTAGACAGGCTCTAAAAATGAAAAATAATCAAGTTCTCTGACAGTTGGCTATTATTTTTAACTGTTACATATAAATTTATTAAAATAAAATGTTTACTTTGGAGTAGTTTTACTTGTAGGAAAGTTATGAAGTTAGCACAGAGTTCTCACATATTCTAGATATATCATCAATTATTTTTAATTAATAAAAGTGAAGTATGTTATCTAATTAAATGAGAAAATGATGAATATTTCTAAAGAAGACAAATACATATTAGGAAACAAAGTGCTACATAAAATGATACATCCAGTACAAGATCAGAAATGCAATTTTTAAATTATCTTTAGAAATTAAACAAGATTTTGCAAAGCAAAAATATTTTTAAAAAACTTTTAAAATAGATTTACAAGTATAAAAGGCATCATAACAAATGTAAGGAGATTCAATATTATGAAGATATTTAGAATATGTCCTATTTCATAAATACTACCTAATAAAATGGCAAATGTTGAACCCATTTTATATTATTATTATATTATTATATTAAATCCCAAATATTTAATTGCCTGAAAATACCCACTGAAGCCCAAAGTAAATTACCATATCTAACAACAACAAAAAAGTTAAAACAGTTTTAAAAGAATACAAATAAAACATCAAAAGCAAATGAAATTTTTATAAAGAAAAAAATAAACTAATAAAAACCTGTGGTATGGTGGGTAGGATGACAGTATTCTCAGCAGGGACTGGCAGGACAGGGATCACAGGGACAGTGGGAGAAGAGGGAGGAACAGCTTCTGTTGGCTAAAAATCATCAATGACAAAAAATCAGGAAAAACACCAAAACAAAAGAAAAAACATAACTGAAAGTTTTGCCACAAAGATAAATTGTAGTTTTCAGGAATAACTAAATAGTAGGTAAAATATTAATATATTACTATAATTTAAATGAGAAAATGTTCTCCAGAAATTTTAGAAATAATTGTGTATCCATTATAATTTTCAAGACTCTATAGTTAAAAGGAATGACTATTCTTTAGATGTTTAAATAAAAATAATAAAAGGTAATCACTTATAATACTGCTCTTCCTCTAGAAGACACTTGTTTCACAGATTATAAAATTTTTTCCTAGCATTCAAAAAGTATTTGACTGCTTTCCTTTTTGCATTTAAAGAAACCAAAGTCATTTTATTAGCCCACCATGCAAACTATGAAAGCTTGTAGATACACAGACAAAAGATTCAAAGAACTTCAAAACAGAATGTATATATCTTTAAATAATCTATACAATTAATCTCTACTATCAAGAATAGTAATAAACTGCCTAAAACTATATAATAGTCATTAATTCAGCTAACATTCACTGACTGTATATAATGTGTCAGACAGTCTGGCCAAAAAAAAAAAAAAGAGGAAAAAAAAAAACAAAAGAAAAAGAAGAATATTTTAGTGATATAATTTAAACAAACATGTTTTTGATATTTATGTTTCATAATTTATTTGGCT
Source organism: Callospermophilus lateralis (assembly GCF_048772815.1). NCBI lineage: Eukaryota > Metazoa > Chordata > Mammalia > Rodentia > Sciuridae > Callospermophilus > Callospermophilus lateralis. Next base: position 51,766,326 of record NC_135314.1, on the reverse strand, counting down.
TGGTTCAATTATGTTTAGAGATATGACTCTAGAACATAAAAAAGTGTTTTGTAACAAGGTATAATTACTGTAAGCTAAACTAATTCATAAACATTTACTATACAAAATTACATATGTAAGAAAAACACTAAAACCAAGTAGTTCAAGGACAGTATGAATTAACAAAGATTTAAAACATGAAGAAAAAAGTTGTGAAACTTGAAACTACACTTATCCTCAATGATGAATACAAAATTGTAACAAAAAATGTTTTTACCCATTAGTTGAGATTTATTAAAAATGCATGGTGCTGAGACAATTGGCTATCCACATGCAAAAGAATAAAGTTGAACCTCTACCTACCTCAAGTCATATATAAAAGTAACTCTAAATGGATCAACAATGCAAGTACAAAGTCTAAACTCATAAAACTCTTAGAAGAAAACATGGGATAAATAAACATGACCATGGATTTGGCAATGGATTCTTAGATATCACACCAAAAGTATAACTGACAAAAGAAAAAAAAATCATTTAGACTTCATCATAATTAAAACCTTGAAAAGGAAATTATCAAGTAAGTGAAAAGAAAATCTACAGAAAGCTGGGCACAGTGATTTTGCACGCCTGTAATACTAGTGGCTCAGAAGGCTGAGGCAGAATGATTGGGAGTTCAAAGCCAACCTCAGCAAAAGCGAGTTGCTAAGCAACTCTGGGAATGTGGCTCAGTGGTCGAGTGCCTCAAGTTCAATTCCTGGTACCCACTGCCCCCTCTCCGAATATATAACATACTCTTAAATCATATATCTGTTAAGGGTTTAATACTCAGAACATTCAAAGCATATATAAAGAACAACTCAATAAGAAAACAAATAACCCAATCAAAAAAAATTGGGTTACAGTCTTGAACTGACATTTCAGCAAAGAAGATACCTTTGTCCAATGGTTACAAATAAAAGGGAAAGATGCTTAAAATCATTAGTCATTGGGGAAATGCAAATCAGGTTCATAATGATATACCTCTTCCCACCTACTGAAGAAGGCTATACTTAAAACACAACAAAATAACAAGTGGTGGCAAGAATGTGGACAAACTAGAACTCTTGCTGGTGGGTATGTAAAATGGTTCAGCCTCTGTGCAAAACATTTTGGTGGCTGTTCAAATACCTCATTACAGAATTATCATATGACAGCAATTCTACTCCTAGCTATATACCCAAAAGAAATGAAAACAAAGGCTCAGTTATTTGTATGCCAATAGTTCATACAGCATTATTCACTGTAGCTAAAAGGTGGAAAAAAACCAAGGGATAAATAAAATGTGGTATATACGTAAAATGGAATATTAGCCTTAAAAAGGAAGGAAATTCTGGCATGCTACAATATGGACGAACCTTGAAGACATTATGTTAAATTAAAAAGTCACAAAAAGACAAATACTATGATTGCACTTAATAATTTTATTTATTTCACCACAAAACATTACAAAAAAACTTTTTAAATGCATGGAAATAGGTTCTTGCTATTAGATACACTGTTGTGTAGATACACCTGCTGTTAGATACACAAATTCACAAAAACTTTAGAAAAACCAATTTAGCAGTAAACAACTAGAGCCTTAAAAATGTCTAAACTCTGACTCAGTACCTCTGAAAATTTACCTTAAGGGAATAATTTAAAAAGCAAATAACTTTCAGTTATTCTCTTGAGCACTGTTTGTAATTGGGGAAGGAATACCTTAAATATCCAAAGGTGTCTGCATGATTGAATAATGATAATTATGTAAGAATAAATATTATATAGCAATTAAAAATTATTTGTAAGAATAAATTTATAAGGCTATGGTTGTGGATCAATGGCAGAGTACTTGCCTTGCACATGTGAGGCACTGGGTTCAATCCTCAGGACCATATGAAAATAAATATATTAAAAAGAATTCAGAACCTATTATTTTAAAAAAGAATAAGTTCATAAGTCATATGGGATATTGTTTATTACATAACACTAAGTAAAAAAGAGGGAAAATGAAACACATAAAAAAAATGGAAAGAAATGTCTGAAAGTTAACCTCTGGGAGCAGGATTATAAGTGCAGACACTCTTCCCGCTTCTTCTTTAATCTGAATTCTATTTTTTTTCAACTGTCAACAATAAATACATAAACAAATACATAGTAATGTTATAAATGCAGGGTGAGGGATAGAATCTGTACATATTAAGAGAAAATTATTATCATCTTTTACCATCACATTCTCTAAAAAATAAGCAGAAATATATTTCGTATTAATTATTTTAAAAGGCATTACAACTCTCAGTGTTTTAGCACTAAAGAAGCTAAGGAGCCTATTCAACTCTTCATTTCACCACTGAAGTTCAGCTTACTCCTGATGCCAGGATTTCCTGTTTTAAAAAATTTCAACAGGCATAGATATTAGTTCTTACAGTAGATTAAAATTAAAATATAAAAGGATGATTTGAGGACAAGATTGAAAGGATGATATAATTCTGGGGAATTGCATAAGAAGATTCTAAACTGAAAATGTCAAATATAATACATGTATATACAATATAAATACTGAGGCAACAATATATAATAACCAAGATATCATTAATCTCCCTGGTTCTTTTTCTCTCTCCAATGTTCCCATTATAAACCAGTTCCCAGTTTGGTATGATTAAATAATTCTGAAGACAGAGAGTGATGACATTTGTATAATGCTATGAATGTACTTAACACCACTGAATAATACATTTTAAAATGGTAATTTTATGTTATATACATTTTACCATAATTTTTTAAGAGTACATTATGAATAAAGCCTCTGGGGACTCTAATCACCATTTATACCCAGTTCCTTTTATGAAATTTTTTAAAATTCCGTGTTATAAAATTAAAATTACAAATTTAGATAACTGATTTTCTTTGCAACATTTATATGACCTTCTTACAATGATTTATGATAGAGCATGAAAGGATGGTTCTAAAAGAATTACTGATGGACCAACTGGATATATATCAAATCTAATGAATACTGATCCCTAATTTGAACCATCCATAACATCAACTCATATTTTACTGACATAATTGAGAGAAGTAAACAAAATAAAGTTTCTAGAATATGATTTACTGTCATGACCTTGCTATAGGCAACAGCTTATTGAACAGAAAAGTACACTTCTCAAGTAGGGTAAGGAGAACATCTGGGTGCTGGGAATGGGGAGGAGAAAGCAACCTGGTTTAGAATGCTGAAGCCTGACCAGGGTGAAAGGGTGGGTGTCCATGGGCAGAGTGGCAGCAGGCTGATGTGTGTTGTTGGGACTCAACTGAGGAGTCTCTATATGGCAATAACAGCACAGGCATGAGGTTTGGAGTCCTTAGTAGAATAAAAGGGGATCTACTGGTGATAGAGCAGAGTAAGGAAGGTGTCCACTTAGGGCAGTGAGTGATGGAAAATGCTTATTATAGGGGATTTTAAACTATTAAATAAATATATATAGAATAATGGGAACAAGATTCCTCATGTCAGAAAATGGGAGTTATAAAAATGAAAAGGGAGAAAAGTAGCATAAAACCTTCAGTGTTAGACTGAATTAGAGGTACTGGTATAACATATCTTTCAATGTATTCACATACAAAAATAAACATAGACACAAATGTGTGTATGAGTATATATATTCCCTACTGCCCACTGGGAAAAAAGGCAACACTTAATCACCCCCAAAGCATGAACATATCGAGCACCCTGGTCTTTACTTCTAAATATCTGTTCTCCAGTAAAAAATATAATAAAATAGGGCCCTTGGAGAAATGGCTGATTCTAGTGCTTGAGCCGAGCAAGTACAATATGAGTCGAGATATCTTGCTGTGTCAGAAAAAAATGAAGTGTTCAAAGAATAATAGGGGTATCACAAAGGACTCAGAAGTCAGTTGAGAGGCTGCCACTAGCCAGACTGGGATCAAAATAAATAATAACAACAGTAGCATATACCTCAATAATAGGAATCCAAGAGTTCATAAAAGCATTTCCTTACAACCAAATGCCAACTAAAAATTGTAGAAGAATGGAATTATAAAATAATCACTTGGCAACCACTGTTGTTATAGTCCTTTCAAGAAATATCAAAGGTAACATCACCAGTTGTGGGACAAACTGAAATCATATACCACCTGCTAGGATAACATGAGAGCACATAATCAATTCTGTGATACTTCTTTTTCTTTTCTTTATTTTCTTTTAGTATTGGGGATTGAAGTCAGAGGTACTCAACCACTGAGTCACATCCCCAGTCCTATTTTCTTATATTTTATTTAGAGACAAGGTCTTACTGACTTGCTGAATGCCTCACTGAACTCATGATCTTCTCTGCCTCAGTCTCCACAAGCCTCTGGTATTACAGGCCTGCATCACCGCGCCTGGCCTTCTATGATATTTCTATCAAAGATGCATCTAATCAGTAACATTACATAAACCCAAAGTAAGGAATACACAAGTAAATAAATGTCTATAGTCATAAAATGTCAATAATTGGTCTAAAGTTTTTAAAGTTCAATTTTATTTTATTTTTACAAAAGGATTTATTGAAAAATTGAAATATATCTGTCCCCTCTTAAGTTTCCTTGTGCCTCTTTATTATTTTTTTAAATACCAAAAGAAGTGTATTTTTGAGATGTTTGAAAAATGTCACAAATTATTTCTTAGCAATGGTCTCCAGTCTTTAAAATAATATATTAGCTAATTTATAATTTGATATGAAAATAAGGCAGAGAAGGAACATGCTTATGTCAAATTTCAAGGCTGAGCACAGATAATTTTCTTTACTGGTAGTTGCTTTAAAACCCTTTATGATATACTATAATGCTTCAATTTTCTCTTTAACCCCCTCAGTAACCTTCTGGCTCTGAGCCTCTTCTGGAACCCATCTTCTTTAGATAAGGATCCAGATACTATTTTTAAAAATCCCTAAAACAAACATATGCCATCTTAACCCATCCCACTCTCTCCAGGGCACTGAGCAAAGCACTCTGCAAAAGAACACATGCCCCCGCCTCTTCTTTAAGGCTGGCAAATACTTCAAAAGTAAATGACATGTCAACACACACAATTTCTAAGCCACAAATATTAACTTCTGAGCATAACAGAGAATTACAGAAGAACATTTGATTCACTTGAAACAAATACAGCTCTAAACAAATAATGTTAAATATGGTAATAATTCATATATATATAAATATATACATATATTTATATATATATAAAACAAATACTGAGGCAGCAATATGCAATAACCATTATATACAGTAACCAAGATTCAGTAACCAGTATTACAGAAAAGAAATTCAGAAAAGTATTTTAAACTTGAAAATCTTATATAATTAGTTATTAGACAATGACTACTGTGCCATCATCCTGTCCCACTCTGTTTGTATCACTTAATAAAACAAGCTCCAAAAGGTTTTTTGTTGGTTTTTAAAATCATGACCATGTGACTAGCAACAGTCTTAGTTGTTTCTATCCATAGCAACACCATGGAATCATTAGCATCTGAGTCTGCCTTCAGAGATTTGTTTCCATGACAACAAAGGTTATAATATTAACACTGTCTCAAGAAATACTGCAGAAAATTGTGTATTTCTATAAAATAATTGGCTAGATCATACATATTTTAATAGTACCTTTTGAAAACCAGCATCAAATTGACAGTTATCTGAAAAATGTTTAAACTGATGAATTTTAAATGATTCCTACTAACTTTCTTTGTAACTCTATATTTTACATCTAATTTAAAATCTTAACATTATGAACCTGTGTTTACCATGTAGATTTTCATCAAAATGGTGTGAAGCCACATTAGGTACAGTCACGTGCATAATTTGTATGGCATATCCACATTTATGATATGTACTACCCTCCCTGACTTCTATTCATGCAATAGTTAAGTGTGTATTGAGTAAGGCTACTATCTTTATTAAATCCATTTCTGCTTAAAATAGCTAAAATGCTTTTAAATTTTTTTTAAGTTATAGATGGACTCAATACCTTTACTTATTTTATCTCTTTATTTTTTTTTATGTGGTGCCAGGGATCGAACTCAGTGCCTCATGCAGCTAAGCAAGCGCTCCACCATCTGGCCCCCCAAAATGCTTTTTATTATGTGCACATAAATCCTAACAGGAAGAGACAGAAGGGACAATTATGAGACTGTAATAATCCAGTTGAGAGGTGACTGGTGACTTAAATTGAATGGTGATAATGGTGAACACAGAAACGAACAGTCTGGATTTGGGATGCAGAGTTGGTGTATCGTGGGGCCTGATGGCAAAGCAGGATTGGTATGAGTAATACCCACAATAGCAATTAAAAATCACTTTTCTTATATCCTAGTTAGACTCAGGCATAAAAGGGCTGCAAAGCTATTTAAATACATTTTTAAAAGTTTTTCTCACTGAATTATTTATTAAATGATTTTCATGGCTGGGGTGTAGCACAGCAGTAGAGGACTTACCTAGTGTACACAAGATTCTGGGTTTGATCCCTAGCATGGTCAAAACAAAAACCAAAATAAAACAAAAACCCAAAAACCAAACAAACAAAAATGATTTTCACAGTTTTAAGATAAAACTCCCAAGAAGATAAATGAAATTATACTATCAGGAAAACAATAATGCTTAATTTTACATTACCATGTTTCATGAATGGAATAAACTGAGCTCAGAATATACACAAAAATTCAATAAAGTCTAAAAAAATCATCATATCACATTTTAAGGAAAAAAATGAAATAAATGAACTAGCAAATCTTTTGGTATCAATATCTTAAATGAGGAAAAGTGCCACCATTGGTCAATAAAGACCTTAGTTTTTGTTTTTGTATGAATAATTTATATGTTTAGTCCATGTTCTTTGATCCTTTGTTTATAGATTTACTATGCTATAATGACACATTTCTCTGATTAAATGTCAAAAAAGGTATTTAAAAGTGAGAGAGAAATCAAGAAAAACCTACAAGCCTTTTGAATGTTTATAGAAAAAATGTAGCTTTATAAAGACTCTACCTGAAAATCACTGTATTCAAAAGAGGACCTGTATCTTCAGAAAAAGATGTTTTTAATGGCTTAAATCTGTTCTGTATAATTCAGATGCCCTTCAGTCAACTGTCACTGCAAACAGACACCTTCAATATAAACTGTGCAGTTAAAAAAACAAAAAAACAAAACCCAAAACCAAAACATATTATTTGAACCAGGTACATAAAAATCCATGCCATAACTATCTCAGAAACAAATATTTATAAAGAATTAACATTTTAAACTAAATCATTAAGGGTTGTAAATCCATTTTTTTTGTAAGCCAGGTATAGTGGCTCAAGCCTGTATTCCCACATCTGGGGAGGCCCAGGCAGGAGGATTGCAAGTTTGAGGCCATCTTAAAGAATTTAGTGCACCCTGTCTCAAAATAAAAATGTAACTCAGTGGTAGAGTGTCCCTGGATTCAATCAAAGTACTGTATATAGATAGATAGATAACCCCTACAATTAAAAAAAAGATTTTTGTGGTTTTTTTTTTTTTTTTTTTTTTTTTGTAACTAGGGAAAAAAGGAAAGCAGACCTGGCAATTAATTTTACAGAAACATGGGTGCAAATCTGCTAGTTCATACAGTCATACTAGCTCATAATCTATTTCTACTTTCAAGATTCATAATATTCAGTTAAGGTTTTGGGTTCCTTCATTATGAAAAGATGATATTCTATCAGCCTCAGCTGATGATTCTGCAGTACTGATAAAAGGATGCATGAACCATTAAAAAGCTAAAGTGGATAAAGATCTAAAACCTAAATTTAAAAATATGGTTACATAGTAAATAAGGATAAAATTACCAATTTAATATGCTTTTTTAACCTGATTTTTATTAGCACGTGGTTATAGAAACATGCATAACACTGGACTTCATAACTATTAACTTAAAATGGGCCTTTAATGTGCCCTAGTAATCATATTAGCCCTACTCTCCTCAAGTCCCTAATGATTCAGGCCCCCGTTATTTTCTGAAGCCACAGCCTTCGATTCTCCATTTACTGTTTCAGCCATGTTGCCCTCCTGTGGCTTTTCAAATATCTTACACATGCTTCCACCTAAGAACTACTGCTATTTGTCTCTCCGCCTGGAATGCTCTTGCCTAGATGCCCACATGGTTCAACTCCATAATTTCTTTTCCTGTCTTTCCCAAACATCACCTTTAAGTTGAAGCCCTCTAAGTTATTCTATTATGCTCCCCTAAAACAAACCTACACATTTCCTACTTTATTCTCATTACTTTTCCTCCAGAATGCTACATATTTTAGTCAATTATATTTACCAATTGTCTATTTTAACACAGCTCTATAAGAGCAGGGATTTCTGTTCAGTTTATTCCTGTGTGCTTGGTGTCTAGAATAGTGCATACAGGACATATTTTATATATATATGTGTGTGTGTGTGTGTGTGTGTGTGTGTGTGTGTTCAACAAATGAAACTATATAATTATCAAGTTGGATCAATTTCATCAGTACTTTAGACCTCATTCTTCCCATATTCCCTCTTTCATGCTGAACACATAGCAGAAACTGCTAAATGGTTCTCTCTGTGTGCTTGGGCAGTTACTACCAATCAGAAGGTATTCAAGAAATTCTATCATTTGACAACCTTAGAGGTTAACTAATTGCCCAACAACGCCTATTTGAAAATAAACATGGCTTGGCCAAGTACATTTTCTTAAAGGATTTTCCTCTCTGTCAAACTGCAATAAGAAAATCTTCTGAGAGTTTATAATTAAAAAACAAAACAATGGTACCTTTCCTCCAAACTTCTAGGTTCTCCTAAGTTCAACTTGGGCCTTTGTTCCCCTAAATGGTATGTACTTCTTGCTGTTACTATCATTGTTTTACCCTGATGTTCCCTCTTTGTCTTTTCAGTTTTTCTAACAGCCACTTAACCAATTCCCTATTTTACATTTTCTATGTTAAAATAAGTGATTTTTCTGTTTTCTTGGCTGGACCCTGTTGAGGTTAGCAATCCTCTAGCTATGACATAATTCTTTATCATTCTATAATTAGGTTCTTCTCCACATCTCTAGAACACTTACTTAAAAGGCCAGAACAGTCTTTGCAGCCAGTGACAATGATAGTGGTTGTTGTCATGATGGTGGTGATGAAGATGATAATGACCTTACTGATGTCATGTTATAATAAGTCTTCGCATTCACTACCTCATTTAATTCTCACTAAATATTAAGATAATATTTTCATTCCTATTTTCTACAGATAAAGAAGAAGACTCAAAATATAGGTAATTTTTCCAGGGTGCTATAACTAGGGCATGGCAGAATACAGACAATTAAACTCAGGTCATCATTTGCTAAAGATAGTATACTTATCCAGGGTACTATTCTAGCTCCTTAAAAGAATTTAAGAAGAGTTTTATCCTTATTGTTAGCACTATCTTATTGCAAAGATAATATATAAAACTCTAAAATGGAAATAAATACTCCATCAATCCATAGGTTAGGGTTTGGTAAATATTTTCCCAGGAAAAAAGAAATATTATGGGCTATGCTGTTTTTGTTGCAACTGCTCAACTCTGCTGCTGTAGCGAAAAAGCAGCCATGGACAATATACAAACAAATAGGCAGGGCTTTATTTACAAAGCAGGTGGCTTTGTAGTTTGCTGACTCCTGCTTCAGGGTGCTTTAAAATGAACAAAAGACATGTGGCTGGTGAAATCAACAAAGAAAAACAGAAAATTTAAGACCTCTCTGGTTAAGTTTTTACTAGCTATATTGGTTTACTTCTGCTGCAATACTTAATCCATGATAATAAAAATAAGCAACACTCCCTAAACATGGGCCATGGGCATGACAAGGTAAAACACAAACAAGTATGGGACTGGGGTTGTGGCTCAGTGGTAGAGCGCTCGCCTAGCATGCACAAGGCATTGGGTTCGATTCTCAGCACCATATAAATGTAAAATAAAGATACTATGTCCACCTAAAACCAAAAAAATAAATATTTTAAAAAACACAAGTAAAACACATATGGAAACTTCAAATTTCATCTAGAGTTCTTGACAATATTTTTTACAAAAATCAGCCTATATAAGAAAGCTGTGCTACCATAAGTCAAAGAATCTAATTCTATACTGTATATAGACCGCAATTTGGAAAAAGTGATTAGGATGATTTTTTTTGTCCTTTTTTTTTTTCTTTCCAAAATCCTGCTATGGTGTATGGTATAGAGTGAATAGTATAACTGAAGCAATCAATTCTAAGAGAGGAATGCATCTTATCTGTTTTTCCTCTGTCTTCCAAAATTGGGAACTGACTACTTTTCATACATTAGATTGTTCTGCAAAGAGTAGTCCGAGTTAAATATAGAACAATGAGGGTGGAATCTGTTTTAATTTAAATTCCAGATTATAATATCTAGTTCTTTTTCTCAGGACCAATAAAAAAACTTATAAGGCAATAAAGTACTCCCAATCTGCCGTAAACCTAACTTTTTCATGTTCCAGAGCTAGAGCTACCTGGTCAAGTCTTCAGTCAGAGTTTGGTTTCACAGACACTGTAAACACTGTTCATAAACAGGACTAACTTGGGGCTTACTAAGGAAAAAAGAGAGAACAGGCAGAACTCCTGTTAGAGGGTTATGGGGTAAAGTCTTTGAAGTTAATTTTTCCAGGGACAGAACTGTGCTCTGGCTTCTCTCAAAAATCCACGGTTGGCAGATGTCATAGCCAGTTAGCTTGCACTCACACAAAATAGGTCCAGTCTTTATTCACTAATTTGCATATGCGGTTAAAATTATCACATCAGTGGGTTTATTTAAAGTTTCTTAAATAAGGTGATAATTGTAGGCTACTGTTTTCCACAGTCTGAACAACTATTTTTAACTTTATCAAAATTCTAAACTTTGATATAAAAATGTAGGATTAAAAATGTTATGTAACAGTGCCAGGAAGTAAAATGAATAACACAGTAAAATATCTTTTAAAAGTTGATATTAAGTCAAATTTTAATGATAAGAATTCAAATTTTACATATGTATAAAAGTATACAATACCTCACAGCTTTTCACAGATTGCTGTGAATTACTTCTAAAATACACATGATCTTAGCAAAATATCACAGGTACTCTTTCCATTTTTTAAGCCATAATTCTACTTAAAAATGGTGTGTGAAATTCGGAGTGGCCATATCATATTTAGAAGCTCCAAACTTCAACCCAGCCATGATATGATTAAATGAAAGTAAGTACCTGTATATTTTATTTATTCAAAGAATATTTATCCAGTGCATTCTCCATGCTAGGTTGAGGTTGAAAAACAAAAACCCACACATCTCATTGTACCAGTCCTTGTGAAGCTTATATATTAGCAGTTGATACTAAACGAAATCGTTATTCAATTTACTACTGAGATGAAACTGTATAACAGGTATGAAATACAAAAATGGGCAAAAATGTTGGCCAAATTTCCCAAGAAATTGTGTGTGTGGTCAGTCATTTTTCAGCATCATTATTAACACAGTATTTAAAAAGTTAACTTTAAAACTTGTTTATGCTAAAATATGAAAATTGCACCCTACGGAATTTCTTGCTTTTTGTCTATGTGTTCTTGATAGAAGGGACATCTAATAATTATGACCCTATATAGCAGGTACAAATTAGAAAGCAACACATTTCCTCTCTATAAAGAATTTATATAATAAATTTCACTTATTTAGTTCCTCAAACTAAGCCAATCTAGACTACATTAAGACACTAATTTTGCACTTTTAAAAAAAGAAGCAAGTTATCAAGCCTCAAAAAGACATGGAGGAATGCTAAATGCATATTTCTAAGCAAAAGAAAAGCCAATCTGAAAAGTCTACATACTGTATAATTCCAACTTCATGACATTCTGGAAAAGGCAAAACCATGGAGACTAATTTTTGGAGCATATTTAGCTTCACAGCAAAACTGGAAAGTACAGCAAGTTCCCATATACCCTCTGCCCCACATACCCACAGCCCCATCCACTATCATCCCAATGTAAGAATGGTATATTTGATACAATCAATGAGCCTACATGATTTATTACCCAAAGTCTATAGTTTTTACCAGTGTTCTCTCTTGTTGTTGGAACATAGTATGGGTTTCAACAAGTATATAAGGTCATGTATCCACCATTATAAAATCATACAGAGTAGTTTCACTGTCTTTAATTATCTGTGCTTTACCTGTTCATTCCTCCCTTTATTCTAGCTCCTGTCAACTACTGATCTTTTTACTGTCTTCACAGTTTTTCCTTTTCCAGAGTGTCATTAAGTCAGAATCATACAACTTGTTGCCTTTCCAGATTGGCTTTGCTCACTTGGTAATATGCATTTAATATTCCTCCATGTCTTTTTGTGATGTGATAACTTATTTATTTCTAGCACTCAATAACATTACACTGTCTAAAGCACATTTCATTTATCTGGTTACCTAGTGGAGGACATCTTGTTTGCTTATGGGTTTTGACAATTATAAACAAACCTACTACAGACAGGTAGGTTTTTGCATGGACCTAAGTTTCAACTCACTTGGCTACATAAACCAAAGCGTGCAACTGCTAAAAAGTAAGATCATTTTTGTATTTTGTAAAAGCTTATATAACCATTGTAAACAATTACTTTTTGTTTAAACTTCAACTCTATTTTGTTCTAAAGTGTCCCATTATATAAATGACTAGTTCTTAAATATCATTCAAGCGCATTTTAAAATAAATGCATTTAGATGCCCTGAAAAATTTCACAGAAATGGAGACACAACATATGTTCTACAATATTCTTGGTGTGAAAGGGAACAATTAATTTTCTAATCTGAATCAGTAGAAAATTAAGAAATAAATATCTTTGTCAAGAGACAGCCTCTCATGATCAGTATAACAGGAAACTATTTCTACCCCTTTTCCTGGAAACTATACTACTATCAATCAGAGTAAACACTTCCAAAGCAGTTTAAGAAGATGGCTTCCCTACTCTTTGTATATCTTAGTTTTATACAAAGGCACTACACTAAACATAAGCCTCTCCTTAGAGATCAAGAAATAGCTATATATATTTATGACTTCAAAACACTATCATCTCTAAACATATGACCAAAGGTATGAAAAATGTAGAGAGAACAAGATTAGATCAATCTCAGGATGGTTCAAGGTGGAGATGTCGTGGTGGGAATATTTAGACTCAATGCCAGGTGTGAATGGTCAGAAGATAAATGGTACAACTAAGTAACCACATGCCTCTGTTTGCCTGGAAAGTCTGTATTATATTGTTGTCCTTCTTTAATAGTCCTTGTTGTCCTTCTTTCATAGTTCCCCTATTCCATCAAAATTACACAGTTTGGTCTATGTATACAGTCGCCCTGATTATGAGAGAATTGAAGAGCATCCTTCTGACTCCTTGGGTATATTTCTCCCCAGAGGCATAAATAAGAATCATCAGCTAGACAGTGTCAGTATAACACTGAAGTAATACATGCTTTACAGAAGGTCTAAGGGAGATTTAAAGAGAGAAACATGCCTGCTCCGGTTCACCTCAATACAAAATTGATTATCCCTGTTTCTTTACTCATCCATCAAAAATTTTCTCTTCACTTACTATGTTGCCACCATTGTTAAAGAAGTTGGGGATACAGCAATAAACATAACATAAAGGTAGCATCCAAGAGTTAAAAGAGAAAAAAAAAAAAGGAGGGAGTAATAGTGTTAACACCTGTTGTGGGGTCAAGTAAAACAAAGATTGAGAATTGATCACTACATTTGATAATTTATATTCCATATGAGGTAGGTTGTTTGCCTATTTGCTTTAATGAAAGGTATTTCACCAGGTATGTATGTTGATAGGAATTATCTAGTATAGAGGAAAAGAAAGATGATGCAGGGAAGAAAAAAAGAAAATTTCAGAAGTCCTTGAATAGTCAAAAGGACTACAATCTAATACACAAGTGAAAGGTGAGCTTTGGGACAGATGGTTCATTTATTTTAACAGGGGGGCACACAAAGTAAGATTATCAATTGAGAACGAAGGTCAGGAACCAGGTATTATTGTAGGCTTCATGTGCAGTCTGGGAGCTGTGTAGAGGAAGCAAAGCTGCAACTAAACAAGGCTAGATTTTATCAATAAAGTAACACAGGACAAGAGAACTGGGATTTTATAAGGCAGAGTTTATAGTTATGGACCATGAAATTTGAGAAAGGCAAGAAGGAATGTGAGAGCAAATTAAAAAGGACAATAAACAGTAAAAAATGAAGCTGGAGGTCTTGAAAGGATTAAAAAAATCACTGTAGTGGGCATACTAAAGAAAGTAAGCTGAAAAGAAAAAGTGCTGATCAGTTTAATGTGTTTAATCAGGATTATTTAAGCAGGACAGTTGATGGTATCGAAAGAGTCAAATATAACCATTTAAGTAGATCACTAAGGTGAAAGATAAATTCGATAGAGATAAACATATCATAGAGAAGTCAAGATTTAAAATGGACCATTTAGGGATATTGAAAATGACTAAGAATGATGGGAAGAGAAAAAAAAATAGTAACAGGTGTTGAAATAATCAATGAGTAAGAGTGACCAGGAGAGATGCAGATGAGTAGCAAGAGATGAAAAGTAGAAAATACTACTTGATGACATCTAACTTTTTTTCTTTAAAGAGGCAGAATGTAAAACAAAACAACAACAAAAAAGCTATCTATAAGATATCAATGACACTAAGCAAAGAAAGACATTAAGACATTAATTCTACCTGTTGGTTTAATAGAATATGGGGTGTGAGAAGTTGCACGTTTTGTGAAGAATGTAAAAAGAATATTCTCAGGGGATGCAATGTTTCAGTGAGATAAACCATCACAAAAAAAAGTGCATAAAAGAGATTTTGCTGATGATAAACTAGGAGTTCAAAAAGAGTGAACAGATTTGGGTGGTTAAAGACAATGGGAATTTAAAATTGATTAAGGACATATCAGTATAACACAGGGACAAGGAAACGCATGAGAGGAATCTGGAAAGTTTGAGCTTTTCATGGTGATGGAGGCTAAAAGGGATGAAGGATCTATGATTAGTTCCAATGATGTATGGGGGACCTTGGTAAGAAGTAGATAAACAATGAGGTTTAGTCATTTACTTGTAAATGGTTTTAGCAATTTGCAGAAAGAGTGTTCAGAGGATAGGCAAGATCAGGAACTCAGGTTTCATTGGGACTTTGAGGGGCTCTGCGGATCCATCCCTTAAATCGTACAATTTAAAGATGTTGAAGCCAGGCATAGTTGTGCGTGCCATTTAAGGCTAGACTTAGCAAATCTGTCTCAAAATTAAAAGGGCTAGGAATGTAGCTCAGTGTAAAACACCCCTAGGTTCAACCCATAGTACTGCTAGCTAGCTGAATGAATGAATGAATGAATGATTGAGTGATTGAATTGATTGAATGATTAAATTTGTTCATAGATCATCAGAGTTAAAACAATATAAAACTAAAATTGTAATAACATCTGCACCTAACTCTAAGATAGAATTTATGTGCCAGGTGCTACTGTAAGTAAGCTATGTATGTTAAATCATTTAGCAGAAGCAACTCAGTGAAGTTAGATACTATTATTATCTCCGTTTGGGGTGACAAATATATCCAATGCACAGCTAGCTCTAAAAATTAAATGCCTTATATTGAAAATGTACTTGCTGGGACAAATGTATCCTTTTTACATATATCAGCCCATACATTTTAAAATGGTTTCCCTGTATTTTAGAACAAGGTTTTTCCTCTCAGCTGGTTACTCAATTCATGTGGCTAATATTTACTCTTAAGAAAGTTTTAATATTCTTCTTCAGTTCTGACAAGATATCATGTCTGTTTCATTTACTCCTAAGAACACAACTTTGTTGTTCTCAGTTTATATTTGTTATGCTAATTGTTTTGGGGAACATGTTTGAATACTTATAATGATTTATGTTAGAAATTTCAAGTAGTCTGTTCAAAGTGTACATGATTATTACTATCATTAATAAACACTGATATTATCAAGAAAACAAAGTCTAAGAGTATAGGGCTGGGCAGAGTGGTATCAACCAGTCCTAAAAAATAGGAGGGATGCAGAGGTGAGGAACCAAGGAGGGCCTGATAATGCATAGGTCACTTATTAAGAAACTTGCCTTAATTTAACATTTAAAAAAACAAGCCCCCCAACCTACAATGTTAAATTTTGACATACAACTAAATGATAAAAAATCGGAGTTTTAAAGTCATATAATTATCACTACTCAATAGAAGTTGGAAAAGATGAGAAAATCAGGTGCATGGGGGAATTTCATAGCTTGAGGATGATGCAAAAAATGGAGGGGAAAAAAGAGAAGAGGAGTTAGAGATGGGCTACTACAAGAACTAAAGGCACTTGTGAGGGAACAGGAACAGAGCACATCCAATTAATTTAGGAACACAAGAGGTGTTGGGTCAGGTGCCATATTTTGGAAGGCCAAATGATAACATTCTAGCTGATTAAAACAGAAATTTATTAACAAATTTCATAACCATTTATTGAGCACCAACAATAAGCTGGTTATCTTGCTAGACTTCATAACCACTTTGTTTCCTCATTATTCAAAAACTATTAATGACTCCCTACCAAATTACAAATATTAAGCAGAATCTGACACAATCTCAGTTATGAGCATGAATACCTTGAAAGACAAGCAATTTAGATGAATCTGTAAATTAAATAAATTTTAACAAATTGAGGGGGAGTATTAAATCAGAGTAATGATTTATATACTAATAAAATCCATTTACTAACAACTTTTCAATGTGCTAAAAGTTTTGTAAAGCCTATACAAAAGGAATTAAGGCTAGAAGTTAATCTTCCTGTCAAGTCTTAGAAAAGAGCATTCTAACAACACCAAAATAGGAGATCCCTATTTATCAATCACTAATATAAAACACTATCATACTATCACCTTGCAAAGTATATGATATATGCTTTAAAATGAGATTTCAAGAATCTATTTTGTTTCTAACAACAAATTTCTCTGGTGTTACAAGACAAAACTGATTGAGTTGGTACAAAAGAAAAATGTATTCTAACATCAACTGAGATGCAAGTATGACTAAAGATCTTTCTTGGTCCCATTAAATTTTATCATGTAAAATGAACTCCACTGAGTTATAACAAAAGACTTATAATCTATCCAATACTTCAGTTAGAAAATGTATAAAATGAAAAATAAAATGTTGGCACTGAGATAAAACACTAAAGTAATGAGAATGACAAGAGCAGTATTAGGGAAAAGGTCTGAAAGAAATAAAAACTAACCCGTTTATCAGTATATAGATATGAACCAAACTAAGGGTGAGGGAGGAGTAAGATTTAAAGTGGCTTAACAGAGACCATAACTCTATTTTAGCTCAATAGAGAGCAACTTTTTGTTCTAACCCCTAGGTAACAATAATAAAATACTTTGGTTTCAATATTTTTCTGTGACCATTTCTCCTATTTTTTCATTTGTATTACCTTAAGATGAATTGCAGATATCTCAGTGGTAATATGTATCTGTGTACGTTACAAATATACAATAGTGTATTTACATAAACCATATATATATATATATATATATATATATATATATATAGAGAGAGAGAGAGAGAGAGAGAGAGAGAGAGATGTATATATTGTATATTTCACATATATAATGATTTTAAGGTATCTCTTGTTGATGAGGAAAAATATTATTTGATATTCTTCTACAAAATAATAACAGCAACCTTCAGTTTCTGCATTTATTTTGGATATATATAATTGTAGTTAAAAATTCTTGGGGCAGCATCCAATTTAAGAGAAAATTAACCACTGTCCCTCAATAAATTTTGATTATAAGTAACCTCAGAGCCTACATGTAACATGATGCTTCTTCCTTCTCTGGTAATTCCATTTCTCACAAACATGTATAAAAAATAAAATTTCTTACTTTAAAATGCTGAAATAAATTTTAAAAGTAAAAATTACAATTCTAAAAACCAAGATCAATCTTAAAAAGCTGTAATAGTTACAATTCATATTTACAGTGCTGCTTCTAATTATTTTTAAAAACAGCTTTAAGGGAATTTATTTTTAAAAGGCCCTAAGGGATATGTATATATCTATATGCATTTTTATTAATTTAAATATTATTGATGTCAAAGGACAAAAGCATTCTCAACTTGTTTTTAAATGAGACTATTTCTCTTTTATTTTTACAATTAGATAAACATATGCTAAACAAATTTTAAAGATTATTTCCCCTATCCCAAACTTATAACAAATAATAGGTATTTCACTCAATTTGATTTTATATTTTTTACCCTATATTCAATACTCATTTCCTCAAAAAGAAGTGATTTTGTGGGATTCTTCTTTAAAATTTGGAAGACTTTTACTGTTTGCTCATCTCTTTAAATTGTGATTTAAATATGTGAAAAAAATTCTCATGAATTTTATTGATTCCAAATTAATTCTAGATGGTGTGTGTGTGTGTGTGTGTGTGTGTGTGTGTGTGTATTGAGACAGAGATGGAAGGATCCATTAAATCTTTTTACTAATGAATTTAATTTAACTTTACGATGTAAACATATACAATCCTAGCCAAGTGTTTTAATCTATAATCAAAAACACTAAGATGAAAATATTTTATATTATCTTCTATTTCTTTACTATGACAATCTCCCTAAGGTTATCTAATAACACAGAAACACTAAACAAATAGATATTTCCTTTGCTCAAATATCAAACTCTATATATAACATTTAACAGTCTAAAAATAAGGAACTGAGCATTATTAACTTACAATTTAATGCTAATGTTTTTATATTTTTAGAAAACTCATTCAATAGAATTTGAGGCTGTTTTGTTTGGCATTACATAAGAGCATAAGGGAAAATATTTTTTGTTCCCTTTTGTGCTAAAGACCTGCATAGATGGACTGAAAACATAAATATCTGCGCATCCAAGGCTTCAGTGCATAAGATTCTATTTTTAATAAGAAATCTGTACTAAACATTTTTGCAAAGCAAATTGAACATAAATATATTGAAAATAATTTCAACAAGTGGTATGTTACCTGGGTGGAGCTGGTAGCTACCGAGATGCAGTCAATAAAGCTGTGTCTTCGAGTGAAAAATGCAACTATCTGCTGCCAGCGTGAAGGTTCTGGCTCAGCCTGCAGTTCATCTGAAGAGCCCTTTTTTGCCCAGTGTTTCTGCTTTGGGCCTACTGAGCCATGGCTAGAGCTAGTATTGCCTCCTCGGCTGGCGCGAGAGTACAGAAGTGTGTTGTTTCCGAAAATGTAATTCATCTCTGCAGCCCTGCAGGTGGTTGCCAAGCAGTCTTACTTCTCTACCAGCTGCTGAGTGGTGAATGATCAGTAAAAACTGCAGCTAGAATTACAGCAGCATCACTTGTAGATCAGAGAAAATAAAAACCTTGAGAAATGATGCTCATTTTCTCTGTAGTTTCTTCCTATGAAAGAGCTTGTATCTTTCCTCTGTACCTGTTAGCTGTATGATGGCTGGGTTTATTTTTGCAGACAAAAAAGACGACATAAGGTGGATTTCTTTCTTGTGATTATTTTTTCACCAGCGTCTGCAGGAACCAAAAGCTGTTCTTTTGTTAGCTGATAACTAGACGGACTGAAATCCAGGAAGTGAGGTCGATTAGCAGGTAAAGAAGGATGTTATAAACACTGGACTACCAAGACCCTTTGGGGCTGCCTGATTTAATGCACTGGGTGGAGAAACCCTGGATTACCAAGTTTCAATCACAGTCTGTAGTAAAATCCAATGGCATCTTCATGGCTTACATAAATTATAAAAATGAATCTAAAATTATAAGACTCTTTCTGCCAACAGTTATGATTGTTCAAATAATTTCACAAAAAGAAATCTTTGTCATTTGCATGCTAATTTGGACACCAGGAAGGATCTTATATTATTTAGCGATGGATCTGTTTTTTGAAGGTACTATCCATGTTAGACTGAGAATCTACTGATAGGGAGAAATCTATTTGTAATGTAGCATGATCATTTTATGTAATACATTGATTTCTGTTGGTAGAGTCTGGAGACAAAAACAAATGAACAAAATAAATATATGGTTCCTGGAACTTTCATGATTAAAAAAAGAATTAAGGAAAATTATAAA
Organism: Callospermophilus lateralis; assembly: GCF_048772815.1. Classification (NCBI taxonomy): domain Eukaryota; kingdom Metazoa; phylum Chordata; class Mammalia; order Rodentia; family Sciuridae; genus Callospermophilus; species Callospermophilus lateralis. The sequence continues at coordinate 51,746,142 of NC_135314.1, read as the reverse complement.
CAAGATCCTCTAGGGTTATTATAATCATTAAAATTATATGGTTTTGAATGTGTAAAATTGCAAACGAATTGATTCTTTTTATAACCAGTAAAATATGTTTTATCTAACATTATATAAATACTACTCTGGTTCATAAAAATATATTGCTTGATTGCTAAACAGACATTTTCTAACATCTTTACCCAGGTCTGTGTTTCTCAACATAGTAGTGAACCTCAGACTGCCGGGGTACAAATTAAAAAGTTACCTAAGTGACAATTAAGCACTTTGAATTTGAAAACTACATTTCTAAGCCTGACCTCTTAATGCTATGCTATTTAGTATATGGTTATTTAAAAACCATATGCTTTTAAAAAATTTTTTTTAGTTGTAGATGGACACAATATCTTCAAATTATTTATCTATTTTTTAAAATGTGGTGCTGAGGATTGAATCCAGTGCCTCACACATGCTAGGCAATCACTCTACCTCTAGCTACAACTCTACTCGCATCAACTTTTAATCATATGTAAGCATAACATAAGCTCCAATCCCAGTCATAAATATTTTTTCAAATGTGGACTGATAAAATCTTGCTTGTCTTTATGCCTACCAGCACCAATTACATGCAGCCTACTAGAAAGTAGCAATGCAAACTACAAAATGAGGTCCACTGCAAATCTGGCTTAGCAAGCAAAGATGCTTATGTTATCTCTATAATTCCTTCCCTAAGATGCTGCAAGTATGCCCCAAAAGGGTTGACAGCCACGTGGGACTCTTGGGTTAGGATGTTTTGTGACAGAGATTATAACAGTTCCTTGTTTCATCCTAAGAATTATTAGTAGCTGGCAATTTGCGGCCCTAGATAAACTGATTCTGAGAGATAGAAGAGAGGAAAACGTTAAAGGGAGATAGAGAACTAAGAATCCTCTCTGATTAAAAATAAATAAACGAACGAATGAATGAATGAATGAATGAATTCTCCTAAAAATTTAAAGTTTTCCTATGAAACAGATACTTTAAGAACTGATTAGTGTAGTTTATTCAAGTATTGCAGTAATTGGGTTAGCTCAAACTATGTACTATGATCCACATACTCTGGAAAAAGAAAACCAAAACACCCTTGGAATCCATAAAGGGTTTTTTATTATTCTGGATTAACACAAAAATAAGAACAATGAACAAATGCTGAATGCAAATCCCCTACACCTCAAGATGCAAACAACAGAAATACAGATTGAAAAGTAAACCATTAGTGTATATATATTAATTCTAGAAATTCAAAGAACTTGACAGATTGCTCCATTCCATCCTTCTTAGGGGAAAAAAATACCTTCTCAATGTATGAATATTTTATTCAAATCCACTCACATCAAGAAAACAACTTAAAATTCTGAGAAGGGCATCTTTATGAAAGTGTCCTGTTACCTGAGCTACAGAAATCTACGATCATCTCACATATTGTCCAGTGGTAAATTCATACGTACAAAATCATCTAAATCACAATTGTTTTTACGTGATTTGTTTGGGAAACAGAAGACTACCAATTGATCTATGCTTTAGAAAACCCTCTCTTGTTATACAACAGAGTTGAGAGATAAACTTCATTAAAGAAAATTTATGTTCATTACAGAAAAACCTGAAAATCTATTTAAAAATAATAAAATAAGAATTAACAAACAACCAAAACTACCCCAAACAATCACAATTAACATCTTAATATGCCATACAAAGATCAACATTCTTTTTTTTTTCCTGTACAATTTTAGGTTTTCTTCTTCAGAGAATGGTAATATATAGATTTCTAGCCTGAACAACAGGAGAAAGCTTATTTTAGTAAACAAAGTACATATATTTAGTGAATTATGTAACCTCAAATATGGTTATGATAAACATTAAGACTATTAAAAAAGACAGTTCAAAATGTACATGTGATAGGTGCTCAATTATTTATTTGTGCTATTTTCAAACTCATAACTTGAAGGGCCTTTAGGTATTAAAATAATGGCAAGTATTAAATGACCTTAGTGAAAATTTTAAAAAGGTTAAAGAATAGAGGAAAAATAATGAAACTCTAAAAATAACTAAAAAAAAATGAACAACTCACAGATGTAAAAGCACTGTGAAAGTAACGTAGTATGTATTTCCTTACTCTTTTATCACTAATATGGAATATTAAAGCATATAACTCTTCTGAGATAAGACTGAACTAAGAATATAGGTTTGTTACTTATCTAGTAGGGAGATAAAATTACACACACACACACACACACACACACACACACACACACACACATCTTTTCTGTATGAGCACCATCTAGTGGCCAGATTGTACACAAATTACATGTGCATCTTAGTATACCAAAGCCATCCAAAAAAGTTGGAAAGATAAAAATTCAATACTATTTTAATGTTCCAGAGATATGGATACAAAGTTGATTTCAAAGAGTGTTCATTATTTGCTTAAAACAGGAAAGGTGCAAAGGGGTATATTTGCTTAAGTCCATTCTTTTGTCACCCTCATTTCTCATGACTTTTTAAAAACTACCAACAACATCTGCTGGTAATTTCATATTAATCATAACCATGATTCTTACTAATACTGGATGACATATATCCAAAGTACGAGATGTATTCCTTTATAAGAATTACTTGGTCACATACCCTCTTAACAACGTTCACTTTGCACATTTCCAGTTTGAACAAAATTTTACTTGCCATTGAAGGAAACAAACAAATGAAATTCTTTTGTTTCTTCAATGATTACTCCAAACTGCAACATATACTATAATGTACCTATTGTCCTCCTTTTCACTTCATCTAGATTCGAACCTATTTTGAAAAAGGTCTGATGTTTTGCTTATCTGTTCAATTTGGTTCTGACCACTTCTCCAATTTCAAATCATTTTCAGTCTTTAGAATTTTGACACTATTTTAGCCCCCAGATTCACCCATTATACTCTTTTCTTTCTCATCAGATAATTTTTCTTTTTATCATTACATCACTAATTTTATTTTTCTTTTTTGGTGGGGGGTGATAACCGGGGATTGAACACGGGGCACTCAACCACTGAACCACATCCCCACCCCTATTTTGTATTTTATTTAGAGACAGGGTCTCACTAAGTTGCTTAGTGCCTCAGTTTTACTGAGGCTGGCTTTGAACTTGTGATCCTCCTGCCTCAGTCTCCCACGTCTCTGGGATTACAGGCATGTGCCATCAGGGCAGGATTATATCATTAATTTCTTTCTTGAGACTATTCCCAATAGTGGCCAGAAAATTTCCCTATAAGATTCTGAAATCATAGCTGGGTGTGGTGGTGCACGCTTGTAATCCCAGTGGCATGAGAGGCCAAGATGGGAGGATTGCAAATTCAAAGCCAGCCTTAGCCTCAGTGAGGCACTAAGCAACTCAGTGAAACCCTGTCTCTAAATAATATACAAAATAGGGCTGGGGATGTGTATCAGTGGCTAAGCGCCCCTGAGTTCAATCAGCAATACCACCCCCCAACCACACAAAAAATTATGAAATCATATTACCTTCATGCTAAGCTCTGAATACCTTTCAATCGGTATCTTATTTCATTCATTGTTTTAGTAATGAGAACTATTGCCACCACCAGTATCACCTTAAGAACACAATAGATTATTTCATAGCACATTTCATAATGGTAAACCCTTCACAAGGCTATTCATCAGCTCAAGATACAGGTACTTCATACCTTTGTCCTCAGTTCCTAAAAAGTGTCAATCAACTTTCCTGCATTGCTGACATTTCCTTTGAGTATCACCCTTCTACTACATTTATTTGTCCTGGGAACTGCTTCCAACTCTGACATCCTTCAACATCTTGCTTAAATGTCAACTTTCTTTAGAAAACTGCAATAAATTAATTTCCCCCTCTATTTTTTCCATGTTATACCATGCTATGTTAACCACCTTTCAATAAAAAATATGAATAACTAAAAAATACTCATCACTCAAATCTAATATAGTAGCACAGAATAAATGGTGAATAAATGTTTGCTGAATATATGTATTTTCTGATAAACAAATGAATACTTTAGCTAACTGGATTTTAAAATAGTCTCTATTAAATTGCTTTTTACCATAAGCTTCTATTAGAGTTATGAAGACTGAGCCTAATTTATATTCTAGTTAGCAAATCACTAATATTCAAAGATACTTTTTCAAATTACAAAATAATTCAGAGACTGAGTTTTATGAATAGCCTAATAGCTGCTTTGCTTCAACCCCAAACCACAATAATATAAAGTGAAAATGGTTCCCATATTAGCTCTTAAAAACAAACAAAAAAAAATAGACTGATAATCTGATACATGATACTATATTTAAATAAAATGTATTCATCGCTGAGTTTTCTTTTAATTTAAATTAAAATTTGCCTTATGTCAAAATAAGGTGTGTCCCCCCCCCAATTTTGGGTTCATAATAAAAAACTGAAAGAACTCTAACCATTTTACATAATAACTGTTGTTCAATCCTAATCTATTCTACCCCTCAAATAATTACTTTGTGGTAACTGCCACAAGAACTTATGTATCAGGTAGAAAAAGTGGGAAAATGAGACCTTAATAATTACAAGTGTACCAGAATGCAAATCAAATTGTATCAAGAACTTAAATGTTGATATGCTTTTGACCCAGTAATTTGACTTTTGGAAATTCATCATAAAGAAATAGCCCAAGTACTTTCTTATAGATTATTCACTAAATTTTCTTTACAAACCCTAATAAAAATGGAAATAACAAATATTAAATATCAGACAAGTTCAACAAATTATAGTACAAATATACTATATATATTTTGTAACAAGTTTTAAATATTAAAATTGTTCAATTTAAATATTCAAAAACTTGGTACATAATATTACATGGGAAATATACATATGAGAAATTTGTATAACAAGTTTATAGTATGGAAAAAAACATTTTTTAAAAAAAGATGTAAAGTGTGATTTAGAAACAGGTGAAACAGAATTTAAATTACTACTTCTACTAAAGAATGAAAATCTGTATTTGTTTAGTTCAGATATAAATCAGCCAGCCAGTTAAGTCAAAGGGAGGGACCATTTGGCTCAACTTAATAGTTCCCAGAGGCTTATTTATGCTTCAGAGATTGATGCTGTTAATACCTACCAAAAGAAAATATACTAAAAAGGTAGAAGAAAATGACCTACAAAAATGGCCAGGTTTTCAACTGTTTCTCATGGAAACCTGTTGATTTTTTTTACCACAGTATACTAAGATTCATTCTTTATCTTATCAGACTGTGTCAACCAATGTTTACATATAACCACCCAAAGACTGCATTTAACTACAGCAATGTTAAAATGCCAGCAATTATAAGATGCACACCAACTTCAAAAAGAGTAAAATGTAAGACAGGTGTGTCATAGAACTGATGATAGAGGACATTTTAATTTTAATAATATAATCCTTTAAATAAGTCTGTTACATTTGTTTATAAAAAGCTGTAAGGTACAACTTCTATAATTCACCATAATCATTTGTCCTACATATGTAATAACAAAAATTCTTTTCTATGTGCAAAAGAAAAGAGCATTTTAAAGCAGATATCAAAAAAAATCAGGTAAAACTGACATCATTCTCTTACATTGAGGCTATTAGGGAACAAATGAGTCAGATTAAGGAACCAAGCTAGAATAAAAATTAAGAAACACGTGTCTAAATAGCTAATGGGGTAAAGAAAAAAAAGGTCACACTAGAAATAAAATGTTAGATAAATAAAACATTATACATTTTTAGGATACAGTGAAGGAAAGTTTACAAACTAGAAAAGGCGGCTGCATTTAGCAAATGACTTGAGAAACTAGAAAAATATACAAACAGAATCAACTTAAAGCAGGGGGGAAAAAAAGAAGAAGACAAAGTGAGAGAAAATAAAAGAATTGTCTCTACCACTAACAGCCTAGATAAGCTCTCATTTTGTTTCCCAAGGAAGGGTCAGAATGCTTCTATCAAACATAATCTTTAATTGTTATGCAGTACCTTACGTGTACAGTTGTTTTACATATGAACTAATATATGTAGCATGTATGTGTGAACATAAATGTGTACATACAGATATAAGGACGATGGAAGGTAAGGGTAGAGGTACACAGGCCAGGGACAAAAGAAAAAAAATTTTTAAGAGATGATTCTTTGAATAGTCAATCTTTGGGATGGACCATCCTTTAGCAAGAATGATGAAGAAACAAAAAGGAACAAATAAGCAACCTTAGGAATGAGAAGGGGGTCATGCCTACATGTATTATAAAAGATAATAATAGGATCTTATAATTTGAAAAATATATGAAATGGAAAAATTCCTATGTTAACAGAAAAATCTAAATAGTACTATAACCATTAAAGATCTTAATCAGTAGCATGAAATCATCCTTCAAAGAGAATTATAAAACCCAGGTACATAATTCACTAATAAATAATTCTTATGCACAATACATAAAACCAACAGAGGACTGATATTCGGACTATATAAAGAACTCTTACAAATCAGTAAAAAGGATGCTCCAATACAAAACAAGCAAAAATCCTAAATAGAAAATGTTACAAAATAGGAAGCCTAAATGATCAATAAATATATCCCACCTCATTAGTAAACAGGGAGATGCTTAATAAAATCACAAGATATTATTTCAAAACTAAAACAATGGTAAAGATAAGAGTATCAATTATTGAGAAAATGGATCAATTAAAAACTGCTATACACTGCTTTTGAAAATGGAAATTATACAACTACTAGAAAATAGCCTGGCATTAATTGGTAATAATCGGAAAATAACACCAACCAAAAGTAAAAAAATATATATATTATATTTATAAAACAGAAAACTCTAGAACAATGAAATTAAATAAAGAATGTCAGGAATATAATACTGAATAAAAAACACAAGCCAAAGATTATATAATGAGTCCATTACATGAAGTTCAAATTATACCAAATAAATATCTTTTTTTTCTTTTTTTTTTATTATTAGTTGTTCAAAACATTACAAAGCTCTTGACATATCATATTTCATACATTTGATTCAAGCAGATTATGAACTCCCATTTTGATTAGAAATATAAATAGATCATAGAATTTTTTTAAAAGTGTTCAAATATTTTATTAAATACAGGTTTTTTTTTGAAACCTGTTGGAAAGAAAATTTAAAGCTACAATGTAAACTATGGCTTATTGATTGTAAAATAAAAATAACACTGTTGATTTTTTCCATTTTTCTTTCTTTCCTTTTTTTTGTTTTGTTTTGTTTTTGGTACTGGGAATTGAACTCTGAGGTACTCAACCACTAAGCCACATCCTCAGCCCTATTTTGTATTTTTATTTAGAGACGGGGTTTCTCACTGAGTTACTTAGTGCCTCACTTTTGCCGAGGCTGGCTTTGAAACTCGAGATCCTTCTGCCTCAGCCTCCTGAGCTGCTGGGATTACAGGGATGTGCTAACAAGCCCAGTTCCATCTTTCTTCTTCTTGGTTTTTAAATTTTTAGTTGCAGATGGGCACAATACCTTTATTTATTTTTATGTGGTGCTGAGGATCCAACCCAGTGCCTCACACGTGCTAGGCAAGCGCTCTACACTGAGCCAAAACCCCAGCCCCCATCTTTCTTTTTTTTTTTTTTAATATTTATTTTTTAGTTGTAGTTGGACACAATTCCTTTAATTTATTTATTATTTTTATGTGATTGTGAGTATCGAACCCAGGGCCTCACACGTGCATTTTCTAACAATGCAATAAATCACTAAACTTATACAGTCACTTCCTATTAAAACCGTGTTTCATTTAAAGTATGTTTTCATATGTGTAAGTTACTTTTTCTTCCTAAATATAACAAAGCTATAAATACTAGATGTTAATGATAAATTAACAGCTAAATAAACTTCTCTAAAAGTCCTTTAAAAAAAAAAAAAAACAGTACCATCAAATATCTTTTTACATATCAAATTAGGTCAAGACCTAAAGCTTGAGGAAATGTTGTATGTCACAGCCCATGAAAATGGCACTCTCCTTGCTGAGAGATGAGTGTAAAGGGGGACAATAAGCTTTTTTTTTTTTTTTTTTTTTTGCAGTACCTAGAGCCTCATTGGTGTCAGGCAAGGACTCCTCCACTGAGCCACATCCCAGCTCTGGGAGGATAAATGTTTCTGACAGCAATTTGGCAATACCTGCCAAAATTCTAAAGGACAGGCACTCTGACCCAGTAATTCCACCTTTAGAGTTTATTCTACAAGGTCATATACACATTCACAAACACAGGCACAAGGACACCGAGGGTGGTACTGCTTGCTGCTGGCCAGCCTGCAGCCTGTCCACACAAAAACCTTCTGCACAGTTGTTAAAGACAGTGCAACAGCTGCATGCAGTCTATATACAGGGGCTTCTGCAAGATGCAGCCTGTGCATGGGTCCTGTGTATTGGGAGAAGCATGACTGCACAGCCACCCTGACAAGTTGCCTAGGAAGTGATTGGTATCCTTCTGGTACCTCTGTATTTTAAACCATGTTCATGTGACAATTCAAAATAGCATATATAGAATTTTTCAATCAATTAAATAAAATGGCAGAAAACACTGTGACAGGTGATGGATTATGGACAATTTCATTTTTCTTGGGATTTCCTGGCAGCAGTTTCTCACCTCCCTACTGAGGCAGCAGATGTCAGGGAAGGAGAAGGATCTTATGCTTGCTGAGGGGGACCAAGGTGAAAAGGGAGTGCTTGGAAAGTAAATAAAGTCACAGGCTAGGAGCCCCAAAGTCCACCTACAGGATGGGCAGGGCAACAGTCAGCCCAGGTGTGCGGGACTTTGCCAAGGACTGAGCTGGCCACTGCTCTGCAACAGAGATGACACAGACATGGTGACACGTTCCACCAATGAATTCAGACTTTGGGAACTGAAAGATCTCCTCTCTTCACAGGGAAGGGAAATGGGGTGTGAGATTCAGAGGATGAAGTGATCAGGTGAGCATACAGCTCAGAAAGGGAAGAGGAGTCTGGCATTGATGTCATGTGAGCCAGAAGACCAGCAGTGACTGTAGCTCATGTCCCAAAGGAAAGAGGGATGTGGAAAGAGAGAAATCTTTGGAGACAAAGGGTGATGTGGAAATACCAGGCCGATGATCAGCAAAATGGACCCCTACCCAGAAGCTACTGGAGTCCCACAAAAGAATGGAGAGACAGAGTCATCAGGCCCAAGTCAGGTGTGGAGCCATGGCCTGGCCAGAGCAAATGCTCCCCACAAACCCAAAGAGACCAAGTGGCAGCAAGGGTAGCAAAGAGGATGGACAATGTCCAGAGCAACTCCTGGCTGAGGGAGTGGCTTTTAACATCTGAGCCCCTGCCAAGGATGCCAGGGAATAAGAGACACACAGAAATGAAGTTAACAGCTGGAACATTCTGCTATGGACAGGACTCAGGACTCGATAGCTCCACCCTCAACACTGGGGTGGGCAATGGTGCAGCCAAGGGAAGAAGCCTGTACAGGATTTGTGCTGGCACTGGCTTTGAACCAGTGCTCAGGAACACAATGCCTTCCAGCAGGAAGGCTGGGAGAGGGCGATAGAGACCCAGGTCAACCAAAGGTACAGCCAATCACATGGCTGATCCACTGTCTTCACAGCCTGGTAGCAAGTCCAGCAACTCTACAACACTGTGCAACAGTCTCACCTGTGTTGTCGCTGCCCCACGCCCCCTTTGAGTGTTCCTGGGGCAGTGGGAGGGGTTTGGGCAGAAAGTGGGGGATATGATAGAATTTTTTTATAAGGGTAAAGACCAAATTCAAGATTATGGTTACCTCTGAGGGGAGAGATGACAGGATCAAGAAAAGTCACATATTGTATCTATTGATATTCAATATGTATTTAAAATGTCTTAATGTGGCATCCAAAATATAATAGTTACTTCCTCATGAAAAATTTTAGACTTAAAGATACTATTGCTTTAAGAAAGTTATTTTTAAATATATATTTTTAGTTGTAGCTGGACACAATACCTTTATTATTAATAAATACATGAAATTCCCTGTAACTATGAAACTAAAATCAACCAAAGGTAGGGGAATGTACACAAAAATATAGTTCTCGTAAGTATAGCTTAAGTAAAAACAATATAATTCATAGCATAACGGTTATTGTCCTACCTTTATTGGTGAAATATGAGAATGAGAAACAAATCCATGGACATTCTCAATCTCTGACAGGTTCTTCTCTGAGACATGGACCAATTCTGGACCTATCACCTCATTAGTGATTTGTGGGGAAATGTGTTCTTGGGGGGGTGTATCTTCATCTTGATACCGGTATTTCTGTGAAGTAAAGAAAACAATTAAGTATGAAGAAGCCAAAAGCAAAGTGAGTTTACTTCAAATTTTGGATAAACCAACACTCAATATAAACAACATGAAAAGTGCATTTTATAGTTTAATACATCAAGTCTGAGATAAATGAGTCTCTTTTAGAAGTTATGAAAAAAATCCTCTCTCTTCCCCCTCTCCTCTCTCCCCCTTCCCCTTCTGCTCTCTCACCCTCTGCTCCCTCTCTCCCTCTCCCTTCTCTCTCTCCTCTCTCCTCCTCTCCTCTTCTCTCTCTCTCTGGACCCCCTTCTCTTCTGCAACTGGCTGCTACAGTCCCACTAATAAAATTTTTTAAAAAGTTATGAAAATAATAAAAATTATTTTTCTATAAAACTTCTAAGTAAAATTTGGTATTTAAATAAATATTAAATGCTTAAATATTAGTATTTAAGTAAATATTAATTTTATTATTAAAAACAATCCGAAAAAAAAAAAAAACAATCCGAAGCCAGATGAAACAAAAGCCTGAATACTGATTTACCCATTTCATGCAAAGTATTAAAATGAACCTTGTATTTCTAAAATACAGCTATGTAAATAAAGTAAATGAAGTCAGCATGAAAAGCCAAATTTATTTAGCTGAATTAATTTTCTTATTCAGTCAATTTGTACAAAAAATTAAGGGGGGGGAAGTCCACCATTCAATTTCTTACTGAAAATTAATAGAAAAGAGCCTTTTACCTGTAAAATACACACACACACATTCCTATGCAATCTATTTTTAAAATTCAAATCTACCTCATTCCACACACAAAAGTAAGATAAATTAAAATTATAAGAAATGGAAGAAAATACATGTTCCTTAATTCAGGCGGGGAAAGTCAATGCATAAGCACAAAATCGAAACAAAACAATATAATACTCTCCTTGCCATCACTCCCAAATAAATCCACCCATAAAACAAAGGCACAAATACAACAGGAAAAAAATATTTAAAAATAAAGATTATTAACCACTATAAACTTTATAATTATTTGAATAAAAAGAATAGTCAACAAAAGTAAAAATAAGGATTTATTTTAAAAAGTTAAACAAATGGGTCGATAAACTTAAAAGGAAAAAAGGCTCAACTTAATATGCAAGAAAACATTATCAACATTCAAAGAAATGGGCATAAATGGTAGTGGTCTTTTTCTTGAAGGGCAGTTTGGCAATATGTTTTGAGAGTCCTGACAATGTTTCTACTCCTTCAGTAATTCAATTTCTAGGAAAGATAGCATTGATAAAGAGCATAAGTATTGGTTGTACATAGAAAAAAATGTAATTTGTAAAATACACATATAAAAATATTTAACTATGGACCTGTCTGTTGAAAGTTTCTGAACATCCCTCAGTACTTTCTAAACAACATCCTTCTGTGAAATGGTACCATTACTTAGAAAGCAGTAATCTGGCTTACATAAGCATTAGCTAGCTTATTAATATGATACAGGAAATCTATTTTTACATGTAAGCCTCAATTATTTTCAAAACAATGAAAAAAACTCCTAATTTATCCTATAAGTAAGGCTGAAGTTAACATTAAAATAATTATAAAACCTACCAAGGTTTATAGGTTCAGTTGAGTCTAAGTAAAATCTAAGTACATTCACACCTTAGAAGAAGACATGATGTAAAGAATGAAATTTTGTACCATCTTTGGAAACTTTACAGGCGTTCCACAACTTAGCATGTACTTTAGGAAGAAATACATGCATGAAGATCCTCACTACAGTATAGTTTGGAAGAAAGAAAACTCGGAACAAGCTTCTTATCAACAGACCAAAAAGAAAAAAGAGCAAATAAATTACAATAACCCATCCTAGGAAATATTATATACAAGTTAAGTTGGGTAAAAATCCAAAAGGGAAGGCCGAGGATATATATTAATAATAAAAAAGCATGTTTCAAAACTATACATATTTATACATTATATATATAATTACATAGCCATAAATATATATAAAAATACAAATACACATTTTCAACATCTTTAAGCAAAGCAATACTGTATGTACTAGAGGGCTAAGGAAAACATTAAAGATCTTTTCTGTCCATGTGCCTGCCCTAACCTTCGCACATCCTTGATGGAACATCTAAAGAATGCTGACTTCTCAGAAGGTTTGGTTCATTCACAAAAACTCAAAGACATTCACTTATTTCAAGACAAACACTCCCAACCTTTGGGGATCGGGCCAGTTCTTGGGGGGGGATGAAGTGTCCTTGAGGAGATCACTAAGTCACACTGTTTATTAGAATGGAGCTTAGGGAACATCATAGAGAATAAGACTCTGGAGTCTTATTTGTCAAGAGGAAATTACCAGGAACTTCCCAGTCAGGACCCTGAAAAGCTGCCCCCAGACTGTCTCATGACTTCAGGTATTGGTATTTTCCCTAACCTGGTGATTTTTTTTTTTTTCTTTCTCTCCTGCCTAAAAGTTTTTCTTTGGGGATGGGTGAAGTTTTACCAGGGATTGAACCCAGGGGCACTCAACCACTGAGCCACAGCCCCCATCCTCCCCCATCTCAGCCTCTAGAGCCTCTGGGATTACAGACATGAGGGCACTGCGCCTGGCGCTTGCACATAACTTTTGCTTCCATATAAATATTAAAATAATATTAAAATAAATGCCATCTTGTATAAAGAGAGTATTTTAGTGTTTATCAGATTCAACCTACTAAATTCAGCTGCTGCACATATATACTTTTCTTATGACATACATAACACTTTATATATGTGTGTATATACATATCTATGAATGTACATATTTAATTTGCAGGAACTAGAAAGGAATTGAAGCAAAAAAAAAAAAAGTTTCCTCCAAAAAGGAAAAGAGGAAACCACTTTTAAAATCTGTCTTGCTGGGCATGGTGGCACAGGCCTGTTAATCCCAGCAGCTTTGGAGACTAAGGTAGGAGGATTGCATGTTCAAAGCCAGCCTCAGGAAAATCAAGGCACTAAGCAACTCAGTGAGATCCTATCTCTAAATAAAATACAAAAGAGAGCTGGGGATGTGGCTCAGTGTCGAATGCCCCCCCGCCCCCGAGTTCAATCCCTAGTATCATCCCCACCAAAAAAAACCCACCCCCACCACATACACAAACCTGTCTTTTCACTTTCCAACACAGTAAAGCAAATACAACAATCTTTGGGGCTACTCAGTTATTGGGGAACTTTCATCCTTCATTCATCTCAGTTATTACGACCCCTATGTGATTTGTGTAGGAGGGGTGCAATATGGACTAGGCTGACTGGCATACTATGATCCATTTAATCAAGCCAAATGAATAGTGAAACAGGCACAGGTCCCTGGGATATCAGACACATCAAAACCTGCTGTGTTTACCATCCATGTATGTCACTCTGGACAATTCTGTATGGAGATTGTGGCAGCAGATTTGATTCTGGTCACAGTTACGGAAGGAGACAAAAGAATGGTATGCTAGTTGGAAAGACAATAGTATGCCACTTATGAGCCCATCACCAGAGAAGTATGGATAGAGGTCGTACATTTGGTGAAGAAAAGACGGCACAAGAAAATGCCACTTGGCTACAATGTAGATTAGAGCACACAGGTTGAAAGACTATATGTAGCAGCTGTGACACACTGGGGACTTCCCTTAAGATGTGTGATATTGTTGGCTGCATGCCAGAACTGTCTTGCCTGCTCTCAATGCTACCTGCAATGATTAGATGCCATCGAGGGGCATATTAAATAAGGTGACACTTCTCTTTAGTGTTGGGAATAGATTACAATGTCCCTCTCCCATTATGCATTGACTTGTGTGGACATGGTTACAGGCTTGATATAAATAAACATTCCCCAGCAAAAGAGGAAACCAGAAGGCACTATCAAGGGATTAATACAGCTAAGTGCTATTATGAGAGTGATCAAAGAAGTCATTTCACAGACCATGACACGAAACAGTGGGCTCAAGACTAGGACATATTATGGATTTTCCATATTATGGAGAGGGAGAGAGAGAGGGACAGGAAGAGGGAGAGGACACACACCATTATGAGAGGTAATCAAAATAAAAAATTAAAACTAATAAGTTAGTTTGGGAGAGAAGAATGGGAGAGAAGACTCAAAACCAATGCATGAAAATCATAAAAAATTAAAATGGAGGTATTAAACTCACATAGTCATCTTATACTAGACAAAGGCACCATAAATATACATTGAAGAAAAGATAGCCTCTTCAACAAACGATGCTGGGAAAACTGGAAACCTGTATGTAGCAAAATGAAATTAAACCCCTATCTCTCACCCTACACAAAACTCAACTCAAAGTGAATCAAGGATCTAGATGTTAAAACAGAGACTGCACCTACTAGAAGAAAAAGTAGGCCCAATCAACTCTCCACCATGTCGGTTTAGGAACTTCCTCAACAAGACTTCTAAAGCACCCGGTATAACATGTTATAAAAGTGATGGGTGACAGTGGAGTGGGGAAAACAGATGTGTGTGTTAATATTGTGTATAGCAGTTTTAATTTTAAAATACAATGTGCAAATTCATTACTTCTTATGTAATGATACTATTATAAATAGAAAAAAGAATACAATGATAGTCATAATTCATGTCACAACTTTCACTCCACTTTAAATATTAGTCTATGATTACAAGACATAAAAGACTTAAGGTTTTAATTACTGGATCCATAAAATCTAATGGAAATAGGAATTTTTATTCTTTAAATTTTCTTCTTTTTAAAAGAAACTACTTTGTAATTTTAAATTTTACTAAACTTCTACTTCATAAAATATTTAGGAAATTTTGTCTCAATCTATTCTGAACTTTCAGAAACATAGTTCTGAAATCCAAAGATTTCAAAGATTTCATCTTTCAAAGACTGGGTTTTCTAAAAATGCAAACTTGGATATTTTAAATTCTAAAATTTATTTACAAACTTATACTATATTTTACTAACCCAGCATATCATTATAAGATGCCCCGCTAATTATATGTACACTCAAAAAAAAAATGCTGCTAAATAAATTAAGGGCATCAACTGCAAATAATTACAAATTCAAGATAAATTAAAATTAGAGAAAGGTATATTATAAAAATCAATGAAATATATTAATTAAACCACAGATATTTACTAGATTTCTCAAAATTCTTCACTTTTGTTTTTTAGATTTTTAATAATTAAAAATTATTCTTTCAAGAGCAAAACTATATTCTTGGTTTCAAGGTTAAACTAAATGGTTTCTGTCAGTGGGAAAAAAACTGGCATTAAATTGTTTTACTTAGAGAAGTTAATGCCACAGCAAGATACTAAAAAGTCCATAAAACTGGCAACACTGTAATTAAAATATAGCTAGTGGGTATGCAAACAACAGAGATATTTTTAGAGTGGGAAAGGAAGGCACCATCACCTACAAAGAATCATGCTGGGCTGGGAATAAATATCCATAGTAGGCCTTGGTGCAGGTGTTTGTCTTACTTTTCTTAAATACAGCCTAAAAGAACTCCTTCCTCCCAGAAAAACCCAAGAGTCAAGAGCTTCTCTACTTTCCTGCTAAAGATTATAACCCTAATCCCACTGCTTGGGCTTTGCGGCTTAGGAAAAATTACTACAAATCAATGTGATTACCACAATATCGTTCTTCTACTTATAAATCTTGAAAGAAAAAACCAATCTTGAAAGAGCTTAACAATACAAACATGGATATAAAACACCATTTGTTTTATTCATAACAATATTTAATATGAAACTGCGGAATAGAAACAGAAAAATCCTAACAATTAAATATTTATCTTCAACATGATGCCAATAGTAAATTTGTTCATTTATTGCAATATTTATTTATTTATTTAGGATTTAGAATAGGTAACTAAAATGCATATAAAATCCAGCAAGAATAAAGTGTACAAATAGGTAATGAGCGTAATATCTTTAACAATCTCAAAACTATAATTAAACTGTAATCATTAACAGTTTACTGGTGAATGAACAGAAATATCAGTGAAATGAATAAAACTGAGACTTTATATTAATAGAAATGTGGTACTATTTGATAAAGGCTATATTTTTAATCAATTTCACAGACTAAAAGGTAAGATTATTCATTAAACAACCAAGGCAAATGGCTATCACAGAAATTATTCAAATAGTTAAAAGATTCTTGAAAACTGTAACCACAGTAACAGATTCTTTTAAGACTATAGTTTAAGACCTATATAACTGTTAACATAAAATGTGAAAGTAATTCAATACAAAAAGGACTGATAAATTTGATCAGCAGTCAAAATGTTAAAAACTAGGAAAAAAATATTTATAACTTTAATCCAAATGACTGACTTCAAAAACATATACAAAAACTATGAATCTCTAAAAAAAAAACCAACAAAAAAAGTATATAAAGCCCTCCAGCCCTGCCTCCTTAAATGTAGAAAAGGAATATAAAATAATTCAAAGAACAGAAATCAAATAGTTCTTAAGAATTCCCTCTTCATATACCTTTGAATTTTAAATCATTTAAATACATAATACATCATTCATTAAATAACCTCAAAGACTAAAAAAATAAGTTGAAAAATGATCATTACTTACTAAAGAGACTATA
This sequence comes from Callospermophilus lateralis, assembly GCF_048772815.1. Taxonomy (NCBI): domain Eukaryota; kingdom Metazoa; phylum Chordata; class Mammalia; order Rodentia; family Sciuridae; genus Callospermophilus; species Callospermophilus lateralis. The sequence continues at coordinate 51,729,215 of NC_135314.1, read as the reverse complement.
ATATGCAGCTAGAAAATCCAAGTAAAACCAATGAAAAATCAAAATAGGTAATTCAGTAAGTTACCTGATTTTATTACTTACTAAGAATCAGACTTATCATATTTAAATGATAATTACTCACTGAATGATGCTGAGAATCTGAGAATCAATCTTATGTTACTTCATTCTCCCAATTGCACTGGATTTCTGAGTCAATGACTCTGGCTTCCAAAAATGGACATGTCTATTGTCCGAGCTAAGCACCACAATTCTTCATAATACTGCAGCTCTAGCAAGCACTAATGTTTAGGCAACCATCTAGGTCACTCATGCTGAAGCAGAAACTCGATCTTTTGACCAATTGACTCTATTTGGCCAATTCTGGCCTCAGAGATGGTTTTAATTAAATTCATTCTCTCTAGTTAAATCTGCAATACAAATAGAGGTAAAAACTCTTTTGAAAAATACATGTCTGTTTAAAGCAAAAAACTTATAATAGTCTTATAGGACTTAAAACATGTATGTAGATTTAAAACATATTGATAAAATACATGAGAACTATTTTATTTTGTTTTATTCTAGCATAAAAAATAGCAGAAAGTGAAGGATGGTAGTAGTAGTAAATAGTCCTGAACAATTGTAAGATTTCTGCACTTTATTTGAAGTGATAGAATATTAATATTGAAAGACTATGAAAAGTTAAGGATTTATACTGTAATCCTGTAGCAACTAATAAAAATATAAAGTGGCATATAACTAAGAAGCCAATAGTTAAAAGAAAATACTAAAAATGACTCAAACAATCCTAAAAAAGAAAGAAAGAACAAAGTAATGAGAGGGAATAAAGAGAAATAATTTTTAAAAGCAGACCTTAAACTAATCATATTGATAATGTTATTAAATGTGCATGGACTTAAAAACACTATAACTAAAAGGCAGAGACTATTAGAACAAATAAAAAAGCCTGAGATGTACTTTACATATAAAGACAAAGAGTGAAAGCATATGAATGAAAAGATATATCTGATAAATTATAAGCATAAGAAAGCTGGAATAGCTTAAAACAGGCTTTAAGACAGTATTTGTCTAAACAAAAAGATTTCAAAATGATAAAAAGTAATCCACCAGGAAGATAAACAAGGTTAAATGGGTGTAAGTAATAGCAGGAATTCAAATTATACAAACAAAATAAACATTAAAAAAGAAAAATAAATAATTCCACTTTCTTAGTAAGAGATTTAAACTCTTTGATCAAGATAGAGCTATGCAAATATCAATAAAAATAGATGGCCTGAACAAACTATTAACCATCTTCACCTAAATTATATTTAAGGGACACTATATTCAATAACTGAAGGGGGAAAAACAATATTTCCAGTGCATATTGGTACATTTGCCAATGTAGACCATGTGTTATGCCAAAACAATCAAGTCACACATTTAAAAAGACTAAAATGATAAGAGTATATTCTCTGACTACAACAAAATTAACGTAGAAAGAAACAAGATATCTAATAAAGAACATAGTTTGTCCACTGTCTCTACTGATTATGTATCTTAAGGTTCTTTTTTGTAGCGTCTTGAAATGGATCCTTACTTAGATCACCAATTTTGATCTTCTATTTCCAATATAAGCATTTAAAAGTACAATTCCTTTTAAGTATTCATAAAATTTGGTAATACCATAAGACCACTCTCATCTCTGACACTGGTTGCAAAGTTTGAGGTTCCCCTTGAAAGTCTGCGGAAAAAATGTGTTTCTACTAAACATGCATAGACTTTCTTCTTGTTGTTACTCCCTTAACAATATAGTATAACAATTAATTACATAGTATTCACATTGTATGAGGTATTATAAGTAATCTAGAAATAATTTTAAAAATACAAGAGGATGTGCATAGGTGATATGCAAATACAACAACGTTTTATATAAGGGACTACAGTACCATTTTGGTATCTACAGGGGTCAAAGAACCAATTTTCCATGGATACCTAAGGATGACTGTAACAAAACCAAATAATTGTCAAAACAGATAAACTGCTATTCTAGACTACTCAAGGAAAATATAAGAGGATTAACAATATAAAAAATGAAAGAAATATTATCACTAAAAAAATCTACAAACCTGAAAAAGATATTAAGAAAATAATTACAAAAAAGTTTGTCCAAGTAATGTAAAAAGTGAGATGAAATCAAGAAATTCCTTGAAAAACACATCTTACACACAAAATTCCAACACAGTATGAAACAGTAAATCTCAGTGAGCCTATATTATGTCTACGAAAGAAACTGAATTTGTTATTTGTTATCAAAGTTCTTCCCACTGAGAAAACTCTAGGTCCAGAAGTGAATTCTACCCAGCATTTAATAAAGAAATATCAGTTTACATTTATTCTTTAAGAAAATAGAGATTTCCTAACTATGAGATCACCATAACCTTATTACTAAAACCTGACAAAGATACCTGAAAACAAGAAAATGTGAGATGAACATGTGATATGAACATAAATGCAAAAACTCTGCATAAAAAAATTAGCAGATAAAGGATAATCCCAAAGATTACCATGACCAATTAAGATTTATCACAAGAAGACAAGTTTATCTTAACATCTGAAAAATAAATCAGCATAATTCTCTATATTCACAGAATAAAGGAGAAAATCCTATGATTTATATAATGAATATATTAAAAAACATGTGTTCCAATTAAATATTCATGATAAGATACTCAGCAAACTAAAAATTGAGAGGAACAATTTCAACTTGATAAGGGATACTAAGGAAATAATTAAAAATTTACAGCTAACTTAACTAATGATAAAATACTGAATATAAGATGGGGCAACAAGTCAAAGGATGCTTATTTCTATTTAACATTAGCATGAAGGATCTAACCATGGCTAGAAGGCAAATAAAAGAAAAACATACAAAGGCCAGTAAAGAAGAAGTAAAATTGTCTCTAGTTGCAAATGAAGTAATTATTTACAATGAAAATCGGAAGGAATTTACAAAACTACTAAAACAATAGTTGAATACAGTAAGATTGCAGAATATAATCAAATTTTTATGCCAAGTACAAATAATTTGAAGTCAATTTTTTAAAAAATTCATTTGCTCCAATTCAAAAACAATAAATTACCTAGTAATGAATTAAACAAAAGATGTGCAAAATGGCTTCATTACAAATTATAGAACATTTGCTAAAAGAAACTAAGACTTAAAGAGACAGAGATATGATATGTCTGAGAATTGGAAGACTCATTTTCTACAAATGATCTAGAGTCAAAGGAGTCTCAATAATAATTCCAGCGTATCTTCTGTAGAAACTAATAACATGGTTCAAAATACTGAAAGTCAAATGATCTAAAACAGCTGAATCAAATTTTAAAAGATCTATATTACCTGATGTCAAGTCAGTGCAACACTGGAGAAAAGGACAGAAGTTATTAATGGAACAGAATAAAGAGTTAGAAATAAATTCACACAATTGTTCAATAGTTTTTTGAAAAAGTGCAAAAGCAATTTAATGGATGAAGGAAAAGACTTTTTAAAAATGAAATTAGTGCAACTATATGTCCATATGGAAAAAAAATAAACATAAACCCTTACATCATACATATATTAACTTGAAATGGACCAGAGAGGTAAATGTAAAAACCCTAAACTAGAAAACTTCCAGAAGAAAATATTTTAAAATCTTACAGTAGGAAAAGATTTAGAACACAAAAAGCACAAATAAAGTTTTTGATAAAGTGAGCTTTATTAAAATATGTGTTGTTTGAAAGTCATCATTAAGGGAAAAAAAAACTACAGAATAGCCATTTACTTTTCTTAATTAATTGTAAAAGATCTTTGTATATGAGAAAAACAATCTGATTTTCTAAAATGGGGAACAGATTTAAATAATACTTAATATATCAAAGTTTGCTAGAGCTGCTATTAAAAAGCACCATAAATTAGTGTCTTAAACAACAGAAATTCATTATCTTATAGGTCTCAAGTCTAAGATCACAGTGTCAGCAGAGTTAGGTTTTTTCCTAGGCTCTGAAGAAGAATTTGTTCCATATCTCTGTTCCTAGTACCTGTTGGCAATCGCTGGCATTCCTTGGCTTTAAAAAAGTCTTATACTGTATGAATCAATTTACAGAACTTTTTTTTTAATATTTATTTTTTAGTTTTAGGTGGACATAATATCTTTATTTTAATTTTATGTGGTGTCAAGGATCGAACCCAGTGCCTCATGCATGCCAGGCAAGCGTGTTACCACTTGAGCCACATTCCCAGCTCTACGCACAACTTTTAAACATGCAGAATATTTATAATGACAAGGCAAATCAGTGGTAGGGAAATAGAAGGTCACATGGAATATACAGGAACACAAAGACTCTTTTTGGGGTTAGAGAAATAACTTTGTGACAGTGGTTTCACAGGGAATTGCATCTGTCAAAACTAATCAAACTGCACACTTTAGATGAATGTAGTTTATTGGACATAAATAATAATTTAATAAAAACTACTAAAGCAGTACATTTCTGCAAATTTGTTAGAAAAGTTACTATTCCCAACAGTAACAATGAGAACTTGCATTGCTTTTACTTTTTTTATACTGAGGATTGAACCCAGGGGTGCTCAACCACTGAGTCACATCCTTAGCCTTTTTTATATTTTATTTAGAGACAGGGTCTCACTGAGTTGCGTAGGGACTCACTAAATTGCTGAGGCTGACTTTGAACTTGCAATCCTCCTGGTTCAACCTCCTGAGCAACTGGTTACATTATACTTAAAAGGCTTAATCTCTATGAGGAAAACTTCAAAATTTACTGAAGAAAGAAAGAAATAGGGAATAAATATAGTTGTTCTTGGAGAAAGGCACAATATTTTAACAGTTTAAATTTTCTAAGAAAATAATGTATAAAAATATTTTTGCAATCAAAATATCAACATAGCTTATTGTATGGATGGGGGTGCCTGACAAGTATTAGTAATTATTATCTGAAAAAACTAGCAAGAGAGAAGACAAGAAAATAATGGGTTAAAAGGTCATGAAAGGAACTGGTTCCATCATGTATAAAGAAGCATAAAAATGTCTCAATAATTGTGGGAGACCAACCTTACTGAGTTTAACTCCCCGGCTGGGTGCTGAGGCGCTCAGTCGCAGAAATGTGGCAGAGCTTTCCACACCCTTCTTGGGTTGGAGGGTCAGTGTCTTGTGTATGGGTGTGTCTTGCTACAGCCCCATGGGTGAAGCTATGCTCACCTGTTCCTTTGTATTATAACTCCTTACCCTGTTTAGGATAAAATCTTCCATGGAAGTGCCGTGTGTGTGTGTCCCCTTTGCTTACTGTGCCCTTGGGTGTGGCCTACCCAGGTGTCAGTCAACCTGCTGAGAGTGGGCATCATGAAGATAGATTCAGCCCCCTGAAACCTGACCCCTTGCCTCATTTGAATAGCTTCTCCTCAATAAAAGGGGTCAGCATGTGCTCTCGCTCTCTCTTCCTGCAGACCCTTAAGGTCAGAAGAGCAAGCGACCCCAAAGAAAAAGGTATTTGTGTCTCTTTTGTGGTTATTTTGCACAGCCCAGTTAGCCCAGTTCAACTGACCCCTGAGCCTTTTAGTCTCGAGAACAGAAACCTCGCAAATAATAAAAAGAACGATAATAACACAATCAGAAATATATCAATTGAACAGAACACAGTCCAATAAATAAATGTACAAACTTAATAACGTGATAAATATGATATTTTAAATCCAGAAGTAGAACAAAAATTATTGAATGAATAATGTTGGGTAACGGGCCACCTTGGAAAAAATAAATGGAATTCCTACTTTGAAGCCTAACTTTAAAAAGAAAGAGAAAAAGGGAAAGAAATTCACATGCTAAATAACAAGTCTAAATATAAAGAACTGAACCATATACTTAAGACAGGAGCAAGTTTGTTCACATACTAGAATGGTCAGTTTAAGAAAGGAACAACATTCAGAAACAAACAAAAAAACACTAATCAATTTGAACACTTTAAAAAAGTTTAAAACTTCTGTATCACCAACTTAAAGAAAAAAAAACAAGACCTTGTGATACTAAACTTGTTTTCTACCACTTCGGAGGTTCAATCCCCAGCATCAAAACAAAACAAAAAGCCTCCAACCAGTTTGGGAGGAAGAGCCCAATAAGATTACAATAGAGACGGTTTTTTAAATGTATAATAAAGTCTTACAAATCCATTTTTAAAAAAAAAATGAGCCAGTGATACAAACTAGTGTCAAATATGCATTGCTTAATTCTTTAAAACCAACTAAGAATACCTTAAAAACATCTGCCACAAGTTCCAAGTGGCCTATGTATCACATCTCTTAATGGCTATGGGCTTCAAGGAAGAGTTGTTTTATATGTACTTTAACTCCAGCAACTGCAAAATCTAGTTTAAAATAGATTTAAACTTTAAGAATAAACAATGCTATACTGTCAAAAAAAAAAAAAAAAAAAAAAAAAAAACCCACTCCTGTACGTTAAATCCAGAAAAACACAGCCAATTTGCTTCACTTCTTAAAACATTCCATAAGAAAAAAGTTATTACTTTCTACTTCTGTAGACTAAGAAGCAATCAGGAACTTCTGCTGCTGCTTAATGTGTTTTATACCAAATGATGAGTAAACTGTATTCTAAAAACACAATTTTTAGAATTTATTATTGGAACAACTTGCAATAAAAATCAAATTATGATTATTCCCAAAGTCAACCATGTCAATCCACATAACCCCAATGTAACTTAGACACAGTTAAAACACAGGTAGCCATAAAGTACAAACAAATACACAATGTGTATGGAAAATATGGTTTTGAAACTAAAATTCAGATCACCAAAACATTCACTGTCTTATTCTCTACCATCCACTTTCATACATATGCTAAGGAAAAGCCAATCAAAGGAGAAACCAAGTCAACATAAAAACCAAAATGACCACAAATACAAACTATATTTCAATAATAACCCTGAATGTTAAAAGCCTAAACTCATCAATTAAAAGACATAGACTGGGAGATTGCATTTAAAAAAAAAAAAAAAAAACCAATAATATGCAGCCTTCAAGAGACTCATCTCACAGGAAATGACATCCACAGACTAAAGGTAAAAAGGTGGGGGAAAAAACATATCACTCCATGGACCATGTAAATAAGCAGGGGTTTCCATTCTAACATAAAATAAGATAAAGTGGACTTCAAACCAAAGTTAGTCAGAAGGGATAAAGAAGTTCATTTCATACTGCTTAAGGGAACCATACATCAACGAGACATAACAACTGTACATATATATGCCCCAAACAATGGAGTATCCACATATATTGAACAAACCCTTATCAATTTCATATGGGCCAGGCTATATGGGCAATGACCAAACAGACTCCATTTTTACCCTAGAACTTCAAATCATGAAAGAAATGCTTCTCCCTTGAGAAAGAACCGCCTATGTACCCACCCATTAATAGTTACCTAGCATAGCATACTTGGCAACACAGAATAGCAATTCTTATACAATGTAAAATTGTTCTCTTTGGTTTCCATTTTTCTTGGGCAATGTACCTTGTCAGAATGATTGTCTAGAGGTTAGTAACCATTCTCTAGCTTGTACTTAACTAGGGTCATTTTGACCCACTTTCCTTCTGCTTGCTTGCTGCTATGCCAACCTGGAATGTCCGGGGGGGAATACTAACGTACCCATTGCATTGTCTCACTAACTGCCCAATTCAGTTTCTGTACCTGCTTGCTTGCAGCTACGTCAACCCAGATATGGTTTTTGCAATTTTTGCCTTTAAATATCCTAAAATGTTGAGGCTTGAGGCTGTTCCTTGCAGAGACAGTTATGGGTCCTATGGGGGACAGTCGCTGGCCAGTCAGCTAAATAAAGACTCTTCTATTTGGACAAAACTGGGACTTAGTGTGTTTTCTGAGCGACCTGCCCCACAACAAGACCACAACACAACAATACTTGGTGGACTTCAACACACCTCTCTCACCACTGGATAGATCTTCCAAACAAAAATTAAACAAAGAAACTATAGAACTCAATAATACAATAAATAATTTAGACTTAACAGACATATATATTTCGTCCATCAACAAGCAAATAAACATTTTTCTCAGCAGCACATGGATCCTTCTCTAAAACAGACCATGTGAGATACTACCTTCCATTCTATCAGACTATAATGGAATAAAATTAGAAATCAATGATAAAATTTAAAAAATAGAAGCTACTCCAACACTTGGAGACTAAACAATACACTATTGAGTGACACATGGAAAACAGAATACATCAGAAAAATTCTTAGAGATAAATGAGAACTCTGATATAACAAATCAAAATTTCTGGGACACTATGAAGGCTGTGCTGAGAGAAAAGTATGTTATACTGAGCTCATTCATTAAAAGAATAAAGTCAACAAATAAGAGACCTGACATTACATTTCAAAGCCCTAGGAAAAAAAAGACTAAATCAACACCAAAAGTAGTAGAAGATAGGAAATAATTAAAATCAAGGCTGAAATCAATGAAATTGAAACAAATGAAACAACTGAAAAAACTGTCAAAACAAAAAGCTGGTTCTTTGAAAAAATAAATAAAATTATCAAAATTATCAACCCTTAGCTATCCTAATGAAAAGGAGGATAGAGAAAATTCAAATTACTAAAATTCATGATAAAAAAGGAAATATCATGACAGACACTATTGAAATAGAGACGACAACTAGAAATTATTTGGAAAATTTATGCTCCAGGGGCTGGAGTTGTAGCTCAGCAGTAGAGCACTCTTCTAGCATGTGTGAGGCCCTGGGTTCGATCCTCAGCACCACATAAAAATAAAGTAAAGGTATTATGTCCAACTACAACTAAAATATTTTTTTAAAAAAGAAAATTTATGCTCCAGTAAATTAGAAAATCCCAAAGACACAAATTTCTAGAGGGATATGATCTGCCCAAACTGAATCAGGAGGACATACACAATTTAAACAGATATCAATTTCAAGCAATGAAATAGAAAACGCCATCAAAAGCCTACCAACCAAGAAAAGCCCAGGACCAGATGGATCCTCAGTCAAGTTCTACAAGATCTTTAGAGAAGAATTAATTCCAATATTCCTCAAATTATTCCAAGAAGTAGAAAAGGAGGCAACCCTTCCCGACTCATTCTATGAAGCTAGTATCACCCTAATACCAAAACCAGACAAAACACATCGAGGAAAGAAAACTTCAGACCAATATTTCTGATGAACATAGACGCAAAAATTATCAATAAAATTCTGGCAAATTGCATACAAAAACATAATGAAAAGATAGTACACCACCATCAAGTGGGGTTCACCCCAGGGCTGCAAGATTGGTTCAACATACAGAAATCAATAAACATAATATATCACATCAATAGACTTAAAAGATAGGAATCATATGATCATCTCAACAGATGCCAAGGAAGCATTTGAGAAAACACAGCACTTTTTAAAAGATGATTAAGTTAACAACAAGGCTGTTAAAGTGTGATAATCCAACCTTACTGGTTTCCTTCTAAGAAGAGGAAATTTAGACACAACAGAAAATACACACGCATACAGAGAACAAAGGCAAAATTATGTGATGAGATGGTAAGGCAGCTATCTTCAAGCTAAGTAGAAAGGCCTCAAAGGAAACCCAACTGGCCCGTTACCTTCCAGCCTCCAGAACAGTGAGAAAATAAATTTCTATTGTTTAAGCCATCCAATCTGTGGTACTTTGTTATGACAGCCTTAACAAACTAATGAAGAGCTTAAAATGCAATTACTAAATATGCACACTTTACAACAGTTTTTATTCGAACAGTCCCACTAACAGAATTTATGAATTAACAGATATGGAGAAAAATCATAATAGGAAATATTATAAGAATATAAACTACATGGGTAGAATTCCCTTTGTTCACTGGTGTATCTCTAGATCACAGGTGCTCAATAAATTCAAGAATGAGCAAATGCAGAAATAAATTAATCAATCACTGTAATTTTCTTTGAAAAATGTGACACATAGTCTCTTAATTTTCTGAAATATATTTAAGTTCAATATCATATAATACACAAGTATTATTTGTTTTAAAATAAAATGTTCTTTTTAAGTTTTCCATTAGTAAAAAGGAAATTTCATAAACATATACATTATGAAAACAATTTTCATTAGTATGTAAATACATTGTTAAAGGAAGATAATAAGAATAGACTCCATAACAATCTATTTCCACATAAATTCAAAGGCTTTTGGCATGTCATATAGTTCTAAATGGATATAAAAGAACATTGAACAATATTTCTTAGTGACAGACATATTGTGGCATCAGTGCTATCAGCACAGTGCTACCAGAAACTTTTACCAATACATGAAAGAATTACTTTAATCCATTCACTTCAAGGAAGGAGTTTAATACAGCATCTTGAAAGACTGAAGAGCTACCTGGAAACCCAGAATCGCTGCGGAATAATTTTTTCCCTTGCAGAAACTATACAATCAATTTAAAAATGATTCTAAAATAGATCATACCCTGGCAACATCAATTCAATTCAACTGAAAGTTTGGCAACACAGCTAAAAGAAAGTACCTCCCCTCTTAGAACAAGTGGGAAGAGACAGCATTAGGAATGTTGTACTTAAGACAGTAACTTTGAATACTGTTAAAATGTATGGCTAGTAGTCATTATTATAGAATATTTTTCAATTTGAAATCTATTTTTAAACAGTATTTTCTGAGTAAACATAACTTTTATTTATTTATTTTGTTGCTGGAGATTGAACCCAGGGGCGTTTAACCACTGAGCCACATCTCCAGCCTTTTAATATTTGAGACAGAGTCTTGCTAAGTTGCTTAGGGCCTTGCTAAGGTCCTGAGGCTGTCCTTGAACTTGTGATCCCCCTGCCTCAGCCTCCCAAATGCTGGGATTATAAGCATAAGCCACTGTGCCCAACTCTAATAATTTATTTTTAACTGATACATAAAACACTGTATATATTCCTGCTTTTCAAAATATATGTTAATAACTGTTTACATTTAGAGTCAACCTACTGTAAAATAGCACACCAGAATTTCTTACTCCTATTTAACTGTAACTTAGTACTAACTGATCAACCTTTCCCCTTTAAAAAAAAAAAATTGAGAGAGCGCCTGCAAAAATATTTTTTTATTATTCTGATAACAAAATCAGACAAAGACAAGACAAATAAGAAAACTACAGATCAATATCCTTAAATACAGATATTTAAATCCTCAACAACATATTAGTAAACTGAATCCAATAAAACATTAAAAAGATTATTCCCCATAGTCTGGGATTCTTCCCAGGAATGCAAAGATGGTTTAACACATATAAATCAATAAACCTGATAAGCCGGGCATGATGTTTGTACATCAATAATAACAGTGATGGGAGGCTGAGACAGGAGGATTAAAAGTTTGAGGCCAGCCTCAAGAACTTAGCAAGGCCTAAGCAACTTTGCAAGACCCTATATTAAAAATAAAAAAAAATAAAAATAAAAAAGAGCTAAACATGTACCTCAGTGGTAAAGCATCCCTGTGTTAAATGCCCAATATAAATAGGCAGGGAGGGAGGGAGGGAGGGAGGGATCCTGACATACCACATCAACCAAAGGAAAAACAAGAGTGCATGATCATTTCAATAGATCAGAAAAAGCATTTGATAAAATCCAACATCCTTTAGGATAAAAATACTGAAGAAATTAGGTATAGGAGGAACATACCTCAACATAATAAAGGTTATACATAATAAGCCAATAGGTGACATTATACTGGAGAAAAGCTGAAAGCTTTCTCTCTTTAGATAAGGAAAAAGAAAAGGATGTCCACTTTTTTCTTCAACATAGTATTAGAAGTCCTAGGCAGCGCAATCGGACAAGAGAAATAAATAAAAAGACATCCAAATTGAAAAAGTAGAAGTTACACTGTCACTGTTTGTAGTCAATCCGATCTTACATTTAGAAAACCCCAGTTTCAAAACAAAAACAAAAAACAAACTACCAGAACAAATTTAGCAAATTGCAAGCTATAAAATCAATATACAAAAATTACTAGCACTGCTCTATGCCATTAGTGAATTATCTGCAATAGAAATCAAGAAAGCAATCTCATTTTTAACAGCTACATAAATAACCTAGAAATGAACTTAACCAAAGAGGTGAAAGATCTCTTTGATGGAAACTATACGAGAGAGCCGGGGATGTAGCTCAGGGGTAAAGCACTTGCAAGCCAATGCCCTTGATTCAATCCTCGGCATTGCAGATAATAATAATAATAATAAATCAAAAAAGAAAGAAAATTATAACTCACTGATGAAGGAAATTGAAGGGAACACACAAAACATGTAAAGGCATCCCATATTTTTGAGTTAGAAGGATCAATAACGTTAAAATGTCCATACTATTCAAAGATATATGTAGGTTTAATATGTCTTAACAAAATAATTTCAATGATATTTCTTTATATAACTAGAAAAAAACAATCCTAACATTCAAATGAAACCACCAACCCACCTAGATAATCAAATAAATCTTGAGCAAAAAGAACAAAGCAGAGGGCAAAGCTGTAATAAGCCAAAAAAACATAGCATTGCCATAAAAACAGAGACACAGACCAACGGAACAGAATAGGGTGTTTACATATCTATGAAGAAATGATTTTTATTTTATTCTTTCTATCTATCTATCCATCTATCTATCTATCTATCTATCTATCTATCTATCTATCTATCTATCTATCATGTGGGGCAGGGCATGGGGTATTGAATTCAGGGGCACTCAACCACTAAGCCACATCCCCAGCCCTTTTTTTTGAATTTTATTTAGAGACAACAGGGTCTCACTGAGTTGCTTAGGGCCTTGCTAAATTGCTGAGGCTGGCTTTGAATTCACGATCCTCCCACTTCAGCCTCCTGAGCCGCTAGGATTACAGGCTTAGAGAACCCCACAGCACCCAGCTCTAATTGATTTTTGACAAAGCTTCTAAGAACACTCATTGGAGAAAGGACAGCCTTTTCAATAAAGAGTGCTGGGAAGATCTGATATCCACATGCAGGAGAATGAAAAAAAAAAAAAATCAACTACAAAACAGATTAAAGACTTAACATTTAATACCTACAACTATGAAACTGCTATGAAAAAACACAGGGAACTGCTCCAGGACACTGGAACAAGCAAGAATTTTTTTTCAAGACAAGACCCCAAAAGCACAAGAAATGAAAGCAAATATAGACAAATGGGATTGCATTGAACTAAAAAACTTCCACATAGCAAAGGAAACAATCATCAGAGTGAAGAGACCTTTAGAATGGGAGACAGTATTTGCAAATTATACATGTGACAAGTGTTTAGTATCCAGAGTACATAAGAAACTATAAAAACTCAAAGCAATAAACCAATTAACCTAATTTTAAAATGGGCTACAGACCTGGAGACATATCTCAGAAGATCTATAAAGAGCCATTATGTGTATGAAAAAATGTTCAACATCACTAATCAGAAAAATGCAAATAAAAACCACAATGAGTTATTACTTCACCCCAGTCAGAACACCTACTCTCAAAAAGACAACTCTTCTATACTTGTAAATTAGCATAGCCACACTACAGGCTGCTTCACCCAAAATTACTATGGCCAACACTACTAGTTTTCCTTGCTTTTCTTTAATATGGAGGCTAAATGACTAGATTTACCACTTTTTCTTGCTACTAGAAGAATCTATGTGACACAGTTCTAATCAATAAAACATAAGCAGATGCCTCTACCTCTATGAATCACATCTCCCTTTTCTTTCCACTTCTTCCAGCTTTTTCCAAGCTGACTATAATAAGGAAAATAATAAAGATCCATTTATTTAAAGGCACTGGTAGTTTCCTATTGTAGTTTCTTCATTAGTTTAGTATTTAATTATTTGCAAACACAATCTTAATTAAGCAAGAGTGAATTAAGTAAAGTAAATGGGCCAGACTATTCAAATCTATGCTGTTAAAAGACTTTCCCACCCAGGAAGGAGTGGAGCAGGGAGGCAATTATATAACACAATAGTTCTCAATTTTTCCCATCTAATGTCTTCTAATAGCAAAATGCAAACCATTCCTTTAAGGATATGAGAACACAGCAAGGAAAGACAGCTATGCGAACAGGATTTCTTGAAAATTTTCCTCTTTTATTTTATACAAATTCATATACACAATTACACATATAAAAATTTCCCATAAAAATTACACATTAACCCACTTGAATGACACATCAAGTTTCAAAATAAATATAAGATTTTGCAGTCTTTTTCTTATTTAAAAATATATTCAAGAAAAACATGACATAAAGTGACTATGAAATACTCATTGGCATACCATATTTGTCCTTAAAACTACTTGTGTTCCAGGCCAAGAATCATAGTTGTGAATGAACTAGTACCTTTTCTTTTCTAATAGAATAGACTCTCCAAGGTTTAGCATCTTAGACTATATCCTTGTAGAGACAATAATCACAAAAATAGTTTTGACTTTTTTATTTGGGTGTGCTTCCCTCCTTTGGGAATTCTCTCACTTTAATTACTCTGCCATGAAACATACTTCAATATTCTTACAACAAAAGAAAGAAAGCATTACAACGGGATGGCTTCCCTCAGGATGGTTAGTAAAGGTAAGAATTTTCTAGATACTATAGAAGAACAACAACAAAAAAAAGTTTAACTGGCATTACAAAACACGTTTCTGATCTCAACACAGCTAATTTCCTTGTAGGGATCTTAGGCTTTGGTTTTATTTCACCTAATATTTTGAAATAGCTAATTCTGAACTAGAGTCAGTATAACCTCAGTGGTATTATGAGTTTGCTAATTTCCCTTAACATCCACCCTCTCAAGGAACTGCCTTCTAGACAGATCCGTAGTTTCTAGATTAAGAATCAGACTGCTCTCTGCACTCTCCCAACATTCTCCTGGGTTATTTCTGAGTTCTAATATATAAATAAAAGATAAGCAGGCCTCCTTCTAAGGATACTAACACCACAAAGTATCCAGTACGATTATAAGTAAGCTCTCACCATATAGAAAACCTGACTTTTTAAAGAGATGTTTTCAGCAAAAACAGTGGTGCTTTTAATATTTTCAAAAGCTCATAAACAAAATTACTAAATTTAATTTTAAAATGTGATTTAGAATTTACATAGTAATATCACCCGCTTTTTACCTATAATTTAAGGCTGCAAATGATTAATAATAACTGATATTAAAAATGCCTGTGGGTATTAGAAAATAAACCTGCACATGTACAGTATTGGTGTTATGCACTGCAAAGAAAGATTTTTTTTCCTTTATTATCTCAAGCTATTTCTAATATATTTTGGCCAAAAGTTGTGGGACTGTCCCCCATCCTATTTTGATTACACATTAAAACATTTTAATTTTAATGAATTATGAATATATAAAAACACATTAACAAAAAATGTAGCTAGGATTCTTAGAAACTGTACTCCTTTATAGTCTCTTGTCAATGATTCATGTCAAAAAACTAAAAAAAAAAAACTGAAAAAGTCTATACGCAAAAGTTTAATTAAAAAAAATAATATAACCACAAGGCATGATGACACATGCCTGTAATCCCAGCAGCTTGAGAGGCTGAGGCAGGAGAACTGAGAGATCAAAGCCAGCTTCAGCAAAAGCGAGGCACTAAGCAACTCTGTGAAATCCTGTCTCTGAATAAAATACAAAATTGGCCTGGGGATGTGTCTCAGGGGTTGAGTGTCCCTGAGTTCAATTCCTAGTACCCTGGATAGATGGATGGATGGATGGATGGAAGGATGGATGGATGGATGGATAGACATATAGTAAAGTATAACAGATGCTTTTAAAACTATCTTAATTACAATCTATGACCACAGCAAAACATTTTCAATAAAATATTTTCTTTATTTTCCCACTAGGGGGCAACCAAGAACCTCAAGCGATATTTTGTGATGAGTTATCATAGGATCTGAAGTGTTTTAAAGTGGAGGGATTCAAAAGTCACAGAGACTATAAGACTAATTATAAGCAACAGTATGTGACTTCTTAAAACTAATTCTATGGAAAGGGCAACATTTTAGAATCAAGTAGACCACGTTTCATTTGCCTAAATAAAAAAGGAGAAAAATATTTTTCAGGGCTGGGGTTGTCGCTCAGCGGTAGAGCCTTGCATGTGTGAGACCTGGGTTCGATCCTCAGCACCACATAAAAATAAATAAGTGAAATAAAGGTATTGTGTCCAACTACAACTAAAATAAATAAATAAATAAATATTTTTTAAAAATATTTTTCAGTGAAAAACATTATTAAAAACATTTAAGGCTCCCTCTGGGCCTCGGTCCTCCGCCCGCGCCCGCCGGAGCTTATTCGCATCGACTGACCAGAGTCCGCGAATTCTCCGCTCCGAGCCCCTCCGGACCGCCCTGACCCCAGCTTTCTATCCTCTGAAAACACTAAGAATAATGTCCCTGCATCAGTTTTTACTAGAGCCAATCACCTGTCATGCTTGGAACAGGGATCGTACCCAGATTGCCCTTAGCCCCAATAATCATGAAGTGCACATCTATAAGAAGAATGGGAGCCAGTGGGTGAAAGCTCATGAACTCAAGGAGCACAACGGACACATCACAGGTATTGACTGGGCTCCCAAGAGTGACCGCATTGTCACTTGTGGGGCAGACCGCAATGCCTACGTCTGGAGTCAGAAAGATGGTGTCTGGAAGCCCACCCTGGTGATCCTGAGGATCAATCGTGCAGCCACTTTTGTGAAATGGTCCCCTCTAGAGAACAAATTTGCTGTGGGAAGTGGAGCACGACTCATTTCCGTTTGCTACTTCGAATCTGAAAATGACTGGTGGGTAAGCAAGCACATTAAAAAGCCGATCCGCTCCACGGTCCTCAGCTTGGATTGGCATCCCAACAACGTTTTGCTGGCAGCAGGATCGTGCGACTTCAAATGCAGAGTATTTTCTGCCTACATTAAAGAAGTAGATGAGAAGCCAGCCAGCACGCCCTGGGGCAGCAAGATGCCTTTTGGTCAGTTGATGTCAGAGTTTGGTGGCAGTGGCACTGGCGGCTGGGTCCATGGGGTCAGCTTCTCTGCCAGTGGGAGCCGCTTGGCCTGGGTCAGCCACGACAGCACCGTGTCTGTTGCTGATGCCTCAAAAAGTGTCCAGGTCTCAACTCTGAAAACGGAGTTCCTGCCACTCCTGAGTGTATCATTTGTCTCGGAGAATGGCATTGTGGCAGCTGGCCATGACTGCTGCCCGATGCTCTTTAACTACGATGACCGCGGCTACTTGACCTTTGTCTCCAAGCTAGACATTCCAAAGCAGAGCATCCAGCGCAACATGTCTGCCATGGAACGCTTCCGCAACATGGACAAGAGGGCCACCACCGAGGACCGCAATACAGCCTTGGAAACGCTGCACCAGAATAGCATCACTCAAGTGTCTATTTATGAGGTGGACAAGCAAGATTGTCGCAAATTTTGCACTACTGGCATCGATGGAGCCATGACCATTTGGGATTTCAAGACCTTAGAGTCTTCAATCCAAGGCCTCCGGATAATGTGAAGCTGTGTGAGCCTCCCCCATCCAGCAGGAGAAACATGGCTGCCTGCCGCTCTGCCCCAGCAAGACGGTGAGGAGAGCCGCCCCAGGAAGCACTGTAAACACGTGGCACAAACATCGTTGTGTTTTTGTTTAAATATAATTGGTGAAAGTGTTGGTTTTTCAAAGGCAACAGTGGTTTTTTTTGTTTTGTTTTTTTGTTTTTGCTATTTCATTCCATTCTTGACCAAAGCTTCTGTTCAAGTAGTTTATTATGGAAAATTGTCACACTAACTTAAAGGAAAGGGTGAGGGAGGTATGTAAATTGTCTGCTAGAAAATTAAATAAAAATCCCAAATGTGAAAAAAAAAAACATTTAAAACTCTTTTCCTGAAACATGGTTATATATATCACATGAAAACTGCTTAGCTTTCAGGGGAAACAAAAACGTAGCCTGAGTTATCTAAGCCATGCAAAAGAACTTTAGAGTGGATCATAGTTTAATGACCAATGTGAATATTAAAACAGACTTACTAAAAATCTGTTTAAAATGTTTTTCTTGTACAACCATTTACATTTTACATTTTTGAAAATTTCTGAAATCTCACTAGGAAAATATTAATTCTCCTACACTATAAAGAATTTAAAGTAAAAAAAGTAAAGTGGGAACGGGGAACTCTTCAGGTGACCAGAAAAGCAATATATTCTTTAATAAAAGGGGGTAGGGGGTTGTTTAAGTATAATTATTTAGTCAACTAGCAATTTGAGACCTAGTCACATCATCAATTAGGAAGTTTCAGTACTATAAAAACTAAGAAAAAGGTTTCAATTAAAATAATATTACAAAATAAGCAATTATTTCCCAACTGCTATATTTCTTAGAGAATTTTTCCTGCTTTCAACTGGTTTTAAACCAAATGTTGTTTTTAACTGCAGAAGACCAGGTAAAAATATAACTTTTTATGCCTTTTAATATTTTATATAATGATAACCATTTCTCTTTAAGGCAAACATTACATTTACTTACTTTACATTGGAGATACATCACTAAATTAACACAACCACTTTTTCACTTGCAATAGAAAGTCATGCTTTTGTTGTTTGTTTTGTTTAGAAGCCTCTTCCTCTGCACAAATACCAACTTGATTCAGAATTAAAATCATATTAATTTAAATATCAAACCTTCCACCAACAAGTAATTCTATCAAAATGATATCAGAAGGCATTTCTAGTTCTG
Source organism: Callospermophilus lateralis (assembly GCF_048772815.1). Lineage (NCBI taxonomy): Eukaryota > Metazoa > Chordata > Mammalia > Rodentia > Sciuridae > Callospermophilus > Callospermophilus lateralis. The sequence continues at coordinate 51,710,398 of NC_135314.1, read as the reverse complement.
CATATCAATGGTTCTTATACATTTAATTCTCCATAGTAGTAAAACATCAAAACCAAATCAGTAATTAATCCTGTATTAATGGAAAATGACATTTACATGCAATTTCTGCAAAAGTCAGATCTTTTTCCATTACACCTTAACTGCACAGACAAGTTCTAAATTTGTGTCAAGGACAAAGATTTACATGAATTAAAATCAATCAAACCATCCAATCCAAATCATAATTACTTATATGTTGAAACACTATTGGACTTAATAACCAAGCTTTTTGAGGAACCCACCTTACATTCAAACATTAAGAATACATGTGCTGTTTTTGCATGCTACCTTACAGTGACATAATACCGGAGAAAAGCAATCCAAGTTTTTGATGCTAGGAGACATTTTTTCAGACCCTGAGCACTTCAAGCCATCTAAGACTGATACTCCAGAAAGATGTCTTGGGGTAAATGTTGCTTGCTGTCTTGAGCATTTAATCTAGATCCAAAGCACACTTTTTAAGAAATTTATATTAAAATGTTATATTCTTCAGCTATTTTCACCCCCACAACAGAGGTCAGGTAGGCATACTATGATTGGAACTATGATGCTGTTTCTTTTTCCTACATAATTGAAACTGCTTCAATAAACTATGAACAAATTCCCAGAATGAAAGTACTCGTTTAGCATAACTCTGTCAGGGCCCAAAGCCTTGCCAATTTAATCCAGCATTGATTCAGTATGGAACTCCACCTGCTGCAGTATGAGCATTGCTATCTTCTCCACAAGAATAAGATATAACTCCAGCAGAGCCACTATGCTCAAATATATGCTTGGGAGCTTTGGGGAAGGGGCAAGATGTTGTAGCAAGGGACTCATTACAGGATTCAATAATAGATGAGCCCTGAGATTTTCCTACATGATCCTTGCTTACTATACCACTAAACATTCTTTTCCAATTTTAAAAAGTTTTAATGATAAAAAAGAATACCTGAGCCACTTATTTTATGATTTGATTCTTCTCTCTAAACCACTCAAACAGCAATTATCTGGCTTAATTTAATTAAGCAGAATAATAACAAAAATAATCTTGGACAGTGAAAAAGTTCAAGAAAATAAAAACATTTTCAAATACATTTCAAATCAAAATAAAATCTGGGGCTAGTTGGGGGTGTAGCTTCATTGTAGAGAGCTTGCCTAGCATGTATAAGACCCTGGGTCTGATCCTTAGCACTTAAAAAAAGCTACTTACAGCTAAACAAAACATCTGGGGAAGTTACTAAACTGATTTTGAAATATATCTATAATGCATAGAAAGTTGATTTATTTATTTGGTATGGAGACTGAACCCAGGGAAACTTTATCACTGAGCCACATCCCCAGCCATTTGTGTTTTTATTTTGAAACAGGTTCTAGCTAAGTTGCTTAAGGCCTCACTAAATTGCTGAGGCTGGTCTCAAATTTGTGACCCTCCTGCCTCAGCCTCCCATATCACTGGGATTACAGTGATGTGCCACCAGGCCTGGCTCTACACAGAAAGTGTAAAGCAAAAGTCAAGCAACTTAATTCCCTGAAATATTAATTTATTCATTCATCCAAAGATTATTTTCTGTGCTTTGGCTTTTTAATCAGCCCAGGAGCAGAAAATTAGTTATTGTTACTTTATTACATCCAAAACAATAAATAAAATTGTGAAAATATCATCCTTAGCCTATTTTATATTTAAAGTCTTGCACACATGTTACATTTTATATCTTAGGCTCACTATAATTAAAATGATTAATACCTATTTACACTTAAAAAAAAAAGTTGAATTAACCAATGACAACAAAAGGCTGGGTTATAGTGAAAGGAATATTTATTGCTTCATCTATGTAATTTTATCATTCTTCTACTACATTGAGGGCATACTAAGAACTATATTTTAGTAAAGGTAAGAACTAACTAGGATAATTTATTGCAGTTAAGAACTAACCAGGATAATTGCTAATGAAGATTGTCAAATTTTTATAAAACTAGAATCAGTAATTCATATATCTGCAATCAAATACCTTACCTCTGTACTTAGTAAGTAAAGCTTTTTATGAAAATGTATACTATACTATAGTATAGCCCAGAGACAGTAGCTGATTATCACTAGCCACTACTTTAATTCCAAATTTGCCCAAGAACAATATAATTCTAATTTCCCATGCAATTCACTATTCTGTTCTACTCCTACTTAAGCAATTTTTAAAAGGGAGGGGGGGAGATGAAGATTAAAGTAGGTCAAACTTCTAAAACAGTATAAGAAAATAAGGGATTCTCCAATTTAATTACTTTGATAAGTAACTAGTTGCAAATCATAAGAATCTTCTGAAATTGAATAAAAGATCAACTGCAGCTGAGGCAAGAAAAGTAAAATGTGTTCCTTAAAAGACTGTATATTAAAAAATACACTTACTAAATCAGAACTACAATTGTCAAGCTGGGGATCTTGAGCTATTCCATTGCAGTACTTTAGGGATCTCACCATTGTTCTTTCATCTTAAAGGTTTACGAAATTTTTAAAACCCAGAACAAATATATAAAGCATTTTAATACTTGTATATATCTACAGCAATTTATTTATTTGTACTACAAGTAAACTCATTTTGTGTAAATCTCAAAATGCAATTTCTTCAATTTTTGTGCACATGGGATTTGTCTCATTGATTAGATACGCTGTAAATATTGATCCTTCATAACAATTCAGTCCTATGCACACCTATTTACCTAAAAGTATATAAGTACATTATTTGGCATGTATCTAACAGAATAAAATGCCAGACAAAATTCAAGCATAATTATTCAGCTGATGCCCTTAATACTACATTTAGCTTTATGAGCTGGTTGCACAGTAAATGTAAGCATGCAATATATCCAATTACAGTAACACTGTTATGATTTGTTTAATAAATCAAAAGTGTTCAATCTATATATTCTCAATTAAAATGTACCAATTCTTAATATGCATTAATAAGTATAAGAAATATAAATTTTGGCCTTAACATAGAAAATCTAATTGTGACTGTTTTAAAACTTTGGGGAGGTAGGGGGAATATGGAAACCAGGGTTTGAACCCAGAGGTGTTTAACCACTGAGCAACACCCACAGTCCTTTTAATTTAATTTTATTTTATTCTGAGACAGTGTCATGCTGAGTTGCTTAGGGCCTCACTAAGTTGCTGAGACTGGCTTTGAACTTGCAATCCTCTTGCCTCAGCCTTCCTAATAGCTGGGATTACATATGAGCACCACTGTATCTGGCCTGTTTGAAAACTCTTGAGTGAAGCTGACAAGATTAGCACTGAGGTATCTGATTTTGTATTTTTAATGACATTTTAATAAATCAATATCACAAGCATATTTTGCCAAATAATTTTTCAAAAATGCCTAAGAAACAAGATATTAATAGTAAAATCAACAAATACAACTATTGGTATTAATAGCTCAGCTATCATTTAATAAATTACTAGTTATCAGACATTGTGTGAAGTGCTTTGCATGTGCCAGAAAGATTATAATATAAGAAACTTGGGAAAAGAGGCAAAAAGATAGATGGCATTCTTTCAATGCCCTCAAGGAATATCTGGCAATGTCTGTTTCTACAACTAGTGGAGAAAGGCTTACTGGCACTGAGCAAGTAGAAGCAGGAATACTACTAAACATTCTACAACATACAGAATAGCTCCTCACACCTAGAAATGATCTAGCCCAAAATCAATAGTTCTGCAGTTAAGAAACACTTATTTAGGGAAATGTACTTCAGCTTTCTATTTACTATTAATGGAAAGTCCAGACCTAGTGAAGTTATATATACCAAACTTAAAAAGATTTCTATCCAGTAGAGAAGAAAATAAATTTTTGGCAAATAAAAGATAACTATGGCCTTGGCAAACATTAGCCAGTTTCTTATCTAACTCAGCAATTCTAGGTTAACACAAGCTTAACATAAATACTTTAAGATTCACAAACATACTATGGGCTGACTGAAAAATCATACTGGTCCTCTCATTAATATGCGAGTGGGATAGAATTTGTGATATAAGTCCACTTTATATCTGCCTAAGTATCATGATTTAGCTTTTCTGAAATTCATACTTTTTAACATATATAACTGGTTTATTTAATCCAAATATCTCAAGAGGTAAAAAACTATTTTACTGCTCACATGATAAATAAGGAACTCAAGGTTTGCAGGTAGCAGAAAAAGGAATTCTGTCTAAATATAAAGCTCATTTTCAACCATTAATAAATGCAATTAATGGTTAGATCTTTGGTAAGTCAACTGTAAAATCCAAAGTCTTTACTATGCTTTCTAGCTGCTAGACTAAAAATTTAAGGATATATGGCAAGCTTTAAAACACTGTGATCAGCTATTTATCTAAATTGGTGTTTTCTCAATAGTATATATTATAATTGGGGGGAAATTATAATTCCTATAGAGCACAGTACTTAGGTGAAATCACAAATAGATATTATATCTAAAGACTAGAACTTAAAGAATTCTTAAAGAATATCTGAATTTAATTTTCACACTTAACAAAAAACAAGAATAAAACAACAGTAACATCTAAGATATGGCACTATTTGTCAGAACTCTACCAATTGCTTTATGCATAGTAATTTATTTAATCATCTTAATAATCTATACTTAACTGACTTAAAATTATAGTATATAACTAGTTGACATAGTATCTGAGTTTCCATGGTGATAGCTCAACCATGAAGCATTAACAGTAATTAATTTCACAATTAAAAGCTATGTTAACAAAAATTCCTAATAATTCTCATAGTTATGATACTGTATTTAAATCATAATGCTGTTAAGAGGGCCATATGGAATTCAAGTGGTTAGCAGAGTTAAAGAAATAACTATTTTTCTTAAGTCATAAAGAAACAATGTTGGGGTTTTGCTTATTTTGCTTTCTTTTTTAAACAGCTGTTACATTAATTAATTTAGCAGTTAATTTAGCAATAACATTACATACCTATTAGCTTAATATCAATTCTTCCAACAAAGTAGTCAAAGATGATGTGGACATTTCTGTTGTAAGTAGCTTACAATTTTCCTTTAACAAAGGTACCATAAAACATTAAATACATTCAGCTGCGATTAAGAATATTAAAAAACTGAGACAGAACTAGAGGGCTTAACCTTCCCCAGAAGAGCATTTTTCTGCTCTTTGTGTTTCTTTTTCTTGTCTTTACACATAGGTTGGTTTGTTTGTTGTTGTTGTTGTTTTGGTCCTCCCCCCCGCACCCCCCCCCCCCCACTGCTAAAGCTTCCTAGGAGCATGGAGTGTGTACCAGACCTGGCTATTAGGCTGACCAAGCATCACCACACCCTGAAGTGCAGCCTGCACCAGGCTTACAGAACCAGGTGGAGGTGGGCAGGGAATGGTGCCTTGCTACCTGCAATATCAGGTAGCAACAGCTCCAGCCATTCAGGAAAACCATGGAAAGTAGTAATGGGTGCCAGGAACTCCCTGCTGCTTGTGGCTTCTGTAGTTGCCAACTGTTGTCCTCACTGTTACTTCTGTAGCTGCCACATAGCACCAATTCAACTGCCACTTCTGTTATCAACATAATAGCTGCTGCTATTCCAGAAACACCAATCCAACCACCTGGGGCTTCTGTAGCTGCCTGGGTTAACTACCACAGTTGGCATTGTTGCCCAGGAAACAATCCAACTGGCCACAACTGCTCTAGCAGTTGCAACTCTTAAGGCCCAACAATCCTGCAGCAGCTACTCCAGATGTCTCCATTCTGGTCTGCCAAATAAGCACCTCCCCAACTCTTGAGAACCAAGGGCAGGTGGACCCAGAATGTATGGTGGTGAAGAAATTCTGCAGTCAACAGAAAGAGAACTCTGTGCCTGCACTGACCTGCCCTTTTCGTCTATATAAGCAGCACTCCTGGGCTGAGAATGTAGCTCAGTGGTACAGCACTTGCCTAGCACACATGAGGCACTGTGTTTGATCCTCTGCACTACATAAAAAAGAAAGAAAAGAAAAGAAAAGAAAGAATCATGTCCATCTACAAAAAAAGAACTGAGAGAGCCAATATAAAAATTCTGTCCTTGTATTGCCTCCACTATGCTGCAGAATAAACCCCAATAAAGACTTGTTCAGATGGTTTTATCTTGTCTATTCCTGGTTTCTATCTGGAAATGAACAGGCTGAACTATTAACTAAGAGTGCTAAGAGCTATTAACACTAAGGGTCCCAATCCTGAGGACTTTTAGCAGCCAGAGTTAATAACACTGACAGTTGCTATCTCCAGCTGTTGGGAGAAGCTAGAATGACAGCAGCTGGGAACTTCCTGATCTGTTAGCTCCAGCTGTTGTTGCTACTAAAAGAGCTGTGAACACCCAGAGCTTAAGAACTACAAATACTAAGGGAGCTACACTTTGCCTTTTGGTCATTTCTATCCAAATTGAGGGGGAAAAAAAAGAAAAGAAACATTAGCCAAGCAGTAACACTACTCTGTCAAATAAAATGTTGAGTAATGAAAATTAAACTAACTTTAAATCATATGCAAAATTCCCTCTAGATAAAAATGCATACATCAACTAATTTCAACAAACCACAGAATTTCACTTGCTTTCACAGTTGAAGACCCTCGACTAAAAGAAATAAACAGATTAAACTGCAATTACATGAGTGTCCAAATAATGGGGCAAATCAGTACACTGTAAACTGTACCATAAAACCAATATATACACGGCCAATATGGGGAACTTGATAGTGGAATTACAAGAGGACTGAAATTAATGTTAAAAATTTGCTTTGTACATATTGCTATATTTATAAAGCAGTTTTAAAAGGAAACCTAGCATCATCTCAACCACCCCAAATCAAGTACAAAAATAGTTACGCGACTTACCACTCTGAGTGGCAGTTTTTCCCCCCAAAGAAATAGATGATGGAAAAGTATAAGTCATGCTAATGATTTTGCTTATAGTAACAAAAAGAAAAATTATTATTTTGGGAAAATGTGTAACTGGGGTTTGTATTACTTAAGATTTTATAGCTATACAGTTAACTATTTTAAGCTATTTTTAATTAAATTCACAAAGGAAACAAAAGTTTTATTGTGAGTTGTATACTTGAAATTCTATCTAAATATTGAGTGTTCATCAGAATCTGGTGAACTTGGCAAGAATGTAAACTGCAGCCACTTCATGAATATCCGTTCAAAAAATTATAGCAAATCATCTTCTATGGATCTCATTCTAGGCTACATACTATGTAAAGCATAGTTGATTTTAAAATCACCATCTAAGGGGAGGGGAGGAACTCCATGAAAACTTTTTCATGCCAAATGAAATGTACATTTGAGAACTATCAAGAATCACAATAAACACAGAAAAAGAATGACAAAATCTAACACCCAATCATGACTTAAAAAAACAAACTTGGATAATAAAAACTCCTCAACAATCTTGGAAAATAAAAAAATTCCTTAATCTAATAAAGGACACTTCAAAAAACAAAAGAAGACTACATCTTACCCCAGACTTTATGGTGAAAAATTGAATGTTTTCTCCTTAAGAACAAATATAAGAAGATTTTTACATGTTGCTCCTGTTCAAAAATGTAGCCAGTGTAAACAGGCAAGAAAAATCAGAGGCATACAGGTGGAAAGAAAGGAGTACACCTGTCTTTGTTGTGAAATTTAAAAGAATCCAAATTTTAAAAATATGAATAAATTTCTGCATCAGGTCACAAAGAAGTTCAACTGATACAGAATTTACCACTTGGCCTTTAAAAATTAGACTAGAGGCCTTCATCGCTACCGCCATTGCTGCCTCTGATTCCACTACTGCCAGTCTGAGATTGCCTGGAGGTCTTCTTTCTGGGATGCCTCAGAAGACTCTGCCATGCCCAGAGGTCTATTCTCTGGGTAAGGCCTCCGTTACCTCGGAGGCAATTCCATTGGTACCTCCATGGTCACTGCCACTGAACCAGAAGTCTCCTGTCAATCAACCACCCCCTGCACAGCTGCCGCCATTGCTGCTGCCTCTGATTCCACTGTTGCCAGATCACCCGGAGGTCTTCTTTCTGGGTGCTACTGTTACAGAAGAAACTGCTGCCCTGGATTCAACTGAAGCCCACACTGCTGCTGACCACCCCCCCACACCCCGGAGATCACCTGGAGACAATGTCCCACAGCTGCAATTATAGCTACCACTACATCCGCTACAGCTGCCGCTACTGCTGACCTGCTGATTGCTGCCAATAGCCACTGACACTACTGCTGCTACCAGAGCCTAGAGGACAGCTGCAGGGAAGACTCCAGGTTTGGTTGCATGTGGTTGCACTCATTTTGGGACATTAGACAGGGCCTGGGGTCTGGGTGCCAGCAGGTTTACCATCACAAGAACCTCTGTTTGGGGACTCCAGCTGGGACCTGCAGGTCCAGTGTTCGGGGTGCCTGCAGGTCTTCCTGCTGAAGCTGTTACTAGCCCTTGTCTTGCTGCTGCATCTCAGGGTTGCTCTTTGCCTAAGTGTTTCCCTGGTGGTCTATCTGCAAGTAGGAGCAGCATTGAGATCTTGGGACTGCAGCGCGGCTGATCCTCAGCTATATGAAACCCAGATGGTGGAATAGAGTCTGGGTTTGAGAGGGCTGATCTGGGTTTGGTGATCCCGAGAGATGTCAGAGACAGGACTCAGAAACTATTAAACACTGACAGAGGCAGTTGACTTTCCAGCAAGACTTATTTTATTTTTTGTTTCACTAATCTCTCTACCATATTTGGAACAGGATGTTTTCAGTGTGTAGAAAACAATGATATATGATTGGTGTCTTTATTTTTGTTGTATTCTTATGTCTTTAATTTTTTGCTCTTTGTTCATATTCTTCCTTTCTCTTGTGATTTTGTTTTCTTTCCAACGTTTCTCCAACCAACAGCCAATCTCTGTTGGCTACTCTTCCTGTGAATTTTTACTTCTACCTTCTCGTTTCCTCCCACGCGAATATTGCATACTACACTACCTCTCTTCTCTCAACCACCATTTGAAATTGTAAACGTTTTAACAAATATTCCGTTTATACTACAGATCGTTATTGAACTCATCATTTTGGTTCAATTCAAGAAAGCAGTAGATGCCTTAGTGGGAGCTATTAGGTTTAAGGCTATATATTGTATTCATTGGGTGCTATTAATATTGGTCTCACGAGTAAAAATGAAGCACTGGAAACCTTCAGGGACATTTAAGTCTACAGGGTAGAATTTACCCTGCCTTAGATCCATACTTTTAGATGGGAAAACACATTAACAACATGAAAAAACAAGGGAATAAAGTGCCCCAAACAAACCAAGATGCTTCAACAAGAGAAGCCACTGATAACACAGTAGAAGAAATGTCCAAGAAGGGGTTCAGATTGTATATATTTAAACTGATATGTGAAGTAAAGGATAGTATAAGGAGTGAAATCAAAGAAAACATACAGGAAGTGAAAGACTACTTCAATAAGGAGAGATCGTGGGAAAAAAAATAAGCAGAAATCCTCGAAATGAAGCAATCAGTAAACCAAATTATAAATTTAATAGAAAGCATCACCAACAGATTAGACCACTTGGAAGACAGAACCTCAGAAATTGAACACAAAATATTTAATCTTGAAAGTAGAGTTTAACATGTGGAGAAGGTGATAAAAAAAAACCATGAACAGAACATCCAAGAATTATGGGATAACATGAAAAGACCAAATTTAAGAGTTATCGGAATAGATGAAGGAGCAGATACACAAAGAAAGGAATGCAAACTCTTTTCAGTGATATGATAGCAGAAAATTTCCAAAACCTAAAGAGGCTTATAGGACCCCCAAAATACAAAACTACAGCAGACCCACACCAAGACCCATCATAATGAGAATGACTAACACAGAGAATAAAGATAAAATCTTAAAGGCTGTGAGAGAAAAAAATCAAATCACTTATAGGGGGAAACCAATTCAGATCAACTGATTTCTCAGCCTAGACCCTCAAAGCTAGGAGGTCCTGGAAAAATATATTTCAACCTCTGAAAGAAAATGGATGCCAATCAAGAATTTTATATCCAGCAAAATCCGTTTCAGATTTAAAGATGAAATCAAAACATTGCATGATAAACAAAAATTAAAATCATTCACAACTAGAAAGCCTACACTACAGAGCATCTCAACAAAATATTCCATGAGGATGAAGTGAAAGAAAAAAAGTAAAAACCAGCAAAGGGAGGATTTACACTAAAGTGACATTCAACCAAATAAGAAACTAAGACAAATCAAAAACTAGAAATAAATCAAAATGACAGGGAATACAAATCATATCTCAATAATAATCTTGAATGTTAATGACCTAAATTCATCAATCAAACGACATAGACTGGCAGATTGGATTAAAAAGCAAGACCCAACAATATACTGTCTTCAAGAGACACACCTCATGGGCAAAAATGTCCACAGGCTGAAGGTAAAAGGATGGGAAAAAGCTTATCACTCATATGTATCCTGTAAACAAGCAGGGGTTTCCATTCTCATTTCAGAGAAAGTAGACTTCAAACCAAAGTTAATCAGAAGATACAAAAAGGACATTTCACACTTCTTAAGGGAAGTATATATAAGCAAGACATAACAATTATAAATATTTATGCCCCAAACAATGGAGCATCTATGACATCAAACAAACCTTTCTCAATTTCAAGAGTCAAATAGACCACAATACAAAAATACTGGTTGACTTTAATACACCTCTCTCAGTATTGGACAGAACTTCCAAATAAAAACTAAGGAAACTATAGAACTATATAATACAATCAATAATTTAGACTTCACAGACATATATAGAATATTTCATCCATCAACAAGCAAATATACTTTCTTCTCAGCAGCACATGACTCCTTCTCTAAAACAGACCATATCTTATGCCACAAAGCAACTCTTAGTAAATACAAAAAAACAGAGATAATACCCTGCATTCTATCAGACCACAATGGAATGAAATCAGAAATCAATGATAAAATAAAAAATAGAAGATACTGTAACAAATGGAGACTAAATGATACACAACTGAATGATGAATGGATAGTAGAAGAAATCAAGGATGAAATTTTTAAAATTCTTAGAGGTAAATGAGAATACTGATACAATATATCAAAATCTCTGAGACAGTACTAAAAAGGCAGTACTAAAAGGAAAGTTTATTGCATTGAGTGCATTCATTAAAAGAACAAAAAGTTGTCAAATAAATGACCTAAGACTACATCTCAAAGCCCTAGAAAAAGAACAAATCAACACCAAAAGCAGTAGAAGACAAGAAATCATTAAAATCAAAGCTGAAATTAATGAAATTGAAACAAAAGAAACAACTGAAAAAATTCACAGAACAAAAAGTTGGTTCTTTGAAAAGGTAAATAAAAGATAAACCCCTGGCCATGCTAACAAGGAGAAAAGGGGAGAAAACTCAAATGATTAAAATATAAGATGAAGAAGGAAATATCACAATGGACACGCCTGAAATACAGAAGATAATTAGAAACTATTATAAAATTTATACTCTAATAAAATAGAAAATATCGAACACATTGATAAATTTCTAGAGACATATGAACTACCCAAACTGAATGAGGAGATCATATATGATTTAAACAGATCAATTTCAAGTAATGAAATAGAAAATGCCATCAAAAGCCTACCAACCAAGAAAAGCCTAGGACCAGATGGATTCTCAGTCAAGTTCCACAGGACTTTCAAAGAAGAATGAACACCAATACTCCTCAAAGTATTCCATAAAACTGAAAAGGAGGGAACCCTTCCAAATTCATTCTATGAGGCTAATATCACCCTGATACCAAAGCCAGACAAAGACACATCAAGGTAAGAAACTTCAGACTAATATCCCTGATGAACATAGATGCAAAAATTCTCAATAAAATTCTGGCAAATCACATACAAAAACATATTAAAAAGATAGTGTACCACGATCAAGTGGGATTCATCCCAGGGATTCAGTGTTGGTTCAACATACAGAAATCAATAAACATAATTCATCATATTAATAGACTTAAAAACAAGAATCATGATCATCTCTATAGATGCAGAAAAAGCATTTGACAAAATACAGCACACCTTCATGTTCAAAATACTAGAAAAACTAGAGACAGTAGGAACACACCTCAACACTATAAAAGCTATATATGCTAAACCCAAGGCCAGTATCATTCTAAATGGAGAAAAATTAATGTGTTCCAGCTAAAAACTGGAACAAGACAAGGATGTCCTTTTTCACCACTTCTATTCAATATCATCCTTGAAACTCCAGCCAGAGCAATTAGACAAAAGAAAGAAATTAAAGGGATACAAATAGGTAAAGAAGAACTCAAACTATCACTATTTACTAATTATATGATTCTATATCTAAAAGATCCAAAAAATTCCACCAGAAATCTTCTAGAACTAATAAATGAATTCAGCAAAGTAGCAGAATCTAAAATCAACACCCATTCCAATACATCAGCGATGAATCCACTGAAAGAGAAATTAGGAAAACTACTCTATTCACAATAGCCTCAAAAAACAAAAACAAACAAACAAACAAAAAAAAACCTGGGAATCAATCTAAGAGGTGAAACACCTCTACAATGAAAACTACAGAACACTAAAGAAAGAAATTTAAGCAAACCTCAGAAGATGGAAAGATCTCCCTCGGTCCTGGATAGGCAGAATTAATATTGTTAAAATGCCCAAACCACCAAAAATGTTATACAGATTTAATGCAATTCCTATTAAAATCCCAATGACATTCTTCATAGAAATAGAAAAAGCAGTCATGACATTTATTTGGAAAAATAAAAGACCCAGAACAGCCACAGCAATCCTTAGCAAGAGAAGTGAAGCAGCAGGTATCACAATACCAGACCTTAAACTATATTACAGAGCTATAGTAATAAAAACCACACTGTACTGGCACCAAAACAGACTTGTAGACCAATGGTACAGAATAGAGGACACAGAGACAAACCCACATAAACTAGACAAAGGTGCCAAAAACATTCACTAGAGAAAAGATAGCCTATTCAATAAATGGTGCTGGCAAAACTGGAAATCCATATGTAGCAAAATGAAATTAAACCTCTATCTCTCAACCTGCCCAAAAATCAACTCAAAAATGGATCAAAGACTTAGGCACTAGAACAGAGACCCTGCGCCTAACAGAAGAAAAAATAGGCCCAAATCTTCACCATATTGACCTAGGACCTGACTTCCTTAACAAGACTCCTAACACACAACAAGTAAAATCAAGAATCAATAAATGGGATGGATTCAAATTAAAAAGCTTTTTCTCAGCAAAGGAAACAACAAAGTAAGGATAGAGCCTACAGGTTGGGAGAAAATCTTTACCACATGCACCTCTGTTAATGCATTAATCTTTACCACATGCACATCTGTTAAAGCATTAATATATATACACTTAACACCAAAAAAAAAAACACCCCAATCAATAAATGGGCTAAGGAACTGAAAAGACACTTCACAAAAGAAGAAATACAATTGATCAACACATGTGAGAAAAAGTGTTCAACATCTCTAGCAATTAGAGAAATGCAAATCAAAACTACTCTAAGATTTCACTTCACTCCTGTCAGAATGGCAATCATCAAGAATACAGGCAACAATAAATGTTGGCGAGGATGTGGTGAAAAAGGTACACTCATATATTGCTGGTGGAACTGCAAATTGATGCAACTATGCACTATGGAAAGCAGTATGGAGATTCCTCAGAAAATTGGGAATGGAATCACCATTTGACCCAGCTGTCCCACTCCTTGGTTTATACCCAAAGGACTTAAAAATCAGCATACTATAGTGATGCAGCCACATCAATGTTTATAGCAGTTCAACTCACAATAGCTAGAATACGGAACCAACAATAGATGAATGGATAAAGAAAATGTGGTATATATACTCAATGAAATATTACTCAGCTTTAAAGAAGAGTATAATTATGACATTTGCCAGTAAATGGTTGGAGCTGGAGAATATCATGCTAAGTGAAATAAGCCAATCCCCCAAAACAAAAAGCCGAATGTTCTCTAATATGCGGCCACTAATTCACAAAAAGGCAGGGGTGGGGGGACCACTAGGGAAGAATAGGGTTACATTAGCCTAGAAAGGGGGAAGAGATGGGAGGGAAGGGGAGAGGATGTGGGAATAGGAAAGACAGTAGAATGAAACAGACATTATTACTGTATATATATATGTGTGACTGCATGACCAATATGATTCTGCAACATGTACACTCAGAAAAATGAGAAGTTATATCCCATCTATGTATGATATATCAAAGTGCATAAATGCATTCTATTGTCTTGTGTAGCTAATTAAAACAAATAAAAAAATTAAAATAAAATGAATACCTGCAAAAACAGTTTTCAGATACTGAGATAGTAAGCAATACAAGATAGTGATATCTGAGAGAAAGAACACAAATGAGGTGAGCTCTCCTGCTCTACTATCTTCCTGGCTTTCAGCCTGCAGGTGATTTTTAGAACTTGGCACACCCAATCAAAGACATCAATCTCAATGTCTAGAGAGATCAAAACTGGTGTTCATGGAAATTAAAGCACTAGAAATTGCATGTCAAAATACCAGAAAAGAGAAAGCTAAGCAGAGAAAGAGCTCCACAAATCAATAAGGTAACCCCTTGAGACTTTAGTCTGAATATTTATCTACACATGAGAGAAATGAAACTCGATAAGACCAAGCAACCACAAGGGAGTCACAATATGATCCTCAAGTTCCACAAAAGGCTGAGAGATATTAAAATTCTACAGAGCAGAGACCCAATGAACATTTGGAGCAATAAGCAGAGACTCCTACACAACCAAGCATAGTATGAAAGTTAGTCTCCAGATTACTACTAGAGGGCTGGGGCTGTAGCTCAGAAAAATAAGCTAGCATGCATGAGGGCACTGAGTTCGATCCTCAGCACCACATAAAAATAAGCAAATAAACTAAAGGTATTCTGTCCATCTACAACTACCAAAAAAAAAAGATTACAAAACTAGAGATTTAATCTTTAAAAAACCCAAGAAGTCTTGATCAACTTTATCTGCAAAAAGTTGTAACTGCCTGTCAAAACAACCATCAATACCACTTAAATCCTTAAACATGTTTTCATTTTGAGTTTTAAGTTATCCACAATCTCAAAATAGTACATGGAAATTTCCAGAAATGAACAATTTACAAGTTTTAAATTATGCACTGTTCTGAATAGTGCGATAAAAATCTCACACTGTCCTACTCCACAGCCATAATGGTTATCTGATTAGCTGTTATTAGTAACATAGTGCTTATATTCAAGTAATTCTTATTTTGCTTAATAATGCCCCCAATACACAAGAGTAAGGAGGATGGCAATTTTATTACAGTATACTGTTGTAATTGTTCTATTTTGTTACTGTTAACCTCTCTTTTTTTGGCGGGGGGTGGTCTACCAGAGATTGAATTCATGATCAGTGGACCACTAAGCCACATCCCCACCCCTATTTTATATTTTATTTAAAGACAGGGTCTTACTGAGTTGCTTAGCACCTTGCTTTTGCTGAGGCTAGCTTTAAACTGGTGATCCTCCTGCCTCAGCCTCAAGAGCCGCTGGGATTACAGGTGTAGGCCACCATGCCCAACTGGAGGGTTGTTGTTTTTTTTTCTTTTGTTGTTTTTTAGTGGACACAAGTTTCAACTCATTTGGGTGAATACCAATGAGCATAATTACTAGCCAATATGGTATTACTATGTTTACATAGTTTATAATATGGTATTACTATGTGTAGTTTTTAAGAAACTGCCTGAACCCTCTTTCAAAATGGTTCTACCTCATATCAGCAATGTGTTATTCCATACCCTTGACAGCATTTGGTGTTGTTAGTACTTTGGGTGTTAATTATTTTTATACGTGTATACATGTAGTGCCTGGCTGTTTTTAATCTCTTACTGTGCCTAATTTCTAAATTAAACTTTATCATAAGTATGTATGTATAAAGAAAATGTATAGAGTTTAGCCCTACCTATAGTTTTTCAATCATCCACTAAAGGTGTTGAAACACATACACCACAGTTAAGGGGTGCTTACTGTACTTAGGAACAATCATCATCATTCATAATGTGTGACACCTAGTGTAAAATTACGAGACATAAAGAAGCATAAAACTGTTGGGCTCAGTGGTGCACACCTGTAATCCTAGTAACTCAAGAGGCTGAGGCAGGAGGATCACAAGTTCCAGATCAGCCTAAGCAACTTAGCAAGATTCTCAGCAACTTAGTGAAACTATGTCTCAAAACAAAACAAAACAAAATTTAAAGGATTAGGGGTGTAGCTCAGTGGTCAAGTGCCCCTGGGTTCAGACCTTGGTACCAAAAGCACAAGCACACAAAAATGACCTCATTAATCTTAAAAATCTCTGCTCTACAAAAGATACTGTTCAGAAAAGGAACTGATAAACCACAGACTGGGAGAAAATATTATTTTTGCAAAACATATCAGATAAAAGACCAATAACTGAAATATACAAAGAACTCTTAAAATTCAATAACATGAAAAAAAACTTTTTAAAAAGGCAAAAACCTAAATAGAAACTTTAGCAAAGAAAATATATAAATGGTTAAAAAAAAAAGTAAATAAGATGTTCAACATCATAGGTCATTTGAGAATTTTAAAATATAACACGCAGCTACACATCTATTAGAATGACTAATACCCAAAATGCTGGCAAGAATGTGAAGCAACAGGCTGTCTGTCACCCACTGCTGGTAAGAAAGAATGCAAACTGGCACAGCTCTTTCTCACAACTAAACATATCCTTAGAAGCCAGTGATCACATACATACTCCTTAGTATATGCCTAATGATTTTAAATCATGACGTGATGTGTTGATATCAAAGCCTGAATGGGACCAAATGACCTATTTCCAAGATTTTTCACTCAAATGGCCAATGAGTTGGTCCTGGCTGCTGACAGGAGGCTACATTTTCTCATTTAAGTGAACTTCTTCATATGGTTGGCTTGAGTGTCCATGGCAACTACCTTCTCCCAGAGCAGATCATCCAATAAAGAAAGGAAGAAACCTCAGTATTTCTTCACGAACTTGTCCTTTGAAGTCACATGCCATCAATTTTAAATATCCTGTTGGTTACATGGATGAGTCCTACTCACCAGGGGGAGGGACTTTCTAACAGTATTATTGTATTAGTCACCTTTTCATGCCTGTGACCCAAACACCTGATACAACAACTTAAAGAAGAAAATACTTACAACTCAGTTTCAGAGGTTTCACTCTATGGTTGGCTGGCTCCACTGCTTTAAACCTGAGGTGAGGCAGAACATCATGGCAGAAGAGTGTGGTGGAGAAAGCTGCTCACAGCAGCTGGGAAATAGAGAGAGAAAGGTCTGAGGACAAGCTATTGTCCCCAAGGGCATGTCCCCAAGGACCCATTTCCTTCAACTAGGTTCCACGCCCTCAACCCTTCAGTCCATTCAGCTAGGAATCATTCAATGGTGTCAATTAATTAATGAGGTCAGAGCCCTCATGATCTAATCACATCCTTTGACCGCTGATGCATGGAGGACCAAACCTCCAACACAGGCGTGCTGCTGTAATTGACAGAATTTCATTCTTCTTTATGGCTGAATAATACTCCAGTGTGTATATACATCAGATTTTCTTTATCCATTCATTGGTCAATGGATACCAGACTGATTCTGTATCTGAGCTACTGTAATTTAGTGCTGCAATAAAAACAAGTGCAATGTCTCTTTGACATACTGATTTCAAATCCTCTGCTATATGCCAATTGCTGAATCACGTTAGATCTAGTTTTCTGACAAATCTCCATGTTGTTTTCCATAATGGCTGTGCCAATTTTCATTCCCTACAACAGTATACAAGAATTCCTCTTTCTCTACATCCTCCCCAGAATTTATTTCTTGTGTTTAAGATAATAGCCATCCTAAGTTGAGAAGATACCTCCTCCTCATTGTGATTTTGATTCACATTTCCTCAATGATAAGTGGTGTTGAACATTTTACCACGTATTTTTTGGCTGTTTACATATCCTCTTTTAAGAGGTGTCTTTTCAGGTCATTTGCCCAGTTTTTAATCAGATTATTTGGGTTTTCTGCTATTGTTCTGAGTTTGTTAAAGAATCTGGAAATTAATCCCTTGTCAGATGAATAGTTTGCAAATATTTTCACCTATTCTGTTGGTTCTCGCTTTACTGTAATAATTGTCTTCTTTGCTTTACAGAAACTTTTTAGTTTGATGTGTTCTTTTTTTCATTGTTTACTTTTTTCCCTTGCTTTTTGGGGTCATATCAAAAAAAAATCTGCCCAGATGAATGTATTTCCTCTATATTTTCTTCTAGTAGTTTCAGCAAGAGAGAAGTTTAGCAACACCTTCAACAACTTAGTGAACCTCTGTCTCAAAACAAAAAAATTTAAAAAGGACTGGGGGTGTAGCTCAGTGGTCAACCCTCCATAAAACTATTTACAGATTTCTCATCAGGAATTTTGAGTGCCAGAAGGCAATCAATCAAGAATCCTTTATTTGACAAACTGCCTTTCAAAGGTGAGGGCTAAATTATGACATTCCCAGATAAAAAGTAAATTACCATTAGACCTATCCTATCAGACCTACCCTATCAGAAATGCTCAAGGGAATCCTGTAGAATGAGATGAATGGATTCTAGACATTAACTCAAAGCTGTATAAAGAAATAAAAATCTCAGTAACTTCACTTTTTATTTGCTACATGATTTAAGAGATAATATCTTTGCTAAAAATGGTATAAAAGCTAGCACAGGTTGAGGATCCCTTATTCAAAACATGAAAGACCAGAAGTGTTTCAGATTTTTAATTTTTTTCAAATTTTAAAATATTTCATATATATAAAATGAGATTCCTTGGGGACTAAATCCAAGTCTAAACAAAATTTATTTATGTTTCATATACATCTTATGGCCTAAAGGTAATTTTATACAATATCTTTAGTGTATACAGCCTTTTGATTATAACCTATCATATAAGGTCTGGTATGGAATTCTCCACTTGTGATCTTGTCAGTGCTCAAAAAAGTTTCAGATAACACAGCATTTCAGATTTTCAGATAAAGGATGCTCAACCTGAATTAGAGTTTCTTACTTTGATTTATAACTCCACATTTTGTTTTATGTAATTTAAGAGGCCAAACATTCCAAAGAAATATTAGTTTGCATTTTGGGATTCACTAAGCATAAAAATGTAATTTTATTACATCAACAATAAAAAGGGATGAGGACAAAGCTGTAAAAAAAACAGAGTTTTCAATATATTATTCAAGTTAAACTAGTATAAATTCAAAATAGAATATTAAAACTTTAGGATGTTAAATGTAATCCTCCATGCTAACAAAAAAAATAGTTATAGAATACCCAAAAAAGAAACTGAGAAAGGTATTTAAAGTTTCTTTACCCAAAAACTGAATAAACACGAAAGAAGACAGTAATGCAAAAAATGAGGGGAAAGTAGCTGTAAAACATACAGGAAACACTGCAAAGTGACAGAAGACCCTTCTTATCAGTAATTACTTTAAAAGTAAATGGTTGGATTCACCAAGAAAAAATAAACATTGACAAAATGGATAAAAAGAAACATAATTCAACTGTATCTGTCCACAACAGGCTCACTTTAAATCCAAAGGCCCAAATTGACTGGTAATGAAAGAGTGGGATAAGATATCCCATGTAAAGAGAACCAAAAAGAGAACAGGTATAGCTGTATTTTTTTTATTCTACAGCACTCTTGGCTGTACCACAACATGGTTGATGGTTCCATCATGTGGGAGCTAAGTATGGAAAAGATCACTTGGAGAGATAGGAAGCCAGGGAGATTCAGGAACCAGACTGAATGACTGACCCTCTGCCCACCCCCTTCATAACTGGCTTTCATGAGAATTCACTCTGTAAAAGCAGCACCAGTTCCTTCTGAGGGTGACATTCCTAATGACCTAACTGCTTTCCACTGGACCTTATCTCTCAAAGGTTTCACCACTTCTCAACAATGCCATACTCCTCAGTCCCAAGCCTCTAATACATGAATCTTTGAATCTAATACATAACAGCCATGTACTGAGTTTTAATAGATTTTTTTAAATTATCCTCTCCAATCTGAACTAGATGAAGTCAGAAATCAATTACTGACAGAAAACTGGAGAACTCACTCAACACATTCTTAAACAACCAACAGATCAGAAGAAAAAGCACAAGGGAAGTTACAAAATACTTACAGATGAGTGAAAACAAATACAACATTACAAAATTTATAGTATACAGATGGTCCCTGGCTTTCAACTGTTCACCTTAAAAATATTTTGACTTAGCTGGGTTCAGTGGCGCATGTTTGTAATCCCAGCAGCTCGGGAGGCTAAGGCAGGAGGATCTCGAGTTCAAAGATAGCCTCAGCAAAAAGCAAGGAACTAAGCAACTCAATGAGACCCTGTCTCTAAATAAAATACAAAAAAGGGGAGTGGGGTGGGGATGTGGCTCAGTGTCAAGTGCCCTTGAGTTCAATCCATGGTACCAAATAAAAAACTGCTTTGAAAATTTAACAATGGTACAAAAGTGATATGCATTCAATAGAAACCATTCTTCAACTTTTGACCTTTTCCTGGACTAGCAATAGTATACTCTCTATTGATAATGAGTAATGGCAGATCCAAGTCAGCCATGCAATCATAAAGGTAAAGAGAAAACCAATACTCTACATCATACTGTGTAGGTAAACTATAATGTTTGGTAGATTAGGTATATCAAATGTATTTTCAACTTACAATATTTTCAGTTTATGATAGATTTATCAGGATGCAACCCCATGGTAAATTAGTACCTGAATGAAAGAGGTGCTAGAGGGAAATGTATAGCTCTAAGTGTTTACTTTAAAGCAAAAAAAAAAAAAAAATCTCAAATCAAGAACATAACTTTAAAATGTAAAGAACTAGAACAAACTAACATAAGGCTAGTAAGAGGAAAGAAATAATAAAGATTTGACAGAGGTGAACAAAAAAGAGAGAAAAAAAGATAAAAATCAGGGCTGGAGTTGTGGCTCAACAGTAGAGCACTTGCCTAGCACAGGCAAGGCCCTGAGTTCGATCCTCAACACCACATAAAAATAAATAAATAAAGACATAGAAAATGGAATCATCTTGAAAAAGAAAAAAAAAATCAATGAAACAAAAAAACTGCTTCTTTGAAAAGATAAAGCAAAATGATAAACCTATAGATACATGTAATTTTTTTAAAAAAAGAGAAAAAACTCAAGTTAACTATAATCAGAAATAGTACAATAAGCAAGTATATACCAACAAACTGGATAATCTAGATGAAGTAGAAAATTCCTAGAACTATAAAACCTACCAAAGAAAGACAAAATATGAACAGACCTATTACTAATGAGATTGTATCAGTAGTCAAAAATCTCCTAAAAAAGGTTAAGTCCCCAACCTGATGGGGCTTCACTGATTAATTAAGCATTTTTAAAAGAACTAAAATGAGTCAAGCATAGTGATGAAGCACGCCTGTAATCCCAACAAACTCAGGAGGCTGAGGAAGGAGCATCCCAAATTTGAGGTCAGCCTCAGCAACTTACTGAGACCCTATCTCAAAATAAAAAATAAAAAGGGATGGAAATGAGGTTAAATGAACCTGGGTTCAAACTCCCTTCTCATTCCCCCCACAAAAAAAGAACTAAAATGAATACCTCTCAAACATTTCCAAAAAAAATTAAAGACAGAATACTTCCAAACTCATTTTATGTGGCCAGCATTACCCTGATAAAAAGCCAAAGACATTACACAAACATTGATGCCAAAATCCTTAACAAAACACCATTCTCTTGGTAGTCTGGAAGAGATATCTTTACAGTGGTTCATAGTGATATAATCACACTAGCTAAAATATGGACGCCACCCGTGTGTGTGTGTGTGTGTGTGTGTGTGTGTGTGTGTGTGTATCTGTAATTATCATTCAGCTTTAAAAAGGCAGGAAATTCTGACTGATGCTATAGTATGAAACTTAATACTATATGATTCCACTTGTATGGGGTACATAGAATAGTGAAAATCATTGACACATATAATATAATAGTGGTTACCAAGGATGGGGACAGGAAGGAATGTATCCTTTATTACTTAAAGGATACAGAGTTTGTTTTTCAAGATGTATAGTTTTGTAGACAGATGGTGGTAATGGTTGTACTTCATTATGAATGCATTTAATAATACCAAACTGCACAATTAAAAATGGTTAAGAGAGCTAATCATACGAGATGGGTATTTTAACACAATAAAAACTGGATAAAACAATTGTAAAAGGATCATGAACTTAATTTTTTTAAATGAAAAAATCTGTAGAATCTAATATTAAAAAGTTCTTGATATCTGCCACCAAAAAGATAAGCTGAATTTCTTCAAAATTAAAAACTTTTGCTCCATGAAAGAAAAAAAATAGCAAAAGGAATAGATTATCCAATTGGAATAAGGGCAAAAGACAAGACATTTCATGAAACAAGTTATATGGATGGCAGATAAACATATGAAAAGATGTCCAACATTTTAAGTCTTTAAGGAAAAGTAAAATTAAAACCAGTGAACCATAATAAAATGATTAAAATTTTTTTAAAAAGTACCAAATACTGACAAAGATACAGAGAAACTAGAGAAACAATCATCAATAAGAGTTTTAGTTTTTCTACTATAAAAAGCTGAATAGTGGTATATCTATATTGCAGAATAATACTCAAACTTTTGATATCTACAAAGAGTTTTTCTGAATGAATATCCAGAAAATTATGATGAGGGGAAAAGTAATCCTTATTTACATAAAATTCTTCAAATGACAAAATAACAGAAATAGAGAAGAGATTAGTGGTTGTTTGGCTCTGGGGGAGCCAAAAATGGAGAGTTACCTGTCTGCACACATCATTGAAGATACCACAGTATAGGAGGCAGGGACTGAGCTGGAAAAAGTGTAAAACATTTCTTAGTTTCAGTTATAGATCCTAAAGCACTGCTGGTGAAAAAGACCAATAAAAGACCCAGAACTGATCTCATCCTTATAATATCTGAAAACAGAAGTGAGATGAAAGTAACTAAAGCGGCAACCTAGCCCCAAATTCAATTTCTTTTGCTTCACTCCAGCTTCTTGAAAGTCAAAGTACGTAAGTTAGGTTTCAATGGTTTTTTATCATTACATAAGGCACAACAAAATAAATATGGTTAGAAACAGGAAAACATGAGTAAGAGAAATATAATCAAAAGACAATGGTCCACAGTAAAACCAGATGACACAGATGTTGGAACCAGCAGAAAAGAACCTTAAAATGGCAATTATAAATACATAAAATGATAAGAGGAAAAGATGTATAAATGGATGCAATAATGAACTGAAAAAGGAAGTAGAATCTCGAAAGGGGTAAACAGACATTCTAAAAAGTGAAAAGTATAATAAATGAAATTAGAATTCTATGACATATTGAATAAAGAAGTAATTTTGTTCTTTTTTTGGAAATAATCTTAAATGCTATAGAATTATATTCAATAAGTAAGAGCTTTCAAAATATATTAAATACAAATAATTCCATCCTTCTGCCAAGTCCCCCACACTTCTGCAATCCCTTGGCCATAGCAAATTCCACTAATCTATCATAGCACTCTTTCAACCTGTTAGAATTTTTAGCAAGGACCCCCTAATTACCAACAGAGTTGGCACCAAAAATAAAACTTATTAATTTAGTCAAAATCTATGTTGCCTTAATCACAAAGTTGGTGAAGAAATGTAAAATTACTGCCATATAATAAAGCAAAGGACTAGGCAAAGTGGGTAAAAAATGTGTCTTTGATTTCTCCCTCCCAATATGTACTATTAAACAAAAACTTTCTGAGGACTCAACAAGATGAATTAAAAACTCCAGCTCTTAGTTCTATACAAGAAAAATTAGGGCACATACTCAAAAAAAAACTTGTACAAGGATATTCAAAGCTTTATTCATGACAGCCCCCAAGTGGAAATCCAAATTTCCTCAAAAGCAGAATAAACTAGATATAGTATATTTGTTACAATGGAATACTGCACAGAAATAGAAAGGAACAAACTATGGTCTGGGCAGTTCTATAGATGCTGAGTACAAGAAGCCATAGGTAATCCTTTATGCGATATGATCCCAGTAATATGAAGTTTAGAACTAATCTACAGTGATATAAGTCAGGAAAATTATTATTTTGGGGGAGGAATACTGCCTTGGAAAAGACAAAAAAGGAGCCTTCTGGGGTACTGAAAATGTTTAAAATCTTTATGTGGGTGGTGATTACAGAGTTATAAAAAGGCACTGAGCTGCATATGCAGATTTGTGCTTTTTACACAAAGGAAAAACCAGCAATAAACATGATAATGGTGATGATGATGGTGATGTAACCTGGCTGTGAGGCAGGATACCTGCTAACAGGAAACTTAGAATCAATGGAAGATGTTAACACACTGCTGAGCAAGAAGAACAGTGCCCATAAAGAAAGCCTCTTTCCAAAGAGGGATGTAACTCAGTGGTAATACACTTGCTTAGCATATACAAGGCCCTGGGTTTAAGACCAGCACCACAAAGTTCAATAAATAAATAAGAAATAAAAGTCTATTTTCCTTACTTCCATATACCTTTATTTTAAACCATTTCTGGCATTTTGTCTGAAACACTTAAAATTATCATTTTAGATATCTTCTATACTAGACCAGAATTTCATATGGGGTAAGGGTCAGCAAACATTTTCTGTGAAGAAGCAGACAATAAGCATTTTGAGGTTTGCAGGTCACACAGTCTCTGTTGCAACTACTTATTTCTGGCAAGCAGCACAATAAAAAGCCATATACAGTAAGTAAATGAAAGAGCATGGCCTGATTTGGCCCGCTGGTCAAGTCTACCAACCTCTGATCTAGACTAAGAACTATACCAGTTTTTGTTTTCCATATTCATCTCTGATATAGTATAGGACTTCATATACATCAGGCACTCAGTAATAAAAAGCTAGAAGGAATCTTAAAAATCATCTCTTCTAATCCCCTCACTTTGTACAGAAAAGCATGAAATCAGGTCAAAACTTGCTCAACACCACCATTTTCAAAGTAATGCCTCCTTTTAAATCTTTATGAAAAGATCTTTACATTCATATTAAATACTAAAACATCAAATTTCTAAAATCTGACACTTAAGTTTCAAACTTTCAAGCGCCAAATAGCATAAACTAAAACAGTAATTATTTTAGAAAAATTATCTTTACCTATAGTTTGCTTATGAACCATCAATACAAGCTGAGTTACACAAACTTAAGGTATCAATCAACAATTAATTAAAGCTCATCACATAAAATGAGAAGGTATACTAAAGTTTGTTTCAGAACTCAAGTTCTTCTAAAACCCAAATGACAACAAAGACATTTCACAGGAGTTAGCATTACTTAATTATAATTTAACAACTAAGTTAGAAGCTAATGTTTTATAAGTATACTTCAACCTAGTAGTATAATATATACATTAAAAAGTATTCATCCTATTACAGGTTAGTGAACATTTTTACACAGCAGTAAAATAATCAGTCAACAGTAGAGGGCAACATTTCTATTCATTTCAACTTTTAAATCTAAAAACTGAAATCTTGGTACTGACTTTTCAAAGCTTCACACCCCTTTCAAAATTACTACCTAAGACACAATTGTATTACAACCTACTACAACTAAATGTATCATGATATAAGTGTAAGTATTTTACCCAAAGGAGACAAATTTGGTATTCCTAATTCCTGAGCAAATAAAACAAAAATAATTCAAAACTTTTCTGATGATTTACTATACAATATTTTATTACTTATGTAGTTAAAACAAATATTTGTTGAGTACCCACTGGAATAATGAATAACTATTCTCACACAAGGGCAGAATTCTAGTTTTTCTGTATCCTCAGCCGACAGTTACATATCCATCACCAAAAGAAGTTTCATGGTTATTATAGTTTATCAACTTCTGACAATCAGAGATTCAGGAAAACCGTCTCAGAATACTAGGTATTAACATAGCTATCCAAAATAAAAGCAGCAAAAGAAGAGGTTATTAAAGAATACACAGGCATGGATTGAAATATCTTTTGATCTCATTCTCTTTTATATTTTCATTATTTCAACTTTCACCTTGTCTTGATAAAGATGTAAACCATCTACCACCCCATAAAGAAAAAGAAGTAGAATATTAATCACAAATGGAAAGGAACAAGGATTACAATAGAGAGAAAGAAAAAAAAAATTCAGGAAAGACTTCTGTCCAGTCAGGATTTACTATTTAACAAAAATTATTAAAAAGATCTGCTAACATTAGTAAAGTCTTATCATGTGTTTGTCACTGTTTCACAAACTTGACAAATATTAGTTCAATTAATCTTCAAACACTCTGTAAAGTAGTACCATTTTCCCTGTGTTATAATTCAGAAAACTACAACCCAGAGGGAATAAGAAACTTGTCCAGAGATCAAGTACTGGGACTAGAACCTAAACAGTCTCCAAAGCCTGAATACTTGGCTATTATTATCCTTTACTCTCTGCCCATTCTAAATGGTACAATTTTTTCAGTGAGAAAGAGTATTACAATTTAAAAAGCAACAGAGTGGCAAAATAAGAAAAACAGAAATCTTCATTATGCATTTGAAAAGAATAATATTGTATAGATGAGAAGAAAATAAAGGTAGTATTTGAAAGCAATCTCTATTATTCCAATTCAAAAAATGAACTTTAGATGAACATTAATTAGTGATAAAAATTAACAAAAAGATGAAATAGTTAAGAAGCAAGACAAATATTGTGGAAAGAATAAAGAAACCTAATCATTGCAGATAAGTTAAGAGTAATAATGAGCCCTTCCAGATATAAATACAGAAATAATTTAGTGAAAATATATTTAATATAAAGTAAGGTGTTTTAACCGGAAAATAGTCTGAAGGTATTTAAGTCGTAGATAATTTGACAGTATTTATCAAAACATTAAAAATGCTCACATGGCACAAAGGAGCAGAAGAGCAATGAAGTGCTGCCTTCAATCTTGAAACCTTTTATAAGGGTTAATATCTCACTCAAAAGGTGAAAATTATCATGACATGTTAGAAATATCTGGGTGTCATAAGAAATCAGACACATGCTCAAAAGCTACAGGGCAAGGCAAATCTTACTTCTGCAGAATGGTGTGCTACCAAAAAATCTGGCAAGCAAGCACACTGGGCAGGAAATTTGCCCAGGGTTTTATCCCTAATGCAGCACTGCCACTATAGTTATGATTGGATTATCTAGTACCTACAGACATTATGATTGGAAGACTCAGGACAAAAGGAGATATGTTATGGAGGTGGGGCTCAAATGGCTATATTCAACCACATGGTTTTGTGATCACCTAACTACACACTATGAAATTTAAATTTTAGATTATAGCAAACACATTAGGAAACTCAGACTACAGGTATAACTTTGACAGAAAAGAGGACATTAATCTTACAACAGTCATTTCCCATAGACCATATCTCTTAACATCATCACATTGGGGATTATATTTCAACATTAATTTTGGAGGAGACATAGTCATTTGAACCACTGAAAAATTTCCTGATATATAATACTGGATATGAATCCAAATTTCAACTTTTCCAATGATACCATCTGTTACAAGTTATTTATTAAAAAGTTCATCTTTGGTTAAATATATTTCTTAAAAATGAATGAGGAAAGCCTTCAGGATAAGTAAAACCAACAAGGGTGAAAAACGGTATAATGGCAAGAAAAAAATAAACACATTCTAATGTATTTATGTAAGTATGAAAAGATAAATAAATACTAATTTTAAAAGTTTCCTATGAGAGCCAAGGGGGAAAAAAAATAGAAGTGACACATATTTATATAAGTTCTTTAATGCTAGTTTTGATTTTTTAATTGTGAGTTTATTTCCCATTCAAATACAATGTTTAAAAATTTCAAAGGGCCAGGGGCTGTGGCCCATACCTGCATTCCAGTGACTCAGAAACTGAATAAGAAGGATGGCAAGATCAAGGTCAGACTCAAAAACCTAAAGAGCCCAGCACATGCATACTTATAATCCCAGCAGCTCAGGAGGCTGAGGCAGGAGGATCAACAGTTCAAAGCTAACCTCTGTAACTCAGCAAGGCCCTAAAGCAACTCAGCGAGACCTTATTTCTAAATAAAATATTTAAAAAGGGCTGGGGATGTGGCTTAGTTGTTAAGCACCCCTGGGTTCAATCCCTGATACCAAAAAAAAAAAAAAAAAAAACCTAAAGAGATCCTCAGCAACTTAGTAAGAACTCCATCTCCAAATAAAAAATAAAACTGAGGCTGTAGCTCAGTGGTAAAACACCTGTTGGTTCAATTCCAGTACCAAAATTAATTAATCCAGAGGCAGGGTGTGGTGATGCACACCTGTAACCCCAGCTACTCTGGAGAAAGGAGATTACAGTTTGAGGCTAGCTTGGGCAATGTAGGAAAAATATGTCTCAGCACATAAATAAAAGGGCTGAGAATGTAGTGCACTGGTGGAGCACTTGCCTAGCATGTGGGAGGCCCTAAGTTTGATCTCCAGTGCCACCAAAAATCAATCAATCCATCAATCGGGGGTAGAGTAAATAAGTGAAAAGTTATCGGATTTATAAAAATGGTTGTTACAGATCAATAGTGTAAGAATACAAACTAATTAAAATTTAAAATTCAGTTTCTCTGTCAAACTAAACACATTTTAAGAGCCAGTGATAAGAGAGTGTAGATATATATCATTTCCACTACTGCATAAAGTTCTACTGAACAGTGCTTAACTTGTTAGTTCGATATTTTGCAGCCCAGAGATTAAAGCAAGCATATAAAATAAGAAAGGATTCCATCTCTCCCAAATCAAGTATAAGCCAGAAACAAATATACATTTTTATATATAATCAGTAAATATTTAAGAGATGAATAGCCAATGAAGTGTCAAGAGATTGTGATAAACTAAGAAACAGGTAGAAAACAATGGGAAGATAAACTATTTTCTATAACCTTTGAAATTCATTAATATAGAATGATAAATACATTTTAATGACAATTTGCTAGGATATCAATATGTAATCAGGTTAAAAAAGGGACTTAAGGAGCTGGAGTTGTGGCTTAGCGGTAGAACGCTCCTATCATGTGTGAGGTGCTGTGTTCCATCCTCAGCACCACAGAACAATAAATAAATAAATTGTATAAAAAAAGGGAGGGACTTAAAAATGCAGTATAAAGCAAAATATTCATTTTTTTAACCCACAAATTTGGGTCATCTGTGCCAAAGTTCCATTCATTTAAAAACTATTAACTGAGAATCTACTATACGTCAGACATTTGATCAGGCAGAGAGAACAAGGAAAACAAAACAGTCTTAACTTTTTTAACATGTCCAATGAGAAAAACATACAATAATAAAGAATCACACAAGTACACAATATACTGTATGTTATTAAGGAAAAATAATGTATGCTTTGATTGAAGTGGGGGGGGGCTTAATTTAATAAGGAATCAAGGAAGGCTTCCCTGAGGAAATACTCTATCAAATGGAATCTGATGGGCTATTGTAAGATTACGGTGTATGAGTTTGCAAAATGTTATGCATAGATATCTCAAAGATGAAGGAAAACCTCACTAGAACTGGGGTTGAGAGGGTGCCCTGTTAACAAAAATAATGAAAATCTGGCCTACACCTCCTCTAAAACATATGTATGGCCTGGATTACGCCTGTAATCCCAGTGGCTCGGGAGGCTGAGGCTGGAGGATTATACAACTTCAAAGCTAGCCTTAGCAACAGTGAGGCTCTAAGCACCTCAGTGAGACCCTATCTCTAAATAAAATACAAAATAGGGCTGGGGATGTAGCTCAGTGGTTGAATATCTGGAGTTCAATCCCTGGTGCAAAAAAAAAAAAAAAACAATTAAAACACATGTATGTCAATTCTTTTATTGGGTAAAGACACCCAAGACTGCATATACTTCAAACACTGTACTGATGACACTTAATATGGATTCCAAGTCTTAAATTCAAAAATAAGAGTATTAATAACTGGCACTGAATGTAAGAAAATCTTCTCAAATGTAAGTTTATTTTTTCCTTCCTAAGCTTAAGAACACACATAAATTGTTTTTTCTTTTCAGTTCTTCTGTCACCTAAGCTTCTGCTAAATGACCCTAAAGTGAACAGTTATGAGAAGAGCACATTCCTCTTCAACTTACTTGATTAACAAGCAGTATAACAAAAGATGGAGAAAGACATAATCCTATTAAAAAATTCTGGTACTCAGGTTATGCCTGGCTCTGTCCCTTCCTACTCCCTCCCAGAATTTACTAAACAGCTTAAAAAAAAAAAAAAAAAAAAACCCTCTGTGATAAAGAAAAGCCCTTAATTGCAGTTTATACATACTGCTTTATTGCTAACATAAGAAAACATAACTGTATATAACAATATTCCCAAATCACTCGTTAGACCTTGTATGCTGCCAGTTAATATTACTATGATGATAACAAGTCTGACAAAAATCATACTTCTCTGACTGGTACGTAACAATATTAACTCCTCACCAACTCACCTGTTTTCAAAACAGCTAACCAAGAACAAGAACTTACAAACAGAAAACTAAGTATTTCCTAGAGAGACATTATGTGAAAAAGCACCAAGTAGTGCATCCAAGCTGATTAAATAACACAAAAATCAATGCTAGTATACTAATAATTAGCAAAAGTACCAAGAGAGAAATGCTCACTAGCATCTTTTCCCTTACAAAGTATCTAAATCCAGAACCATAGTTTTTAAATTCAAAAAGGAAGTACACTTTCATTTTTGATAAGAGGCAAAACAAACACTACATTTGTGTTTTAAATGTATTAATCAGATAAGGAATGTAGAACTATTTATGATCATCTTAAATTAGTAAAAGGTATTAATACTACTGTAAATGGAGGCCAAGATTTGGCAGTTCAATAGCAGTGATGATTTAGTCATCATGTCTCACAACGTAGTCATTTGCAAACGTTTTAAATAAGAGTCTTCATTGTGAAGAACATAGTTATGGGGGGGGGGGGGGAGTGACAAAACCAGAAAACTAGTCATCATTGCTTTAGTTCAACCCACATGCCTGTTCTTAAGGGTATCCATGGTAGCAGTGATGCAACATGCCTACCTAACTCACTGTGCCTACACAAGTGGGAGAAAGGGGAGGCGGATGATGAAAAAAACTTCACTTGGAAAGGTGTTTTAATATGAACATGATATAATTACATCAGCTACATTGTCAGACTTTAAAAAAAAACACATACATATAAAACCATAAGGCTCTCTGAAGATCAAAAAAGACAGAAAAGACCCCAGGATAGAAGAACAGGAAGGAGGAGCATGCACTGTATTCTTGAACTGAAAAGAAATAATTTTGCTATTCCTGCTATAACCGCTGGTCTGAAATGTTCAAAGGGTTTATTTCTAACTATAGAACAAATCATTTTAAGTCAGGTTTTTCAAAAGTTAACTACAAATAATGTTTTAGGCTTCCTAATTTCCAACCTACATCTTTTTCTATTTTTGCTCTAACAGTTACATAATAAATATTTATAAATACTTTAAAGATAATGAATGCATTCAATTTTTTAAGCAATAGTAGCTCTCTTTTGCTTAAAAAAAAGGGTCAAATGCAAAAAAAAATTCTAAATCAAGAAAAAGTGAAGAAGAAAGAGATCATTTCAAATAACCTTATTATAAAACCAGAAATTAAAACTACACTGAATAAAATGATGACAGGTAAATCACAGAGGAGAACCACATCTGTCCATAAAAAGAACTTATGGAGGAAAAAAAATCTCTATTTTTCAGATTTATGTGCCCTTTAAACATTCTTTAGAAATATTTCATTAACACAGTTTACTTAGAGGTACAGAGACATCCTCTTATAAACAGGGGATAGACCCACATAATAGACATGTCTGTATCTTATCACAAACTACTGTCAGAACTGTGACTCTGTGCAACAAGAAAACAAAACTAATTTTCATAAATTTTCCCCTTCACTACACAGAAATAATAGTAATAAGGCTACTTTCAGAATTAAAATTTTTCTCAGTATTTATCAATGAGTATCATTTTTAAAATCTCTACAATTTTGTCTAATAATCAATGTGTGACATAGGGTGTAAAAACAAAAACCAATAAGGTAATAAAAACCAATCTATACATTTTACATGTAGTACCTGAAATCTATAACACAATCACACAATGTCCACAAACTGGTGCTTACAAATAAAACATGCCAAACTTAAGAGATTAACTTAAGTATGCTGTACTTTGAAGACAATGTTCAATAAGGCTTTAAAACAAGTACTTCACAAAGTACTTGTATATATTTAATCATTTTAAATCCAAATCAATATATTTCCAAAGGCAACACACAATCAGAATTTGACTATTTTCTTCTTTAAGAAAAACTACATTTGCAAGAGACGGAAGAATCCAGAAAATGTTCTCAAAATGAGTTATACTTTGAACTAGCATGACAGGTTGGAACACAAAAAAAGTGAAAGAGAAGAACTTTCAGAACATATTTAGCAAATTTAAATGTAATCAAGGTCTTACAGACCTTTGCTGTTAGGGGAAAAAGCACCCTGTAAATCTCGGGGTGGGGGGGATTAATTTGTTTAGCACACTGTTTTTAGCTATCTGAAATACATTTCAAAATATTGCCTTTCCTAAAAGATATGAACTAAGCATCACATAGATTCAAATACTTGTTTTCAAACCTCTAACAATGGTTACACCTTTATTTTAAAAATGCATGAATAAGAGTTCTCTCTTGACTGTCACTAACAATGAAACATAGAAAAACATATTGTATCTTACCTTTGTGGTTACAATGCACAGGCAATCCATTACTCTACCATTACAATAATATTTTTTATATAAAGTAAAAGTTGCCTACTTGAACAAAATATTTACAACAAAAATTAGAAATAAAATTGTGAGATAAAATCATAGATGAAAAGTTATAACTGTGACAAGATCTCTCCAGGATCCATTCTTAGAGGTAGCAATTTTTCTACTATCTGAAATACAAGAAACCAGAATGTGTCACGTGCCCTACAATCTTCTTTATGTAATCTGTATCTGAAGAACTTGAAATTATCCCTCAAAACACTGTGGAAGATGTCAAGCTCTATTCCACTAGAGTCCACTGCTGCTTCAGATGCTATTTCATTAATCCTTCTTTTCAAGATATGAGGTTGACAGGGAATCATCTGATGAAATGCTCCAAAAGGAGGTTTCCCCGATATAAATTTAAATCTATTTGTCCTTGTTTGCTATGGTTTGGATATTTAAAAAAAAAAAAAAAAACCTACCAAAAAAAAAAAAAAAAATCACTAAGAAACTGCAAGCAAACACTTCTTCCACTAAACCATTTCAGCAACTGCAGCCTGCAAAGTAATGACTTTCTCAGGCAGTAATGAATGGAATATTCCATGTGGTATTTCTGAGAAGGGGAGCAGGAAGAACAAAATACAGTAATTTAGAATATTATCTCTAAAATTTGACTTTTCTCTTTTTACTGAAATAAATAACATTTTACCAAAGAAGCCAGATTTTAACTTCGGTGCCTTAGTAAATCCATTTCACCAAATCCCTTGTACCTCTACCCTATTTTAAAGGAGTTTGTACCATTTTAAACTCCTTAAGAAGTCTTCATTTCTTAACCAAGAAGTCACATAATTTTATAAATTTGTGTCTGGTCCTCAAGATCATCAGAACAGAATTAGAAAGGGTAACAGAGGACAAAGTAAAGGGATGGCAACTGCCTTTTATTCTCCTAAGCTTCCAGCCACACTCCCTACAAAAACATATAGCAACAAAGAATGTTATCTTTAATTTTTGTCCACAATGTTTCTTCATAGTCTACAGACAGTAGAAATAACCTCAACTTCAAACAACTAAATTGTCCCAACTGGCTGCTTCTATATCACTACTACTCCAAACATTTGTAATTGGTACCGGCTGCCATCGGCAATTTTCATACTAAAGCAAGTTTCACTATAAGAGTTGTGAAAAAGTTAATACAAATATATCACAGTACTTATCAAATAGTAAGCATAGCAAGCATCATCACTGTTTTATTACTATAATTGATATTTATCAGGTGACAGCCTTTTGTTTGAAGCCTAATAGGATATTTTAGATAGGTCCTTTGGGACTTTACCTTGAATAGAGCCTAATGGTGCTATTGCATAAGGGTTAAATAAAATAATACATGCTCAGCACTGATAATAATGCAGACATTATTAAATGATCAGTAAATGCCAGCTAAAACTATCGTTGTATATTACGAAATATATTTGGTCTTTGTCCCTGACATCTTCAGAGAGCGCCTAAAACAAAACAAAACTAAACAAAACCCCTGGCAATTCCTAAGTGACACAAGAATCCTTTGTATCTCTCCATAACACCTGAGGTTATACCCATAAGGTAACTTAGGGTGGGACCACTAAAGAGCCCCAGGAAGTGGCCAGTGACCTGAAAGACCAAGAGATTCGAGTATTAAGAGGGTTGGAACTTTCAGCTTCACCAGGTAACTTCAAAGAAGAAAGGGGGTGGTGTGGGGTAACAGGTCTGGGATAGGCAAACACATCCACATGCTAGGAGAACAAAGCAGACCAACTCAAGCAGGACAAAGGCTCCTGCACTCAAGACCCTTCCAAACCTCACTCTATGTACCTCTCCATCTGACTATTTATTTGTATCCTATATAATACCCTTTATAAAAAAGCATCATACATGTTTCCCTTCGTTCTATGGGTCATTCTAGCAAATTAACTGAAACCAGGAAGGGGGTTGTAGGAATACTGATTTACAGCTGTTCAGTGAGAAACATAAGATAATAACCTACTACTTGCAACTGGCATTTGAAGTGAAAGTAGCCTTATGGGACTGAGCAAAAAAACATGTGGGACCTAACACTTATCTCTACTTCGACATAGTTTCAGAATTGAAATAAATTATAGAACAGCTCCCCTGAAGAACTACTTGATGTGTTGGTTAAAAAGCAACAATAGAAAACAACAACAACCATATATCTAGACACAAAAGTGTTCTGTGAAGGCCTATGTAGGAAGGGAGGGGGGAAAAGTGATTTGTTTTCTCCACTAAGATAGATACAGATAAAAGGTTTGCTATAAGGTTTGAGAGGTAGGCAGAAGTATACTTCATCATGGGTCAACACATTCCCTCTCCCATGTGAAATGCAGCCTGGAAATTAGCTGCTCTGTTGAAAACTGAGCATACTTCCTTCTCCTCATCACTCATATTCTCCCAACATGGAAAAGTATGGCATACTCAAAACAAATGACTCCTTAAATAAAGTTTATAAAAGTTAAGCAGGATACTGAAAATAATGTGGGTTATATCCAAGGACTAACAATTAACTGCATTTTTGAAGAAAAATAAATAAATATGTAAAACCCTTTAGGTGTTTTCTCTGTGTTCTGAAATCTCTCTCATGAAATTTTCATTTCATCTACAACAGTCTGGCCCAGAGAGGGACAGATCTCATAACCAGAAGCTGAAAATCCCTAAAGCAAGTCTGAAATAACATTCAGCCAATTAACAGGTTGCATAACTTCAGTCATTTTCTTTTGGGGGATATCAGCTTCCCTTTTTATAAAATAAAATATTCAATGGCTTCTAAGAGCCCTTCTACTTATTCCTACAGATCAATTTCTAAATTCACAGGATTCTAAGCTCTAATAGGGCAAGACTCACCTTATCTCATGTAACTACCATTTTATCCCAGCACCTGCGGGAGTGATATGATGACCAGAATGTAACAGGAGCTCAATAAATCTTTGTTGAATTAAACAACAACTTTTCTAATATCTAAACTATAGATGATTACAAAATTGAAAACAGTATGAATTGGCCTGAAAATTAGGCACCCCGTTTTCCCAGTAAAAACTCTTCAAAATTATTT
Source organism: Callospermophilus lateralis (assembly GCF_048772815.1). Classification (NCBI taxonomy): domain Eukaryota; kingdom Metazoa; phylum Chordata; class Mammalia; order Rodentia; family Sciuridae; genus Callospermophilus; species Callospermophilus lateralis. The sequence goes on along the minus strand of NC_135314.1, from coordinate 51,674,300 downwards.
TGCCAACTCAAATATGAACATATAATAAAATAACCAAGCATCTAACTTTAAAATTATCAAATCTATTTAACACATAGTTACTAACACTTATCATTAAAATAAGACATCTAAAATATTATTTTATCCCAGTAACATGTCAGGAAACAATTTTAGTCAAACTTTCCATTTTCACCTTAGATGTTAGGGTCATCACCCTAACAATAACCACTTTGAATCAACTAATATATTTGACCTCAAACTTCAATGTCACAGAATCCAAGTTGTTTGAGATGTTCTTTTTTAATTAAAATACCTGACCATTTATCCCAAATGACTACTAGCACCATTCAAGAAGCCAATTTTTCCCACTTGTAGGTAAACATTTATAATCTCTACAATATAATCACTTAACTATATTATTTTTTCTTTTAATAATTTTTTTTTAGTTGTACAGGACACAATACCTTCACTTCATTCCTATGTGCTGCTGAGGATGGAATTCAGTGCCCCACATGGGCAAGGCAAGCACTCTACCACTGAGCTACCACCACAGCCCCACTTAGCTACATTACTTTTTAATGTATTTACTAATCTTTCAAAAAAGCTTTGCTGGATGTGATGGCACACGCCAGTAATCCCAGCAACTCAGGAGGCTGAGACGGGAGTATCTGGAGTTCAAAGCCAGCCTCAGCAACTTAGGGAAGCCCTAAGCAACTTAGACCCTGTCTCAAAATATAAACAAACAAACTAACTAACAAACAGGGTTAAGAATGTCAGTGCCCCTGGGCTCAATCCCTGGTACAAAAAAAAAAAAAAGCTTGCTTGCATATAATATCTAGTACTTGTAGGTTTTAAGGTCATGCTTAGAACTGATTATTTAAAACTCTACACATACTCTAATTTCTATAAACATCCAAAATGACACTGACTAGGGACAATTTGAGTCAATGTGTTTGTTCTCTCAGACTATTATTTGCTGTTCAAAATAATTCAGAAGTGACCCTGTAAAATGAAGGACTTTAGAAGGGCTCAAATATAAGCTTCTGAAAATAGTAATACCTCAGCCTAATACTAAGGCACATAAGATAATTAACAGTATTTTAGAATACCAATAGCTTTCTATACACAGGCAATAACTTTGAATCATGATGGAATAACAGGGAACAGATTAACTCTCCTGCTTAAACAACTAAAACTACTTTGTCACATGGACAAATATGAAATAATGATGTTCAGATACTGAATTAAAAGCAATGCAAATCAGTGGACCTCTGTGAGGAAACAAATGAGATAATCTCATAATTGCACAGAAAATGTTTCCAGGCTGCTGAGAAAAGATGAGGAAACTAAATAAAGCTTGGTAGTCTAAGCTGGGAGACAAAACTGAGAATTCAGAAGGCCAAGGTATGGAGGTAAAATACCCAAAAGGAAAGAACTGCACAGAGAGAATTCCAGAGATCTCTCAAGTCTTCAGATTAATTTGAACCAGCACATAAAATATAAGGAAATGTGAGGCTACTGAAAAAATCCTAGAAAACAGCTGGAGGAGACAGGCACAATGATTTAAGAGGCTGAGGCAGAAGATTATAAGTTTAAAGCCAACATGGGCAACTTAGTGAGACCCTGTCTTACAATAAAAATATAAAAAGGGCTGGGGATGTAGCTCAGCAGCAGAACACCCCTGTGTTCAATATCTAGTACAAAAAAAGAAAAGAAAGAAAAAGAAAAAAGCAGAAGAAGGAGTCCCCAGCACTCACACAAGGCCAAAAATTATGGGAAAATTTGTAGTAGGCAAGGCACCAGGAATAAGAGTAGGAGTACTGCCCCAAAACTAGGACAAAATTAGGCCTATATTAAAAGTTGCTTGGTCCCACTTGAAAAAAGCTTAAAAGTAAGCTTTGAAATTCTCAAACTTTTTCAGAGTAACTTCACCACATTCTGAAGCAAAGCTTAAGACTATTTGAAGGAATACAAAAACTTGCAGGTCCCCAAAAGGTAAATGTCTGCAAATATCTGCCATAATGTCTATCAAATTCACTAAAAATTACTAGGCATTCATCTACAACAGTCTGGCCCAGAGAAGCACGAAAATATCATCCAGACAGGAGGAGAAAGAGTCAATCAATAAAGTCCCAGTGATGGAATATATAGACAAGGTCATTTCAAAAAGTTACAGTATTTTTGTTCCATATGTTCATCAAGATAGAGAAAAGCATGAGCATATTAGTGAGATACTGAAAATTTAAAAGGAACCAAATCGAACTTCTAGAGATAAAATGGCTAAAACAAAAAGGCAACTGAAAGGGATAAAAATAGATTGGTCACTTAAAAAAAAAAATGAATGGACTTGAAGACATAGTAATGGAAATTGTCCAAAACTGTCCAAAATGTAACAGAGAAGAGGTTGAAAAAAAGATGAATCACATCAGTGAGCTATGTGACAAATTCAACCAAATCAAATGTACATGAAATTGGAATTTCTGAAGAAAAGGAGATAGAAAGAAAAAAAATACCTTAAGAAATAATGGATGAAAATTTTCTAATGTGGATAAGAACTATAAACCCACAGAGCCAAGAAACTCAATGAATCCCAACCAAAAAAATGGTAAAGAAAACTAACAACTGAGAGTAATGGGAATAATAAGCACTGAATTCACAACAGAGTTTAATTCTGGGGGAAAAGATAGGAGAATGTGTTCACAATGGAAAAAAGCAGAAGAAGGAGTATTTCAACTATGTAACATTTTTCTTCAAATAGATAGTAAATATATGGGTATTGAAAATATTTACTAAAGTTTCTGTATGATTAAACCAACAGGGCAAATAGTTACCTAGAAAAGAAAAAACATTTCAAAAGTAGAGAGAATAGATAAGAGCAAACACTACCAAAAAACATAAAATAAAATGAGGGAAGGTAAAGACATAAAATAACATTGAAGAGAGATTATAAATGCAGCGTGGTGGCCCATTCCTATAATCCCAGCAACTCACAGGGCTGAGGCAGGAGGATCATGAGTTCAAAGCCAGCCTCAGCAAATGAGGTACTAAGCAACTCAAGTGAGACCCTGATTCTAAATAAAATACAAAACAGGGCTGGGGATGTGGCTCAGTGGTTGAGTGCTCGAGTTCAATCCCCAGTACCAAAATAAAGAAAAAAGAGGGATAAATGTTTTTTATCCTTTACTATATTGATTATTAACAATAAGTATGCAACATTTTAACATCATTTTTAAAAATTAACCCCACTTTAGTATTTTAAAGAACTTTAGTATGTGCCAAGTGCTGTGCACAACAGCTCTCCAGTGAAATTTTTCAAAGAGTTCACAGTTTAGCCAGGGAGCCAGACATGTCAGCCAGAGTGTGAAAAGGCAAACACAGGTAACTATGGGAGAATGTGATGAATTCTTTTTTATTGTTGTTGTTCTTCTTCTTAGATACATATAACAGTAGAGTGTATTATACATACATGGAGTATAATTTATTCTAATTAGAATCCCATTCTTGTGGTTATACATGATGTGGAGTTACCCTGGTCATGTATTTATATATAAGAATAGGAAAAGTTATGTCTGATTCATTCTACTGACCTTCCTATTTCCATCCTCTCTCCCTTCCCTTTATTCCCCTTTGTCTAATCCAATGAACTTCTATTCTTCCCTCTTTCCTCCCTGTGGGTTAGCATCCACATATCAAAGAGAACATTCAGCCTTTGGTTTTGTGGGATTGGCTTATTTCACTTAGCATGGTATTCTCCATTTACCAGCAAATATCATAATTTCATTCTTCTTATGGCTGAGTAATATTGCATTGTGTATATAAACCACGTTTTCTTTACCCATTCATCTGTTGAAGGGCAACTAGGTTGGTTTCATAGCTTGGCTATTGTGAACTGTGCTGCTATAAACATTGATGTGGCTGTATCGCTGTAGTATGCTGATTTTAAATGGGATAACTGGATCAAATAGTGATTCCATCCCAAATTTTCTAAGTACTGCTTTCCAGTACTGCAGTCCCACCAGCAAAATATAAGTGAATCTTTTCCCATACATCCTCCCCAACATTTATTGTTACTTGTATTCTTGAGACTTGCCATTCTGATGAGACATGAAATCCCGGTGCAGTTTTAATTTGCATTTCTCTAATTGCTAGAGATGAACAATTTTTCATATATTTGTTGACCATTTGTATTTCTTCTGTGAAGTGCCTGTTCAGGTTCTTTGCCCATTTATTGACTGTCTTGTTTGTTTGTTTTTGGTGTTAAGTTTTTTGAGTTCTTTGTATATCCTGGAGATTAATGCTATATCTGAAGTGCAGGTGGTAAAGGTTTTCTCTCATTATATAGGCTCTCTATTTGTGTTCTTGATTGTTTCCTTTGCTGTGAAGGTTTTTAGTTTGATACCATCCCATTTATTGATTCTTGATTTTATTTCTTGCGCCTTATGAGTTTTGCTGGGGAAGTTGGTTCCTAAGCCAACATGGGGAGAGCTGGTCATACTTTTTCTTCTAGTAGGCTCAGGGCCTCTGGTCTAATGTCTAAGTCCTTGATCCACTTTTGAGTTGAATTTTGTGGAAGATGAGAAAGAGGAGTTTAATTTCATTTTGCTACGTATGGATTTCCAGTTTTCGCAGCACCATTTGTTGAAGAAGCTATCTTTTCTCCATTGTTTGATTATAGCACCTTTGTCTAATACGAAGTAACTGTATTTATGTGGGTATGATTCTTTGTCTTCTATTCCATTCCACTGGTCTTCACGTCTGTTTTTGTGCCAATACTATGCCATTTTTATTCCTATAGCTCTGTAGTATAATCTAAGGTCTGGTATTGTGATGCCTCATGCATCACTTTTCTCCACAAGGATCGTTTTGGCTATTCTGGGACTCTTATTCATTCATGAAAATGAATTTCATATTTGCTTTTCCTATTTCTATAAAGAACATCATTGGAATCTTAATAGGAATTGCATTAAATCTATACAGCACTTTATGATCATTTGACTATTAATTTTGCCTATCCAAAAACATGGAAGATCTTCCAATTTTCTAATGTCTTCTTCAATTTTTTTCTTTAGTTAGATTGATTCCCACCCCTGCCCTCACCCTTTTTTTGAAGCTATTGTGAATGGGATAGTTTTCCTGATTTCTCTTTCAGATGTTTGGTCATTGGTGTATAGGAATGCAACTGATTTATGGATATTAATTTTATTTCCTGCTAATTTGTTGCATTCATTTATGAGTTCTAGAAGCTTTCTGGTTAGAGTTTTTTTGGGGGTCTTCTAAAAATAGAATCAGGTTGTCAGCAAACAGGGATAGTTTGAACTCTTCTTATTTGTATCCCTTTAGTTTCTTTCTTTGGTCTAATTGCTGTGGCTAGGGTATCAAAGACTATGTTCAATAGAAGTGGTGAAAGAGGGCATCTCTGTCCTGTTTCAGTTTTTAGAAGGAATGCTTTCAATTTTTTCCATTTAGAATGATGTTGGCCTTGGGTTTAGCAATATATAGCTTTTACAATGTTGAGGTATAAAGTTGTTATCTTTAAAATCTAGCATTTATCGAGTACTTAATCCATGAATCAGACTCTGGTCTAAAGTTTACATAAATTGTCCCATTTCATACTTAAAAATGGCATTATGAGGTAAGTTCTGTTATTGCCCCCATGTGCAGATAATGGAACTGAAGGAAGAGAAATTAAGCAATTTGTTTTTCATCAAAAAAAAAAAAAACAGTGATAATAGTACAAATGATCTAAACAGATGTGGGTGAACAGACATAAGAAGCCTGATGATATGTATATATCTTTCATTTTAAAAGCATATATATAAGCCAAATAACAGATTAATAAACATACAGAAGTCACTAAACAATACAGTTGGCCCCCTGTATCCATGGATTCTGTATTTGGGGATTCAACCAACCACAGATTTAACGTTGGGTTGGGAACTAGGTCTGAATTAAATTTGTACAGACTTTTTTTTTTCTTGTCATTATTATACAGTGTAAATAACTATTTACAGAGTTCATCATGTTAAGTCTTGTTAAGTAATCTCCAGATGATTAAAGTATATTGGGAAGATTATGTAGGTTACCTGCAAATGCTATCTATTTTATATAAAGAACTTGATCATCCGAAGATTTTTTAATTTTTTAGTTGTAAATGGACACAGTACCTTCATTTTATTTACTTATTTTTATATGATCCTAAGGATCAATCCAGTGCCTCACAAATACTAGGCAAATGCTCTACCACTAAGCCACAACCACAGCCCCATCTGAAGATTTTGATAACCAATCTCCCATGCATACCTAGAGACAGCTGTATATACGAAATGGTTACCTCATTTTGAGATAAAAGGTTATCTCAGGTGAAGGATATTTTTAACACTGATGTTCAACATTATGCATCTCTATATATTTGTTTTTAAGTTGTGCTCAATTATCTGTGTAATCAGAGATTTTTTAAAAGGTAAATACCTAAAAAAAAGAACAATTACTATGAAAAGGGAAGTCTGAAGACAGTTACAGTATGTTGACAAAGGGAAGAAAGGGAGAAAAAAGTAAACTACTCTTTGAAGAAATTTAGCAAGGAAGAGAAGAAAAAGTATGGGGTCCTACTGAGAAATACTTTTTTCTATATTTTTCTTTTAATGGAATCTTTGAATTTACTTACAGGATAAAGTTAAGAAGGGAACAGAGGCCCAACAGAGGAGGCTGTGTGAGAGAATAGAATGAGGTACCAAAAGATGAAACAGCATGACAGAAGTTATTAATACTTATTATCTGAGGTGAATTTTACATAGTTAAAACCAATGTCTATAAAGTTAGAGATTTTTACAATGAGCATGCATCACTCTGGCAATCTAAAAACACAGGTGTTGTGCTTTTTTAAAGCACACATGAAATAAAAATGCTCTAATAATAAAGACTATAATAGGTACAAATACGTATACAGAAATCAAAATTATTTAAATGAAGTTACTGGAAGTGTTATAATCAAACTCATAATTCAAAATTCATGGGGGTGCTTTCTTTAAGCACATAAATCTAGAATTTCTGTTATACACTGAGACTTTAACACAGAATTTTATTTTCTCAGCAATTATGTTATATTTTGCTGAATTTTCTCTAGATTAACAGCTTGGTATAATAGGGTAGTTGTTTCACTTCTCTCATGCCATTTCACTGCATTTCATTTCCATTTCAGAGTTATAAATTTGGAGTTATATCCTTCAGTTTTAGTGCTAGGAACTATCATTATTAACTATCATTATTAAACATTAGGAAAAGAATGTATTAAGATACAAACATTAAAATACTTTTAAAATATATAATAGTAAATATAAAAGAACAGCACATGGTCATTAAAATCACTTGCAGACAATCTCATATAAACGATGTTTCAAATGCTAATGATGAAGAGGCACTACCATGTGGCAACTGCCTAATTTACAATTCATTTTGTATACCTACCAGTTCTAATCTTGATGAATATTAAATTACAAGGCTTTGCCCAGGAATTGTGCATTATTTTAAATTTTGTACTTTTTTATAACATATCATTTAAAAAACTAATTAAATAAGACAACATAAAATCTGATGGTGGAAAGAGGGAGTTCATACTAGTTCATACTAGTGTACCTATAGTGTTCTGAGTAATAAAGATATTCTGCTAGAGAAATAAAAGTAAGAATCCCAAGAAACTTGATGAAACTGACAGGAGAAAGAGAAAAAGGGGCCAACCACCAATATGTAAGGTTGTCAATTATTTTGAAGGCAGTAAATTCAGAGTGGTGACAATTCATGAAGTTATGATATAAAATTCATCAGCTGTTTTCAATGTCTGTGGTAAGATCTGTAGAGTTGGGGGTCTGCCTTGAGGATATAAGATCACAGGACAGATGGTACCAGAGATATAAAGTGTGCTTAATTTGATTATGGACTGATAATAACACAATATAAATAGTAGCATTATATTAATTTTAAATTTTCTTAATCTGATCATTGTATGCTAGATGTTTTTAGAAATGGCCACAAAAAAATAAATTTTTAAGAACAATATCCTTATTCTTAGGAAAGACATAATGAAGTATTTACGGTTAAAAGATGATGATGCAACTTGCTCTCAAATGGTTCAACAAAAATTAAAGTTTATATATCTGCAAGCATAGAAAGAACAGACAAATGTGACAAAATGGCAAATTACTGCTTATATGTAATTTTTCAAAATGATTTTTTTAAAAAAGACATTTTTAAAAGGGGCCAAAATAACTCCAAAATATAGGTCCCATGAGAAAGGTACAAGAAAAAAAAATACAAGGTCATGGGCTGGAGTATAGATCACTGGTAGAGCACTTGCCTAGCATGCATGAAACCCTGGGTCTGATCCCTAGAACAGGATCACCAAAAATGAAAGGTACAAAGTGCTATAGGCTTAAGAAGAAATTAGTCTTGGCTAAAAGATGGATTAAGACCTCACATGGGCCATTCAAGATGGGTAAGGTACAGATGTTCTACTTGGAAGGAATGACACAAATAAGGAGAGAGAAGCAAAGTCCACATAGTGACAGCTTTTTAAAGAGAGCATGAAAAAGGAAAGAAACTTTTCAGTCCTACTTGTAGGGAATTATGACACAAATTCTACTATGAAAACGGTTATTAAAAGAAAACAATTGGCAAGGATGGGGGGGAAGGTACACTCATACATTGCTGGTGGAACTACAAATTGGTGCAACCACTCTGAAAAGCAATATGGAGATTCCTTAGAAAACTTGGAATGGAACCACCATTTGACCCAACTAGCCCACTCCTCAGTCCATACCCAAAGGACTTAAAATCAGCATATTACAGTCATACAGCCACATCAATGTTCACAGCAGCTCAATTCACAATAGCTAAACTGTGGAAGCAATAACCTAGATGCCCTTCAATGGATGCATGAATAAAGAAACTCTGGTATATACACACATGGAATATTACTCAGCATTAAGAGAATAAAATTATGGCATTTGCAGGTAAATGGATGAAGTTGGAGAATATCATGCTAAGTGAAATAAGCCAATCCCCCAAAACCAAAGGCCAAATGTTCCTTCTGATAAGTGGATGCTGACCCATAATTGCTGGGGAGGGACTTTGACTTGGTGAAGGGAAAGGGATATGGGGGCAGGAAAGATGGTGAAATGAGATAAACATTATTACCCTAGATACACATATGACTGCACATATGGTGTGACACTACATCATGTACAAACAGAGAAACGAAAAGTTGTGCTGCAATTATGTACAATGAATCAAAATGCATTCTGCTATCATATATACCAAGTTAAAATAAATTAAAATTTAAAAAGTAAACAATGCTGGGTATGATGGCGCACAACTGTAATACCAGCGGCTCTGAAGGCTGAGGCAGAAGGATCACAAGTTCAAAGCCAGTCTCAGAAACTTAGCAAGGCATGTAAGCAACATAGTAAGACTCTGTTTCAAAATAAAAAATAAAAAGGCCTGGGGATGTGACCCAGGGTCTAAATATCCTTGGGTTCAATCCCTGGTACAAAGAAAAAAAATATATATATATATAAACCTTTTAAAGGCTATTCCTAATTGATAGAGAAAAGTACCTTTTATAGAAAAACCCCAACTAATAAATACAAATGTTATAAAATTAGGGGAGAAGAATCAACATTTAAAAATCTTAAATGAAATAAGAGATTCAGCAAAAATCAAACCAGACCAAGGCAAGAAATTTGAATAAACACTTCACAGAAGCAAAAGGAATAAGACATATAAAAAGGTGCTCACTGGCTAGGCATGGCAGGCATGCCTATAATCCCAACAACTTGGGAGGCTAAGACAGGAGGATCATGAATTCAAAGCCAGCCTCAGCAATTTTGCAAGGCCCTAAGCAACTCAGTGAGATCCTGTCTCTAAATAAAATACAAAATAGGGCTGGGATGTGACTTAGTAGTCAAGTGCCTCTAAGTTCAATCTCCAGTCCCCCAAAAAAGAGAAAGGAGCTCTTTTTTTAAAAAAAAAAAAAATATTTTTTAGATGTTGACAGATCTTTATTTTATTCATTTATTTATATGTGGTGCTGAGAATCAAACCCAGTGCCTCACACATGTGAGGCAGGTGCTCTACCACAGAGCCACAACCATAGCCCCAAAAGAAAGGGGCTTATTAATCTTGTTAATGACAGGAAAAGGGAAAAAAACAATATGAAGTACCTCTACACTCATACCAGAATGGTTTAAACTATTAACAAAAAGACTGATAACAAGTATCGGCAAAGATGCAAAACAAAACTTGCTCAGACTGATGGTAATTATGAAAACATGCATAATCAATTTTCAAAACTGTTGGCATTATGTACTAAAACTAAACATACACCATTTTCACACTTGGGTATGTATGTATATACTGGTGCACAAGAAAACATACACAATCAGTTGTTATAATTTGTTTGTTCCACTGCAATTGATATATCAGGAAATAATCATAACACAACTTTAATGTTTGCATGCCCAATTCATTAATTTTTTGATATATTCACAGAGTTGTGCAATCATCACCGTCAACTAATTCCTGGACCTATTAGTTATCGTACCACATCCTTTTCCTTGACCTGGTGTATTCACCATGCAGTGATTCATCAAGCTATCCATTCAAGATTTTTGTACCTTTATGTATGCATATTCAACAGCAATTTGATAAATTTTAAAGTCAATATTTAGAGGACTTCAGATAAAACCTAGTAGTCTAAATATATAGTTTTAATTCTACTACCTCCTAAACTACTTAAGTTGAAGATGGATTATTTCAAAGCATTAATTCATAAGCTCACGAAAAAAATAGAATCAAACTATCTCCCTAAAGAACTCAGTCAGATAATTCCCCTCCTCCTAAAATGAACTCAGAAGTTTTAAAAGTAGGCCTGTAAATGACGGCACAACTAAAGCAAAAATAGAACTGAAGGCAGACCAAGTGTGTATTCTTTCAGACATACCTAATTTCATTGTTTTCTTTTGACAGAGTCATTCTATATACCTCCTGACATGTAACAGGCTTACATTTAACAAATATTAATGCTCTTCAACTTAAAATAAACCCATTGCAAATTTAAATTATGGTAAGGTGGCAAAGTGCCATGGTTCACACCTGTAATCTCAGCAATTTGAGAGACTGAGGTGGGAGAATCTCAAATTTAAGGCCAGATTTCACAATTTAGAGTGACCCTGTCTTGAAAAAAAAAAAAAATACAAAAGGGCTGGGAAGGCATCTCAGTGATGTGTCTCCAAGTTCAATTTCTAATACTGCGCTGGGGTTTGGGGGGGAGAGATATGATGAAAAAGTGAAAATGCATTTAATACCTGGTCTACTGAACATCACAGCTTAGCAATGCAGTACTCTGCAGAGATATCTGTTTTCACCCATGTGATCACATGGCTGAGTAGGGGCTGTAGTTGGCTGCTGCTGCCCAGCACCAAAAGAATGTATCAGATAGCATACCATTAGCCCAGGAAAAGATCAAAATTCAAAATTTGAAGGATGGCTTCCACTGAATGTTTATCATTTTCATACTATCACAAAGCCAAAAAATTCTAAGTTAAATCATCAAGTCAAGAACCAAATACATAAAATTTATATTCATGTCAATTCTGTATTAAATACCATGTTTTTGTCTAATGTCTTACTAATATACTCATTTATATTGTTTCCTTATTGATTTTTATGAATATTACACAGAATGATACAATGAACATCCCTATACATGTATCTTTAATAATTTTTGTGAGTAAATCTGTAGTACATGCTGGATCCAAGAATATGGGTACTGTTGTTTCTCAAATGATCACACCACTGTACTCTCCCTACTAACCGTATGAACTTATTTCCTCACATTTAATGTCTGATAATTAAATTATTTAAGAATATTCTTATTGACAATTTAATTTGTAGTTTTTAAAAGTGAGGTTGTACATCTCTTCACAGGTTATTGGCCCAGGTATAGTTTTTCAACAAACTGATGGTTCACATCCTTTGGTCACAAATCCTATTGAATAATGGCTTTTTTCTTAGTGATGTTTAAGAGGTTTCTTGGGTTGAGATGGTTGCAAATTTGCCCTTTTTCATATATGTGATAAATTCTCTTCCTACTGTATCATCTCTCTTATGTATTACATCTTTTGAGATACAAAAGTTCTACAATTAAAATTTAAACAACTAGTTCAAGTCCACAAAGAAATTCTACTGTCAGAATTCTAAATTTTTTTAGTTTTTGCTTTGTAATGCTTAGAAAAGCTTTCCCTATTCAAAACTTATTTTTTAATTATTTTTATTAGTTTCTTTTTATTAAACTTTGAATAACTATTCCACTTAAAATGTATTATGGAATCAGGAACAGAATACATTCTTTTAGACTACCCCACTAAATTAGACAATTTCTCCTACTTTTATATCTTGCTTTATTTCAGTCTCACAACTATTCCTTATTCTCTATTTCTTAATCTCCTAATTCACTTAGAATAGAACTGCTTTTATAAAAATGAGACATGCTAATTATTTTTAAAAATAGCAAAAAGTACAAAAAAAGAAATAATCCCATCACCCTAAAATAAGCATTAAGCAAACATTATCTCAAACATTTAGTGAGGCATATCTCCAATGAAAAGATGTAACAACAACAAAAAAAAAAACCCACAAAACTTTAAGAAAATGGGATACTCATCATGTTATTTTAAAATAAATGGTATTAATTTTAATTTTATTACATTAGAAGAAATAGAAGAAACAAAGTTACAAGGTTAAAATGTAACTGACAAATGAGGAGCTGATGAGAGTGAGATCAGTTACCAACTATTAAAACAAATGAAGAAAATCTGATGTATGTTTTAAAATGCAAAGATTTGCATCACTGTAAGAGGCAAGTCTTCCTAAAAACTGATCAATCTCCAGTACTTTTTGAAAAACTAAATGATAATCCTGTGAAGGCAAATGTGAAGCAAAAAAGATAAAACCATGTTGCATATAATTTTGTCAGAAATTTAACTGTGTTATCCAAGAATTTAGTGTACAAGTAAAATAATAGCCTAAATTTTATGTCAGCAAGATAGTTTTGGGTTTTTTTGCATTTGTTCTAACTTGGGCCAGTGAATTAAAGTCTTTCCCAGTCATAAACAACACTGAAATAAGAGATCAAATCAATCATCACTTAGACAAATTTCAAACATGTTACATTTTCAGACTTTCATTTTTCAGGTATTCTGTCGTCTCTGTAATAACAGTACTTTGTAGTAACTGATCTTAGCTTGCTCACATTTGACACACAGGTATTATTCCCTTTTTTTAAAAATCTAGGATTGATGAACACACTCCAATGCTTCCCTTAAAGTTCATCTATGAATGGGTACAGATGTCAAACATTACTAAGGCATTTTCCACATGCCAAGCCTTAAAGCAACATGTTGTAATCTGTATTTCCTTTTCATTCATTCTCCAAACTAATAAGATGACACTCATCATCTGTAAGTTCTCATTTCTCCAATAATTTGAATTGCCTTTGTCATGTCCAGAAAATATCTTTCAGGAGGTGCAGAAATGAGGGCTGCACATAGGTAAGAGTACTTCATAATTTTATAAAAATTGAAATGTTTCTAATATCTTTTTTTTTTCATTGCAGTGTTGGGGATCAACATTTGTGCATGCTTACCAAGCGCTCTACCACTGAACCACATCTTTGGTCCACTAATACCATTTGTTATAAAACTCAATACACTGTTGATTTTTCTTACTAAAATCTATATAGAAATAAACTTCCAGCTTACAAAACTATCCATTTGTTATACCTTAGTGAATATTTAGTTTCACTGGTTGTACTGAGACAGTCATTATCTAAACAACCTATCAAAATGTGCAAATTGACTGCAAGAACTTTTGTTTCCTAATCACAGGTTGATATCATTAAACAGACAATAACAAAAAATATACTAAGTAAATATAAAAGTTAATGCTCTTGAAATTTAAAATGTTTTTTATAACAAGTTTTAACCTAGGACTAAGACAATGTGAAACAGAAATATGTTTAATGGTCAGCCGTTTTGTGCTGCTATAACAGAAGACCTGAGAATGGGTAATTTATAATATATATATTTTTCTCAGAGTTCTAAAGCTGAGAAGTCTAAGAAGTAGTTGGTCTGGTAGGATCTTCTTGCTTCATCCTCACATTTCAGAGAGCAGAGCTAAAACCTGTGTGAAGCCTCTTTTATAAGGTCCTTAATCCCATTAAGGAGGGAGAAATCCCAGGAACTAATCACCTCTTAAAGGATCCACCTCTTAATACTATCACATTGGCAACATCTGAATTTTGGAAACAACACATTCGAACCACATCCAATAACTGATTATACACATTTAAAATTTGCATTTGAAACAGGCCAATGAAATTAATTATCATTGAAACAAATGATATATCAACTAAAGAAGGGAATGGTAATGGAAATTATCCAAGAGAAAATAATAAAAAAAACATTTAAATAAGAGTAAGAAATTAATGATACATGCACAATTTAACATGAGAATCTCTAATCAGATTAAAGAGAAAAATGTAAGGTCATATCAGGATTACTAAGAACTGTAAATTGGGAGGTCTAAAATCCAAAGATAGACTTGCACAAACTAGCTGAATCAGCTGGGTAAAATCATTTTCTTCTGGATCTCTTTTCTCATCGTTAAAATCAGATGTGCTCTGATTCATCCTACTCTAGAATTCTAGAGTTCTGTTACTTAATATAAAAGCAAAAACTGAGAAACTCTATTTCATTACCAAAGGTGCCATCTAGTTTCTGCCCACCATCATTTTTCCCTGACTTATTACTCACCAAACAGAAGTTGATTAATTTTCCAGGCACTGTATTGTACTAACCAGAGAGACTAGAATCAAATTTAGTGAGACAACCACTTTCAAATGACTAATGTTTCTCAGGCAGAATCCTCGTTACAAAATGCTTCATATCTCTGTTATACCATATCCAATGTACTAACAACAGTATAGCACCACAACAAAAGAATGTTACTGACATTGTTATTAAAATCCAGATGGCTTTAAGACCGGGGTTGTGGCTCACGGGTAGAGCGTTAGCCTAGCATGCATGAGGCACTGGGTTCTATCCTCAGCACCTAGCATGCACGAGGCACTGGGTTCAATCCTCAGCACCACATGAAGTAAAATAAAGACAATGTGTCCATCTATAACCAAAAAATAATTTTTTTTTAAAAAAATCCAGATGATTTTAATTACAAAAAAATGCAGAAACCAATTCTGACCTTAAGGACTGTCAGTCTCTAGTGAGTTTTAATGCAATTCCCTCCAAGCCGAGGAATATCCTTGGAATAACTAAAGGGCTCAGAACCACAAAACTATAATCTATTTCTAGGGGAGAACACCAGAGCAAAACCACCTTTTCAAAGTACAATTTCCATCTAAATTATCACACAAATAAAACCTCCTTGATGTCCATAATACAAAATACTTGGTATTAGTCTAAAGTAAGTATTTTAGGCCTCAAATCACTCTTAACATTTTAAGACAGAAGCAATAGATATTCTGAACTTTTCTTTTCAAAAATACTTTTAACTCCATTCTCTTTATTCCATTATAAATATTTCCACAAAATATTCATCTTAATCAAATGAAGGAAAAAAACTTGGTAATCCAAAGAAAACAGTTTCAGAAAAATTTATCTTACCTCTACACTAGGGCTAAGGCTGCTTGGCAGTGTTTCTGAAGTCACAGTAGTGCTTGGAAGGCTGGAAATTTCCCAGGTATTCACAGGCTGAACTGGTTCAGACTGCTTTGAACGATCTATACATTTTGGATTATCCAATAAGGTCACTTCATAAAATTCTTGAATATCTAGAGATGAGGAAAGGAAAAGAAAATTTCAAATTATTGACGTTTCCAATTAAACTATACAATGCTAAAAAAAATTTTTTTTTACTCTAACTAAAAAAATAAATCCAATCTCACAATGTACTTCAATAGTGAATATTCCATATGTCAAAATCATATCAAAATATGCCAGGCCCAGGATGGGGAAATAGCTCAGCTGGTAAAGTCCTTGCAAGGATCTGGGTTCAATCCCCAGCACCACGAGGAGGGTGGGGGGAAGCCAGAAACAATATAAAAGTCACAAGCATCTTACATTTCTAAAGGCAGTCTTGGGTTCAAATCTCAATTCATTCACTACCAATTAGTTACATGTATAAGCAAGGTACTTAACCTCTGATAACTCGCCTATTATTGTGAATTGTTCCAAGAATTGAGTGTAATAAAATGTCTAGCACAATAACATACAATAGGTTCCTAATAATAGGCAATATCATTATGAATCCTGCATATATGAGCTGTTACCAATATTTTACATCTTCACCATTAAAATCCAGGCTGAGAATATAAATCTCTGAAGTGGTTTTAACTGACTTCCTAACCAAAATAAAACATTAAAAAGAAGTAAGAAATCAAAAACTAGAAAGACTCTTAGATATCCTCTAGTCTGAATATTTAAAAAGAAGAAAGTTAAATATTTTACAGTATCTTAGAATCAGTTAAAAGCATAACAAGGGCTAGGGTTTTAACTCGGTGGTGGAGCATTTGCCTCTCATGAGTGAGGCATTGGGTTCAATCCTCAGGATCACACGAAAATAAAATAAAGGTACTGTTGTCCATCTACAACTAAAAAAAAAAAAAAAAGCAATGCAAAACTCTTAAAGAAATTATAAATTTACTAAAATAACAGAGTATAAAAGATCAAAATACTAGAATTATATGAACTTAGTATACTAATTATTCACACTGCACAGAAGCTCTGAGTGGTAGCTGTATAATGTTTAGAGTCACCAGGACTGAGTTTTTTATTCACTTACTGATATAATTTTGAACTAATTTTTTCAAAGGGAGAATTATTTAACAGTAAAAGTGGACATTTTCCTGTATAAAATCATGCACAATACACTTAGAACAACTTTGACTTCTTGTTTATTATTATTTTAAAAGCATTATCTCTTTTAAAATCCAAACCTCATAAGACAGTAGGAAAAAAGTACTCTCCCTTTTCAGTTTTAATAGCCAGCAGAAATGTAGAACTTCACAAGTAAAGTCTAACTGAAAACTAATGTTTAAGCTGGGTGCAATGGTGCACACCTATAATCCCAGAAGCTCAGGAGGCTGAGGCAAGAAGATCACAAGTTCAAAGCCAGCCTCAGCACTTTTGCAAGGCCCTAAGCAACTCAGTGAGACTCTGTCTCTAAATAAAATATAAAAAGGGCTGGGGATGTTACTCCCAGATATTAAGCACCCCTAGGTTCAATCCTTGGTACTAAAAACAACAAATAAACAACAAAAAAAAACTAATGTTTGCACAATAAGTATAGTATTAACCTACATCACAAGGTATTAAGAATATTACTGAATAAAATTGTGTGAGAAAGCATTTTATAAACCAGTAATCACTGTATAAAACACGTTAACTATCACAAAAGGAAACAAAAATTCAATATCAAAAAATCACCTACAAAGTGTGCTTACCAAAAATTGTGTAATCCCAACCCAAATCAAGTTTTTTGGACCCAATTTCTGTTAACAGGGAATATAGAGAGAACAGATGAACAAGTTTAAGGACATCAAAAGCAAGCCAATGACCAACACCAGGATCCTCTCCTACAGCACGGTTGACCCCTCCCTCAAAAACAAGCTTCACTCAGGGCCAGGAGTTGAAGATTAAACAAATACTACATAATTTTTTTTTTCATTTTTTAAATATGTTCATATTTTTGTGGGTTTTTCATGGTTAATGCCAGTTATTGTCCTTGTCATGCAATTTAATCTCTTGGTTATTTTTGCCTCCCTTCATTGAAGATAATTATTAAGTTTAATATATAAGACTGTGAAAAAAAATATGTATATATGATTTTTCAGCTAAAATACAAGATGTAACTGAAAAAAAAAAAAGCAAGCCAAGAAACAAAATTAGAAAATCGTGTATTTATGTACATATACATTAGAATTCCTACAGTGTTTTGCTCCCAAGAACATTGGATGAATGTTGAACAATGTCTAACAGTAAAAGTGGGCATTTTCCTGTATAAAATCATGCACAATAACACTGAGAACAACTTCTGCTTCTTGTTTATTATTATTTTATTATTAATCATCAATATCTCAAGATAAGTAGCCTACATCACTGTGAAATTTTATTTTTATTAACTCTTGTTAAATTTCAACACAAATTCCTGCATGATCTTTCATCTGAAAATTTTTAAAAAAACATTGCTATATTACCCTTTAATAACACCTCTAATAAAAATCTAGATGCTGATTTTAAAAAAAAACAACTTTTTGCAATGAAATAAAAATTTGTTTGTTTGTTGTTTTGATACCAAGTGTGGTGGCACAACTCAGGAATCTGAGACAGAAAGATAAGTTTAAGGACAGTCTCAGCAACTTAGTAAGGTCCTAAGCAACTTAGCAAGACCCTGGCTCAAAATAAAAATAAAAAGGGATGGGGATGTGGCTCAGTGATTAAGCACCCCTGGGCTAAATCCCCAGTACCAAAAAAAAAAAAAAGTTCTCTAGCTGCCCTAACCAAGCTTTATGTGGCCACTGAAAGGTGACGAGTATAAGGAACTGAATTTATAATTGTATATAGATTTAATTAAATAGTCATACATAATTAGATACTACTGCACGGGACAACAGAGATCTACACTAATACAATTTTAACACGGTAGCATTATACTGAACTAGTATAATCAAGGAATTTCATATGTGAATTTTTCAAAAGTTCACCAACATCTTCCTTCTTGTCAACTGAAATGCCTCCATTCTACATCCTACATTCATATACTGAACAGTCCTTTCTAATTTGCTCTAAATTCCTACAACAGAAGAATCAAATATCCATCTTGGATGGGTTCAGTGGCACATGGGTATAATCCCAGCTACTAAGGATAAGGCAAGAAATTACAAATTCAAAGCCAGACTGGGCAATTTAGCAAAATCCTGTCTCAAAATGTGTATTTTTCAAAAGGCTGCAGATGTACCTCAGCAATAAAGCATCTGCTTAACGTGTTCAAGGCCCTGGGTTCAATCACCAGTACCAAAGTATGCGCATGCACGCGTGTCCATCTTAGTTTAACTGTATCAGAGTTAAAAAAAATAAATAAATAAGCTAAGTAAACACTCTTTAGGATGGCTATTATAAAACAAAAAATAAACAATAAAACGAAAAGTAACAAGTGTTATAAAGGATGTAGAGAAATTGGAACCTTTGTGCCTTGCTGGTTAAGAATGTAAAATGATGCAGCTGCTGTCAAAAAATAATAGGGTGGTTCCTCAAAATACTACAACCAAGAATTAGGATGTGACCCAGCAATTCTATTTCTAGATATATATACCCAAAACAAAAAATTGAAAGCAGGGGCTAAAACAGATTTGTACACCAATGATAACAGCAGACTTATTCACAGTAGCCTTTTAAAAGGTGAAAATAATCCAAACATCCCTCAAAAGATAAATTAACAAAATCTGGTATGTACAATGGAACACTGTGTAGTCTTAAAAAGGAGTAAAATTCTGATACATCCAACAACATGAATGAGTCAATCTTTTGAGCAGTAAAATAAGCCACATAAAAGAATAAAAATTATATAAGTCCACTTATGTGAACTGAAGTACCTGAAATAGGAAAATTCATAATATAGACAGAAAGTAGAACAGTGGACACTAGAGGATGAAGGTAGAGTGAGAGAATCAGAGTAGTAGGAATTATTGCTGAATGGGTACAGTTTCAGTTTGAGTTGATGAAGAAGTTCTGAAGATGGATAGTGGAGATGGTTTGCAGAATGTGTTTAATGCTACTGAGATATAAAATTAAAAATGATTAATATGATAAACTTCACAATATATGTATTTTACCACAAAATAAGCTGAGTAAGAGTTTAAAGGAGCGCTTAAATAAGCAAAGTGCATGGGATTCAACATGTGGGTTTAATACTTATTTAGCTATTTAGAATTCTATCTTACTGACATCAGAGTAACTGGTACTGCCACATATTCCCAACTGTAAGATTACCATTCTTGCCTAACTAAAATCAAATGCAAAAGTACTGAAATATTTTTGTAATATATGTGCAATGTGGCAAAGTCTGTGATATGATAATTTGTTGTAATTATCATTTTCCTTAAAAGAAAAATAATACCTTTAAATCTTGACTAATATTCCACCATCTGACAGCCTCAACTTCATTATACATTTTATTTTATTTATTCATCACATTTCTTTATCTTTAGGGTGTCCCACTACTATAGTGATAAATAACATAATAACCCTTCTTCAGAAACTCCCCATTACAATTTCTTCAGTTATGTCAGCTGAGATTTTTTTTGAAAGGAGCATCTAATCTAAAAGTGCACTGTCTGCAGGGAAAAAATGCATTCACAGCTAGTTGTTCTTTTGAGAACAAAATACCTGTGCTACCCACCCCCCATGTTATCAGCAGTCTTTGGATAACTGCATTTTACATGTCAAAAGAGATTACACCACAGATCCTAACTATAAGATTTAGCCAAAAGACTGGTTAGAACTTATCATAGCAACAAGTTAAGTATTTCCATAAAATGACATTCTAGGATTCAAATAATACTTTTTACCACTTCTTTACTAAACTTTAGTGGAGAGAGTTCTAAAATACCTAGCTTAAATAAAACAGAAGTTAACACCTAAAGAGAAGTCAATAGAAAACAAATACAAATGGTAAGTCCTAGTATAGTAGAATCTTGGATATTTCCTGAAAATCTAATACGCCAAAGTCACACAAAATTCAAGTTATTTTCAAAATAACTTTGTGAAAATAAATAATGAGTTCATTCTAAAACACTGAAGTTATTCAACCAAAAGATACCAATGTGGTGAATAAGTTCAAAAAGAGGATTAAAAAAATTAAAAGGTGAGATGTGATACAACAATAATGTCTTCAGAAAATAGAGAAAGCTGAAGGAAAAAAAAATATATTAACCCCTCAGTTTTTCAATGAAAAACATCTAAAAAGAGTGGTAAAGTGCTTGCCTTGCATGCTCAAGGACCTGGGTTCAATCTCCAGCACTGCCAAAAAGACCCCCAAAACCTGAAAAATATGGCTATAAGATCCTACAGAAGTTTAAACATATTTATTTTAAATTTTTATGAAATGTGTGCACAAAAATTTCTCGATCTTGGTTTATAGAAATCAACCTGTGTGACCAGGCATGGTGGCACACACCTATAATCCCAGCAACTCAGGAGGCTGAAGCAGGAGGATTTCTAGTTTAAAGGCAGCCTCAGCAACTTAGGAAGGCCCTAAGCAATTCAGTGAGACTCTTAATAAAATATAAAAAGGGACTGGGGATGTGGCTCAGTGGTTAAGTGCCCCTGGGTTCCATCCCTGGGAGGGAGGGAGGGAAGGAAGGAAGGAAGGAAGGAAGGAAGGAAGGAAGGAATCAATATGCATGTTTCAATATCCAGTGTCAATAATAAGGGCTTCTCATAATTTTATATACATACACATTATGAAAAATAAAATAGAATTACAGCAAACTATTAATTAAAAGTCACATATCTTATTACTATTTTATCAGGAACTTCCAAGTTTACTATCCTATGTAAGATAACAGAGTCCTTCAATAAACCTAGGCAAACATTTGAGTTCAACTTCCAAACTTAAATCTTTACTATGAAACTGTAAAAATGATGAGATAGTACAGGAAGACTCAAAAGGATTGCCATTTAATAGACTGAGTGATTCCAAATAGTTCACCTAGATATACACAAGACATAAGTAAAACAATTACATTTTTATTTATTACCCTGGAAAAAAATCATTTCCTTTGAAAATAATGATATGCTAAAGAATGCAAAAAAATGCTAAAATATACATTAGGAGAAAATTACATTTTAAATGACTCACAACTAAAAACATTAATTTTGCTGGAACCTGTTGGATCTGTCTTTACCACAGTCCAGTACTCATTTTCACAGTATGAGAGTGCTTTCCTGGTTTTGGACTAAACTGAATCTCTACAAGTACAGTTCCTGATCAAAGTTCTAAATTTCAAAGCCACAAAAAGTTCTAACACATACATGAAAAAATTCTCAATTATTAAACTTGAAGGCACAAAATCCAATGGAACACAGTAAAATAATTCCTTTATTAAATTCCTTTATTAAATTAAAAAATGCCTTTGGAAATCTCCAAGATAACTAATTTCAAAAGTCTCTAAATATAAGTAAAAAGTTTTCATTGCCTTTATTACTTTCTTACTAATTCAAAGTGTACAAACCCTGGAAGTCAGAGGCATTACAGAATTATAGGAATATCCTCAAAAGGGGAGTAAGACATGAAAGGAAGGAAATTTTCAAATAGGCAGAAATTCCCATCATCCTAAACAGAAAAATTGACAAACATAAAACATTTTTCAAACTAAAGAAATAAGGCAATACTAACTCACAATCAGAACAAAATCATAAATACAGACCCAATAATATCTAATAATATAACACAACACAGATGACATTTCTAATCTATAAGAAAAAATTTTATTTGATGCAATAAAAAAACGACAGAATGACCAAGACAAGACATGAACAGGAGAAAATATTTGCAAAACACTTATGTGAAAAAGGACTGGTTTACTAGAAAAACTCGTAAGACTCATCAAGGAAAAAAATTATCCCATTTTAAAAAAAACGGCAGAAGATATCAACAGACAACTCACTAAAAAAGATGCAGAGATGGCAAATGAGCATAAGATGTTTAACTCAAATGTCATTAGGGAACTGCAAATTAAAATGAACAGAGAGCACTAGAAACCTATAAAAATAACAATAACTAACACCTGAAGTACTGACAACACCAAATGCTGACAAGGATGTGGAACAACACATCACTGATATGAGGTAGAACCATTTTGAAAGAGTGTTTGGGCAGTTTTTCTTAAAAACTAAATATGGTAATACCATTTTGGCTAGTAATTATGCCCACTGGTATTTACCCAAATGAGTTGAAACTTGTGTCCATTAAAAATAAATAAATAAAAACCTCCAGCAGTGGTGCACGCCTGTAATCCTAGAGGCTCTGGAGCTGAGGCAGGAGGATCATGAGTTCAAAGCCAGCCTCAGCAATGGCGAGGTACTAAGCAACTCAGTGAGACTCTGTTTCTAAATAAAATACAAAATAGGGCTGGGGATGTGGCTTAGTGGTTGAGTACTCCTGAGTTCAATCCTTAGACCCTCACCCCTCCACAAAAAAGCTACACACAAATGTTTATAGCAGTTTTATTCATACTGATAAAACATGGACGCAATCAAGATGTTCTTTAATAGATAAACCATAGAACTTCCATTGGAGTACAATGGAGGTTCTTACTCAGCAATAAAAAGACATGCAGTATCAAGTCATAAAAAGGCATGAAGAAAACTTAATGCACAATGCCAAGTTAAAGAAGCCAATCTGAAGACTACATACTTATAATTCCAACTATATGACATTTTAGAAAAGGTAAAACTATGGAAACAGCAAAAAGATCATGGTTTCCATGAATTGTGGGAGGACAAAGGGAGGAGAACAAGTGGAACACAGAGGATTTTTAGGGCCAACTATTCTATATGACCCTGGCAAAGATAATACAAGTGACAAAATAACACACATATATATGCCAGATCTGTCAAGGTATAATGCAAAGAGTGAATTCTAAAGTAAACTATGAACTTTGTATAATAACAATGAACTAATGACTTGTCAATTTTATCAATATACCATACTAATGTATAATACTGATATTAGGGGAGGAGGTGAGATGAAGATTTGGGAACTACTCAAATTTTCTGTAAATCTAAAACTAGTGAAAAAATGTTAATTTTTTTAAAAAGTATGAGAGTTAACAAATAATAAATTTATATTGAAAATATTAAACAAGCTCATACTTTACATGAAATAACTTCCAAATGCAACTGATGTGATTCTGCAATCTGTACACGGGGTAAAAATGGGAGTTCATATCCCACTTGAATCAAAGTGTGAAATATGATATATCAAGAACTATGTAATGTTTTGAACAACCTACAATAAAAATTAATTTAAAAAGAAAAAAAAAATGTTTAAAAAATCTTGAAAAAACTGAATATAGGTGAATGTTTTTATAATCCTGGGGATAGATTATAAAATTGGGGATAGCTTTTCCAAGCATGATACCAAGGGCAGATGACACAAAGACAAATATTGATAAATGTAACCATAAACAAACATCTGTTTTTTTAAAAAAATCCAAGTTGAAAACAAATGACAAGGGAAGTTATTTACAACTTACATGGCAGACAGAGTTGATATGCCTAATATAGACTTTAACCTCTAAGGAAAAAGAAAAAAAGAGAGGCAGGGAGTGCCATGACATAAACAGATAACTCACAGAAGAAAATAACTAAAGGACTTTTTTATATCTTTGGATATTTAATCAAAGAAATGCACAATAAAACACCAAAATGAATAAAGATATATTCCACATATCAGAGCAGAAAACATTAAAATGATATAGGTAATACTCTATTATTTGCAGCATGGTGAGTCAGTCATTCTTCCGCATAGTACCTAAAAAACTAAATTGATATGATATTCCTAAGAGTAAATTATTTAGCAAATTAGATCAAAAGCTTTAAAATGCATACCTCCTTTGGCCAAGTAACTCACTTCTAGGAATCTGTCCTAAAGGTGAAATAATGTGAAAAACAATACACATATATAAATGCAATTTTTATAATTCAAAAAAAATTACAAACCTAATGCTCCTAGGGAAATAAATTAATAAAGCTACAAAAAAAAAATCTATTAAGCTGGTACAAATCTACTGAGATAGAAGATTATGGGGCTGGGGGATACAGCTGTTGGTGGAGTGCTTGCTTTGCATGCACAAGGCCCTGGATTCAATCCCAGCACCACAAAAAAAAAAAAAAAAAAGATGCAGCTCGAAAAAAAAATGATTATGTATAGTACAAAAAAATCTCACTATATACGTTTAAGGAAATTCAACTACACTACCTCCCCATGCCATGCTATAAAAGGCAATTCTACCAATTCTGTCTACTAGATAAGTAAATGTCCCAAATAAAAACTCAGAGGAGACAAGATTGTTGGCTCAGGTAGTCTTAGTTTTCATGTGCCTCTAATGATATGAGCTTCTTGCTGTACCTCACTATGCAGGGTATTGTTCTTCAAAATGTGTTTTCAGTACAAGAGGTCACTTAAACACAGTCAACTACTTCATCAGATGCTCAACTAAAGAACCTGATTCCTGGGCTGGGGTTGTGGCTCAGTGGTAGAGCGCTCACCTACCATGCGTGAGGCACTGGGTTTGATCCTCAGCACCACATAAAAATAAAATAAAGATATTGTGTCCGCCTATAACTAATAAATAAATAAATAAACAAACTGATTTCTTTCCACTAGAGGAGAAAAAAAGTGTGCTGCAGTCAATGAGCAATAGTGTTAAATTCCTGGAAGATTTTCCAGAATAATTTTAATCAGATATATTTTTTCACCTTACATATTAATTTTAAATATCAATTCTTAATAGGAAACAATTTTATTACGTTTTACTTATGAAAGAAGCTTGTTTTTCAAGATGAAAGCATGTATATATATACATACACACACAGAATAATATTCTAAAAGAATATTCATTCCATGGATTAAGAATGTTATCTTTGGCACGAGAATGTTTTCCCTTGGATTTTATATAAAGTGTAGTTACCAGATCTTAATGTTTTACGCAGTATATGCATTATCTTTATAAAAACTAGAGGGCTGAAGAACATGAAAATATAATCTTGCCATTTCAGATGTGAAAAACTATCAATTAATTGACTAAAAGCAAATACAATGATTTTATACACCAAAATATACAACAGATCTACTCAAACATAGATACTCTGCTTTTTTTCCTAAACCAATAAACATTTAAAAATCCATTTTGATCCTCAAAGAGTAAAGAATATCCTATAAAACTGAAGTATATATTACACGCAGTTTGTATTTCATACACTAGAAACAGGAAATAAGACAAACTAGCAAGCAAAAATAAATTATATCAGCACTTTATAGACAATATTCAACTAACATTACTTGCATGACTACTCCTTAAAACTAAGTGCATACTAACAAGAACCAAAGCACCTTGGAGAAATGGCTGATTCCTAGGCTGGAGAAGGATGGATGAGTATAAGACAAACTAGGGATGTCTAGTTATGCCAAAATAAATGATGTGCTCAAAAAAAATAAAAAATAAAAAATGATGAGGCATGTCATAAAAAAACAAGGGCAAGCTTCAGAGGGACCCCACACTGGCTATATTTGAAACAATCTGAGCACCAAAATCATTAAGGATGGCAACAAATGGCAAACCACTGAAAGAAATAGAAGTCTGCGAGTTTGTGACAGACCAAGAAGGAGTGCTTCTGATTACAGTAAAATGCCAACTGTTAATTGGAAAATGAAGAGAAGTGCTGCTTGCTGTCAGAAAACTGTCACTTTTCAATAATCATAATAAAAACTGTTCAAATAAGAATCATCAATGGATGCTAAATCTAGGTAATAGTTTTGCTGAAGAGCAAAAGTGTTTCCACCCATAATGCTTATGAGATGCAAAGGGAGGAGACTACAGAGAAATAAGAATACGTAATTGGGAAATTAAAATTGCTGCTGGTCTTGGGAGTCTGAGGCAGGAATATTGACCAGTTGGAGGCTAGCCTGGGCAACTAAGGGAAATCTTGTCTCAAAATTTAAAAAATTGCTGGGGATGGAGCTCAGTTATAGAGCATTCACCTATCTAGCATGAGGCTATAGGTTCAAGCCACAATACCACAAAATTAATAAACTAATTAATTAATATTACTAAGGAAGGGCAGATGACACTGGGTACCTCTTAGATACAAGCCAGTAATACAAAATCTGATTATAACCCAAAGTAAAACTTAGATAAACACAAAATGAAAAACATTTAATTTTTAAGAGTAGAAGGGAACTGTATTCCCAGATAAAAGGGGAGTTAAGAGACATGAAAACTAAATATAATACCTGGCCCTAGTCTAAATCTTGTACTGAGGAAACATTTGACCCCCAAGTAGAATGCTTTTACAATTCTGTGATTCCAAGGTTCAAAAGAGAATTTAACCAGATGTGACACAATTAAAACACTGCATTAAAGCTGTAATAAGCATAACTACTAGCAAATAATTCAATCTAATTAAATCAAAAACACCAAGTAAAAAGTTAATAAAATTCTCCTTCAATTACATAAAGGTTTAGCCAACATCTACTCTATGTTCAGCTATTCTTGCTCAAACCTAGCCTGCAAAGTTTCACACAAACGTTAGCAACAGACTGAAATGTATAAGTTACAATAAAATAATTAAACACACACACACACACACACACACACACACACACACAGAAATGTCATTCTACCACTATAGCTGGAAGTTCCCAAACCTTGATTACTAAGTACATACACTTTTCAAAATTCCATCATTACAAAAACAATTCATTATAAACCTTCTCTTTCAAATTATTGGGAAAAAAAAGACCACTGACCCTACAAATCAACATTTGCCTTAAATATGCACTAGTGTGCTTTATTATATTTAAAACATTCAGCTTTGAAAATAATGATAAAGATTCTAATCACTGAAGGTAAGAAGCAGCTTAAGGTTAATTCAGTTCAATTTCTGGCTATACAACTCTAAGTGTCCAGGAGCAAAATTGGTCATTTCTCAATGCCTCAGTCTTCTAATCAATAAAATGGTATCCTCACCTCATTGGTGAATATACACCTCACAGATTCTGATGACAAAATGAAATACTTGTATTAGCACCTAAAAGTGCTCAATAAATGTTAGCCATTATTTTTACTTAAAAGAAATCCCATTCTCACAATGATTAAGATGACTATAATAAAAAAAATTTTCTTTAAGGAAACAAGTATTGTCAAGGATATGGAGAAAGTGGAACACCATGTACTGTTGATTGATTGAAAAGTGGTGCAACTCCTATGGAAAACAAGATGGTGGTTCCTTAAAAAATTAACAATGTAAGTTCCATATGATCCCACAATCCCACTTCTGATTATATATTAAAAAGAACAGAAAGTAGAGCTTCAAATATTTTTACACACTAATATTTATAACATCACTATTCATAATAGCCAAAAGAAGCAATGTAAATATCCTTACATGAATGAATAAATAAAATGTGACATACGTACAATAGAATATTACTCAGCCTTTTAAAAGGAAGGAAATACTGTCGTCTACTACCACAGGAGGAACCTTTAGGACTACATACTAAGTAATTATGTCACTTAACAAATCACAAAAAAGATAAATACTGCATATTTTCACTTATATGGGGTGTCTAACATACTTAAATTCATAGAAACAAAGTAAAAGGGTGGTTATCAGAGGCAGGGGACAGGGGTGAAGGGAAAAGGAAATGCTGTTTTATACATTTTCAGTTTTGCAAGATGAAAATGTTCCAAAGATCTGTTTCACAACAATATGAATATACTTCAACTTTCTGAATAATACCTTTCAAAATGGTTTACATGGTAAAGGAGTAGTACTTCTGACACCTGGTATCTACAAATAAGGGCATGGTAATGATCTTTACCATATTTATAAGGTCTAGTGAAACTATTAAGAGTTAATAGAGCAGCAACAAATGAATCAGGAACTAAAAAAATTCAAAATGTTATTACATTATCCACCTTAATGCTAAAATACCTGCACAAATAAAATAAGACTGCTATTAAAGGAAACAATCAACAAAATTAGAAAGGCAACCTGGAGACTGGGAAAAAATATTTGCAACTCACATATATTCCAAGTAGTTAACATCCAGAATTTATAAAGAACTCTTACAACTCAATAGCAGAAAAACAAATAACTCAATTAAAAAATAGGCAAAGGACCTGAAGAGTATTTCTCCAAAGACATAAAAATGGCTAAAAAGTATATGAAAAGGTGCTCAACATCACTAATCATCAGGGAAATGCAAATTAAAACCACTTAGAGAGATCTCCTCATACTTAAAGATGGCCATTCTCAAAGAGTCAAGAGATAACAAATGTTGGTGGGGAGAAAAAGGAACCCTAGTACAATGTAGGTGGGAATTTAGATTGATACAGTCATTAAGAAAAATACTATAGCAGGTCCTAAAGAAATTCAAAATAAAACTACCATACAATCAAGCAATCTCACATCTGGGTATAGGTATACCCAAAGGAGATGAAATCACCACCTTGTAAAGACACCTGTACTTCCATGTTCATTGCAGCATTTTTCACAATAGCCAAGATATGGAAACAAACTAAATGTCCATCAACGGATTAACAGGTTAAGAAAACATGGTGTCTATGTTTAAATACACACACAAAATTAAATAATTAGACTTTAAAAAGGGGATCCTACTTGCCATGACAGGGATGGACCTAGAGGACATTATGCTAATTAAGTCAGACACAGAAGGAAAATGTTGCATGATTTCACTCTTATATGTACAATATTTAGAGGGGAAAAGGGTTCAAATACACACATTGAGAATGAAATAGTGGGGGAAGGAAGAAGAGAAAATGAGATTTAAGCAAAAGAATACAAGAATAGCAGATATAAAATGAACAAATTTCAAAATTTAATGCTCAAAATGAGAACTAAAGTTAATAAAATCAGACAGTATTATGAATTTTTCTTAGATTCTAGCTGTTTTGTCACAAAATAAAAGTAGCCGTGAGATGATAGGTTAATCTGTTTCACTGTAAGTAACCATCTTATGTACTCTATCACATCATTTTGTAAGCCTCAAATACACACAATAAAATTTATTTTTAAAAATAATTTTTAAAAGCTTGGTATTCATTGCAGACCAAATACATAAATCACACTCAACTCACTCATCTCTAAAGCCAGCCTGATCTTGAGCCCACGATCCTGTGCACAAGGAAAGTAGATGTGTTCTCTGTTCCCACCAGAAATAACTGCAGAGGTCTGAAATCTCTAAGGACCACCAGGATCATCTCAGATCCCATATACGTTAGAATCAGAAGTGACCTGAAACCTATAGACCTGAACATCTGAGTGTTTCTGAATGTACTCAAACCATATCTTGATGTATCTTCCTCAAAAACTTTTCAAATTTAAGTACAGAAAATGGAAACACAAAATCAAATACATAAAGTTCTCAAATTGTTCTCACCTAACTCAGGGAGTAAAATTAGGCAGACTTTATATTTCATTTATACAAAAATAATCACCAGATAGGTTTCAGGAATAAATATGAAACAAAAGTGCAACTCATGGTAATATTTGTGTGTGTATCTAAATATTCAGCTCTAAAGAAAAAACTTATCAGCTGAAATTCTAAAGTTAATAAAAACTTCACTACTTTCAGCAA
This sequence comes from Callospermophilus lateralis, assembly GCF_048772815.1. NCBI lineage: Eukaryota > Metazoa > Chordata > Mammalia > Rodentia > Sciuridae > Callospermophilus > Callospermophilus lateralis. The sequence goes on along the minus strand of NC_135314.1, from coordinate 51,643,811 downwards.
ATTTTAAATCTTTAAGTCATCATTCAAGGATACTACCAATGATTTCCATATTTCATTAAACTGAAAAAATAAATTACACTATCATTTCATATGCCACTAAAATTGCAAAAAAAAAACCACAGCCTATTATTAAAAATGACATTTCATTTTAAGAATACATCCCAAATCGAAAAGTACTAAATATTTTAAAACTACTATCTTAGAAAATATGTAGTGCAGTACATACATGTTTGTTTCTAAGTAACTCCAAGGTACCAGACACCTAGTACATGGAATATACCCACTACAGAGAGGAAAATCAATATTTCCATAACACCCAAATACCTAAAACATCACATAATTTTTTTAAAATGCATAGAAACAGTAAATATACAAACTAACAGTTCAATCAACAATTAATGCTGGTATAAGTTCAAAGATAGTCAACATCCCAGATAACTAGATAATTCACTAATTTGTCTAAGCAAATTATTCCCAAACCACAGAAGTTAAAACACCTTAACACCAAATGACTTTCAAGTAACTCAGGTGGCCAAGACATGTGTCTCCTTTTAATCCAGTAGTCTACAGGTACTAGCTCAGAAGACAGAGTGCCACCTACTGAAGAAAAAACAATTAATCCAAGATTATTCAGTACATACTATGGACACAATGGATTGCTCCTAATCTTAGGGCAAGTTACAGGTTTAACATGTATTATGATACTATTTCATAAACAATGGCAAAGCTACAAAGTAAAAAGGCAGAAAAAGAAATTCTTACTGGTCTAAAAATTTTCAGACTGAGAAGCAAACACAAAATTCAGTAGTTTCAACAATTAATTACAGTATGGAAACACAAAAACCTTACTAAATTTATCTATTTCAAAATTCCTAAAGACCTATTACTTTTCTTACACCAAAATTTGATACCACATCCTATAAAACATTAAAATATAAGTAAACTCAAATATCAAAGTAAATTCACAACCAATGAAATTATACAGAACATATAGATTGACAAATACAAACTTGAGTAAAAAACTCAAAAAGTTCAATTATGCATAAGAATAAGCATTCAAAAGAATATGTCAAAAATACCTCCAAACATAGCAAGTCCAGTCCCAATCTAGGGAAAAATTAAGGGTAAATTCTGTTTACTCTATTACCACTTTATTTTCTCAAATCATGACCTTCCCACACAATAAGATTATAGTCTACCTAACTATGTCTAGCATATATGTAAAAAGGGATATACAGTCCTACTGCTTTTTTTAAAAAGTGACCCTAGGTTTAATGTTGATCTAGAAAACCAAATGATTAAAAAAAAATGATCTTCTTCTTCCTTTTTTTGCTATTCCCCTCCCCCCCAGAACAACCTATTTGATTATCCACTTGGACTTTAAGCTTCAGCTAAAATAAAAAGAAAAGAAAAAGTCCACTAATCTAAACAAAAAAGGAAAAATATTGATAATTTTTTAAGAAAGATGACAGGTATATGGCAGTTCATTATATTGTGCTATTCTCAATGTATGTTTTTAAAAGTCTATAATAACGTTAAATTTAATTTTTTTTCAGGTGTATCAAGAGGTCTTCTCAAAAATCTTAATTCTAAAACAAATTTAGTAGAGTATCAATTTATCATTTGACAATGTACACCAACTTCAAAGTAATCTTCAAATTAAATCAATCATCAGTTGACATATATAAGGAAACACATGTAATACAATGAAATATATTTCTTATTTTAAAATGTTATATAGTGTTAAAAAAAAAAGTAATCCTCAAAACTAGAAGAAACAGATTTTCTAGTTCAGTAGTTTGCTAATTTTGCAAGGTACGTGAAGAAAACGGTTAGAGACAGACCACCTTGTTTTATACATCGGAGATTGTATACAAAATCTAAGACTTTGGAAAACAGGATCCATCTAGTTTTAAAAGAAAAGGGTTTAAAAACCCACATTTTCAGTTAATTTTCTGGCCTAAAAATGTTAAATAATTTGTATCATATCATTCAATCACTGGCAGTGTCAGGAATTAAACTCAGGACTACTATTTGTCCAATTCTTTAAACCAATGCACAACCTCAAATTTAAGTTCCAGTTTAAGAATTTGAGTTTCAGTTTTCCTGTCTGTAAAATAAGATAATTAGGACCATCTCTAAGATCATTTTCCAGGTCTAAAATCCTGACTCCACAAATGCCAGTAATAGAGGTCTATGTTAAGAGAATGAATATTCTTAAACATGGTTGAATGTATCAAACATCTTCAAGGACTTGAGAGAAATTAAAGTCAAATACAGAAATAAGCTAAGAGTAATTCAGTCATTACCTTTTGGGTCCTGAAATATTTACGCAATTTCCCAAACTTTTAATAGTTAATTCTAGACATAACACTGTTATCAAAAACTGCTAAAAAAAAAAAAATCATAGGAAATGTTTTTTGGTTATTGGATATTTTTAGAAAGAATACTGTCCAAACTATGAAAAACACAAGTCATTGAAGATGTTCAAGTTTCTGAATGTCTCATGTAGAACCAAGTACATCTTTCCCTAAAGTTTAAAACAACTGAATTCAGAGAAGAATTAAGCCTAGCTGACACATGATGGCCACAAATAAAATTTTAATTCCCACCTATTAAAGCCTGAAAGAGGTTGCTCTGAAATATGTTAATAACCCGTTCTATGGAACTTCTGAGCTGTCTATCTTCAGTTTGGCTTAGTTTTGAACGATACTCTTCCAAAAGGTGCAATGCTCTCTGGGTATCTGAAAAGAAAAAAGGAGTTTTATTAAAATTATATGTATTTACAAGAAAATATTACTTGCTAAATGATTCTGCAAGACATCTAAACAATTCCCCAAATCCTCCAGGTCAATTGCTATTACTATGTTTATGTATACACATTCCCTAGTATGATCAAGAAAAAATGTAAACATTATCACAGTAGAAAAAACAGGAACGTGAGCAGTCTGTAATAAAAACATACTAATAATTTACAATAATAAAAGACCATCTGATCAAAGTGTTAACAACCTAGTTTCAGATTACCTGATAGGCAAATGCAGATTATCTACAATTTGTCATTATAATCCAAATTTTAAGAGTTTCAAAATATCAGTTCTTAGTATCTCACTGTTGCTCACAAAAGTGAAAGACTAAAACTCAAATTCTGAATTTATAAAGGCATTTCCAAAAAGGGGGTAAAATTGTTTCTCTAACCACTAGAGAGATGTCAAGAAAGTTAAGTTTAACAAACATTTAGGTGTCTCCACCTTTTGAAATGAACTGAGGCAAGTTACACAAACATTTTTAAAACTGCAAACACAAAACAGATGCACAGTAAAGCAAGTGACATCCACAAGTGTTCCAAAATAAATTCTCACCTTGTTTCCGGACCGGCATTTTTCTCCAGAATCAGGAAGAGGGCACACACCTTTAAAAACACAAAACAGAAAGGAAAAAGAACTAAAGAAAAGAATATCATTGTAGTTAAACAAACATTTCCCCATTAGTCTCGAAAGGAAAAATCCCCGGCCATATTTCAAAAGCCCACCTTCCAAAGTTTTCCCAAGTGAAAGGAGGAGCCTCAAACCCAGCAGTGTCAGCCAATGTAAGAAAGCTTCTTTCTAGGGGTGGGTTCCCCTGCAAATTAAGAGCAGACAAAAGTCCGCTTTCAATTCTCCTCGAAAGCTTCACCCCTTCCAAAAGGCACTAAAAGCCTAAAAGGGGGGGGTCACCTCTCACCCCACATAAGTATCCACACTCCCCACCTGCTACTGCGGGCGAGTGGCTTAAAAGGCACTCCAACCCTTCGCCCCTAAGCCAGCTGAGGCCAAAGCGTGCGCTGAGAGGGATCGGATGGACTGGCCACCCCGCCCTGCTTGGGCCCCCTCCTCTCGCTTGCCTTTCTCCTTGCTCGCCTCCTCCGGGCTACTCCAGAGGGGGCCGGGCAGGGCAGCGGCCGCTCTCCGCGACGCCCTCGCACAGCACATGCACACCTCCGCGGGCCCCCACACCTGCGGCGCCGCCACAAAGTTCCTGTGAGCGGCGGGCACCGGGAGCTGGGGTGCGCCGGGGCCCGACTCGGAGCAGCTCCTCCGCCCTACCCCGCTCCACGTACCCCCGCCCCGCCCCGGGCTGGAGGACTCAGCTGAGGGGGTGAGGGGACGGGGGAGGAGCTCCCCTCGGCGGCCGCACCCCCGATGCCTCTTCCTCCTTCTCGACCGCTGTTGCAGCCTCCTTGCTGCCCGCGGCCCGCCGGCCCACTAACCCGCTCGCCCTCTCGCCTCCTATCCGCCCCACCCCCGGAACCTCGCCTCCTTCCGCGCCCCCAGCCGCTCTCCCCCCAAACTTTCCGCCAAGATGGCGGCCCCGGAGCAGGACTGCCGCGCTCCCACGTGACTGCTTTCCCGGCGCTCTCAGCCAATGGGAAGTGAGGAGGCGGCTCGCGCCGAGCCCCGGGCTCTCAGCGCTGCTACCTTTGGGTTGGAAAGAGGAGGAGGACCGGGAGGGGGCTGGGGAATGGGAAGGGGGACCCGTTGAGCATCCCGAGGGAAGCGCCTCCTTTAAAGAGGCAACCACCAAAGTGGCTCCGAGGACAAAGGAGTTGACACAAACTCCACAGGTGGTCGGGGGTGGTTTTGGGACAGCCCGTCTTTACCTCGCTATAGCCCACTGGTGTGTCTTGCGGTTCTAAGCTAGTAACGCGCCAGGCCCGGGAGAGCTAAGGTGTGTGAAAACAAGTGACGTCGCTTACACTAGATCCAAGATACACAGTCCGAGACACCCCGTAACCCTACTGAACACGTGTGAGCAGCACAAGCGCCTGGCGCCCCGGGGGAGCATACCCAACTGGAGAAAGCGGACCCAGGGCTGATGGCCCCGCCCACGTTAGGGGGCGGTGGAGGGTGGGACTTGGAAGAAGAGTTGCGGGGAGGTGGGGCATCTCTGAGTTGCCTTCACATTGTACTGATCGTTTTAAAGTTACCTTTTATCTCTCAGTGAAAGACCTGAGAGGTTTCATCAAGAAGGGGTATGTAAACCAGGGAGACTCGTTAACGTGTTAAGAATAATTGACGGTTTCAGTAGAGAATTTTAAAATCTAAGTGGTTAATTCAAAGTATGAGTGCGTTTAAGGGCGGCGAGAGAAGTTTCGTTCCTTCCCCAGCCTGCGTTTCCAACCGATCACCCTCTCAGATACCACCCAAATTCAGGCGACCCCTTTAAGAACTCACCTATGGCCACCTGCTCCGAAGCTGAGTGGCCCTCAGCCCGCACAGCAGGTTTAAGTTTCTTGTGCACCTAAGAGCAGGACAACTAGGGACTGCTCCGAGTCTGAGCCACCCGGGTTGTAGAAGGGGGATCCTGGAAAGCTCTCCAAGTCACTCCTCAGGTCTTTAAGCTGCTTCTGGGTAACAAGGAACTCCCTACTGTGAGCCAGGAAAATTTTCCCCAAGGTCACCCAGAGTTAGTGACTGGAAACCGGCCGGAGAACACGTCTTTGAAAACCGGAAGATTTTCCAATAAACCTGACACCTTTCACTGAGACTATATCCATTGGCTAATAAAGGGAAAACCAAAGAAACTTACCCTGTAACTATAACAGATACTCCAAGGTATGTTGACCACCGGATTTCGTTTTTGGACTGCACCTTGGAATCTTGACCTGTGAGATCCCCACAAATTTAGACCTCATCTATATTTCCATTCTCAGTTTGAGGTAAAGAAACAGGTCTAGAAAAGGAAAGCAACTTGCCCAAGGCCATATAGGCTACTCAGTCTCCTAGCCTAACTCCTAACTCAGGTCTCCAGGCTAGGGCTCTTTCTGATATTTTTGAACAACTTTACAAGTGGTTTGTGGGTATATTGGCAGCAGATCTCTATGCTTTGCTGGATCAAGTATGCTGGAATTAAAGCAATATTGCACAGAGGAAATGTAAGGGAAGAGTCAAAGGAGAGGAGAGGGGGTTATTTAGTATTGAAAATGGTTGGGACTGTGGTTTGGGGGCTCAGTGGTAGAGGGCTTGCCTAGCACATGCAAGGCACTGGGTCGTATCTCAGCACCACACAAAAAATAAATAAATAAAATGAAGGTATTGTGTCCATCTATAACTAAAACTACTTTTTAAAAAGAATGGTTGATAGCATACATGATATTATTTTTTACTTCATTGAACTGTGAATAGTTCCCTATTAGAACCATTGTAAGAACAGAATTTCTTCAGATTCAGAAGGAGAAAGAGAAGGTTACCCTCCCCATTTATTCTGATTTGGATGTCAGGTGTCCCCAAAAGCTCCTGTGGAATATTCATCCTTGTGAAATGATTAGATTATGTTAACCAATCCATCCTAGTTTGAATGAATTAACTGGGGATACTATAGGTAGGACAAGTGTGTAGGCAGGAAGTGGCTTACTGGGGTCTGCCACAGAAAGGTTCATCCTCCCTGTGGTCCCTTCCTCCCTGACCCCCTCTGCTTCCTGGCCACCATGAGTGAACTGGCACTCCTTCATGCCCTTCTGCAATGATGTTCTACATCTACAACAGAGCAATGGAATTGTCTGAACATGGACTGAAACTCTGAAACCATGAGCCAAAATAAACTCCAAAAACAAAGAGGAAGAGGAAGAGTAGAAAATAAGAGATTTTGTCTTTCTCTCTCATCATCCTCTTGACAGCCCCATTTGGTTGTCAGTAATATCCCAAAGCAGGAATGGATTCAATACTTGTTCTAACCTTAAGAACTAGGACAGGCACAAGCCCAATATGAAAGATCTTTACTATTTGTTTCTCCTTTCTAGTCATCTTTATTATTTATTTCTGCATAATAAATTCCTCAAAGCTTAGAAACTTGAAACATGGTAGCTTAATAACTTAAACAGCAGTAAATGTCATCTCACAGTTTGTCTAGTCTAGGAATTCAGAACCAGTTTAGCTGAATGGTTCCAGTTCAGGATCTTATGAAGTTGCAATCAAGTTAGCCACCAGGGCTACAGTCATCTTGTCAATGGAGGATGTCTGAGTTGTTCCTGGAGAGGGAACCTTAACTCAGAACAAGTTCTTGACAAATATCCTAGATGAATTTAAGGACATATTAGAAACACAAGCAGATTTATTTGGGAAAGCAGAGACATATTCAAGAGAGAATATGAACTATCTCAAGAGTAAGAAGTTTTAGAAGTAAAGCAAAGAATCAACATTCAAGGAAGAATGCAGACCATCTCAGGAACAAGAAGCAATCCCTTACTCTAGAGTGTTAATATTTACACAGGTACAGTAGCTTGGAGCTGGTCTAGAAGTGGAGTCATGTGAAGTTATGCCATTTCAAGCCAGTTTTCCTTGTGCTTGTACATTATTCTAACATCACGCAGGAAAGGACATCAGTCAAGGACACAGACTGGGTGCTTCTCTTTAAGACTCAGTGTATCTCTCTTTTTCTGTATCCCCAAATTTCTATCTCAATCTGACAACTTAACTGGAATGTCTCATTAGATGGGTAGTAAATCAATGCTGACTATTGGCAGAAGGCCTCAGTTTCTCCCCTTGAAGAATTTAGGGCTGCTTGAGTGTCTTCATGACATGGTTACTGACTTTCCCCAAAATAAATAATCCAAGAGGACAAGGCAGAAGCCACAATATCTTTCATGACCTAGTCCCAGAAGTAACACAGTGTCTTAGTACATCCAGGCTACTATAATTATTTAATAAACAAGAGATTTGTCACTCATAGTTCTGGACATTAAAAGTTCAAAGCATTGGGGCTGGGGTTTGGCTCAGTGGTAGAGAGCTTGCCTAGCATGCATGAGGCACTGGGTTCGATTCTCAGCACCACATACAAATAAATAAAAAAAAAAATAAAGGTCCATCAACAACTTAAAAAAATTAAAAAAAAAAAAGTTCAAAGCATCAGCGTATTTGATATGTGGGAGCCCTATTCCTCATAAATGACACCTTCTTCTTTTTTTAATGTCTTTATTTTATTTTTATGTGGTGCTGAGGATCGAACCCAGTGCTTCATGCATGCTAGGCGAGCGCTCTATCTCTGAGCCACAACTCCAGCCCCATAAATGACACCTTCTTACTGCATCTTCACATGGCAGAAGAAGCATACAATCTCCCTCAGGTCCTTATCCTTTATAAAGGATCCCAGTCATGAGGGTTCCACCTAATCACCTCTCATAGGCCCAGCCTCTTAGCTTCATTAAGGTTAAGCTTTCAATCTATTAAGTTTGAAGGAGCACAAGCATTCAGACCATCACATAATCAATCATTTCTACAATATTTTCTTGGTTACTTGGATCAAGCCTCAAGGATATAAATACCAGAAAGTAAGAATCATGGGGCCATCTTGGAGGCTGGCTACCACATCATCACAACATACAAGCAATAATATCTGTATTTTTCCAAGCAACTTTTATTTTCTCAGTAGGGCCCAATATAGGTCTGATTACATTAAAAATAAACACACACACTTGAATAAAAAAGGTTACTAGCACAGCCTATAACATACTGATGGCTAAAGAGGTTTACACAATTTTGTAGCTCAAATTAACTTTCCCTTTGATTTTTTTTTCCTGTCCTGGGAATTGAAAACCCAGGGTTTTATGCTTGCAAAGAAAGCACTCTACTACTCAGCTACATCCTCATTCTCCTTTGAATATCTTAAAAGATTAGGAGTTGAAGACCATAGGGAAAGACTCAAATCTCCCATTCTTTAATTGATATGTCAGAGGTATGATCTCAAAGAATATTGTGTGAGTTCCAAACCTTCTCTTCCAAACTGTCCTTCTATACAAGTTACCTTTCTAGCTCCATATCTCTGTATTTGTCCTCCCTTAGCCTATCCTCTGTAAAGATGCCCAAGCCCTCTGACTCTACTGCATCTTTAGCTCTCAGTTTAGCAGAGTGTGCTGCTTGTGCCATGGCAAATCACTAGAAATGCTTAAAGAAGCATTTAAGCTTAAAGAAGGCTTAGGCCAGCATAGACTGAAAGAAGTGGAACAGTATCAAGGATGATGGAAGTGAGCATAGTGGTCACACTACCATGTGAACCCAAGGAGCATTTCCTAGCAGCAAGCTTTAAAAGAGACCTAGACAAACAGATTAACAACAACAAGGGAAAAAATGGAGAAGACAGAGCAATGAAGTTTATGAAACCTTATACCAGGAGGAAAGAATTGTAGAATTGGGGCTATTTCATTGGGAAAAGAGAGGGCTCCTGGGAGCTTGATTTCAGTCTTTAAATGAGCTTGATCTATTTCTTCAGGGGACAGAACTACAACCAGTGGAAGAAAACTATAGGGACATAGAAAGTTTTTCCTTAATATGATTTGTCAGACTTTCCAAAATTCCAAAGAGAAGCCTCATGGTAGAGTTGCCCTTCAGGAAGAAGCTGAAAGAACCCGGCAGGGATTCCCTGTCAATGAGTGGTAGATACCCAGATCAAAAGAGTGAACTGTATGACCTCTGGGACCACAGTTCTCAGCCCTTGAAACTTTAGACCCTGCTGAATAATAAAAATTTTCCAGCTCCAAATTAACTTTTACTAGTCCATTTTATTTACATCAAGAATCCATTTGACCCTGGTTAGGTGGTACCATGAACGACTTTTTTCTCATGTATAATTCTTATCAGAATAAAAGATTCACCTTGAAACTAATTCCCTTTAAAATGTGGGTGTTTGCCATCTCTATGATAGCCAGTCAGGGACTGAACTCATGCTTTATAATGATGGACACACACACAAAAAAATTTCTTTATTATGACATAATGGGCTCCTAAGTGGCTATGTGTTATAATTGGATCTTGAATATTCCCTGAAAGCTCATGTGCAGAAGGCTTGATCTCCAGCTGATGGTACTATTGGGAAGTGATAGAAACTTTAGGAGGTAAGGTCCTAAAGTTGAAGGAAGTTAGGTCATTGCGGGCGTGCCCTTGAAAGGTATGTTGGGATCCCAGCCCCTTTCTGTCTCTGTGCTTCCCAGCTACCAAAAGGTGAGCCACTCTACTCTACCATATACTCCCTGCCATGATATTCTGCCTCAGCACAGGCCCAACATGATAAGTTCCAGCAACCATAGACTGAAACCCTGAAAATCTGAACCAAAATAAGTTTTCCCCTTAAAAATTGTTTATATCAGATATTTTATCAAGTGATGGAAAAGCTAACACAATGTGGTAATAATAACTGCCTCCCATTGAAACTTTTCTACCCTGATAATCATATAGTCCTTCGTATGGTGTTCAAAGACAGATTTAACTCAATTTAACCTCACAACAACCTAAAAAATAAACTTAATGGTTATGATTTTCCACTTTGTAGAGGAGGACATCAAGGAAAAAGGGAATAAATAATTTAGTTTAGGACACCACGGCTAGCTGGTAATGGATCTAGGACTAAGTTGAGTTCACTGCTTTTTCCCCCCATTCGTTTGTGATGCCTTTTCTCTATTTGGCCCTTTCTAAATTAAAAACAAAAATTGTCTAAGTATGTGGGATGGGTATATGTGTACAAGAGTTAGAGAGAGGCAGAGACAGAGATAGAAAGACATAGACTATGAGAGAAAAAGAATGAAAGAGATTTCGATAAAATAAATCCCAAGTAATGGGCTAGTTTGTTAAATGTTATCATTTATTTGAATGTCTTTAAAAGTGGAGATAATTTTGATGGAGATAAGAATATAGTCTCTCACCTCAAAGAAATAAATATCCATACTTTGGTTATATGTTATGACAAAATGAGTTGTATTTGTTTTCTTTCTTTCTTTTTGGGGGTACTTTTTTCCTAGTGCAATGGTACATGTTCAAAACATGCTGTAGCTTCCTTCTCTCTTTCCTTTACCTAGAGTATACACGAGAAGTTGTATAGCTATATGGGGTGTCCAACCTGAAAGGGCCCTTTAGAAACCATCACAGACATGTAAAGTAAACTACAGAGAAGCTCCCACACAGCATCATCACACAATTATCAAAGGACTTTTCGCCCTGATGGCAGAAAGCTACCAACATTTTAGGAGTAATCAATCTTCCTCTTAGAAAAGGGAGTAGGAATAAGGGAGGAATTAGTAATCTTTCCTACAGATACATTTCTAAATTTAACCAAATTTGCCTTCCTGCTTTTGAAGCATTCATGGAATTGATGGAACCACAGAATTTCATATTGAAGTCCTCAGGATTATACTGAAAATCTCCTTTCGTGACAGTCTCCTCACCCTACTCCCTCCAGGAAGATTACCAGTGTCTATTTAAGAAGGCTTGGGGTAGGGCCTCTCAATCAGATTATGGTTTTACAGGCAGATAACACAAACTTAATTAGAATTTGAAGAAACACTATTAAAATATTAGGAAGTCACTTGTATTCCATCTCTAAGATGTGACCTAACAGAATTCTGGTAAGTAAAAGAAGCTAAAAATTTTTCATAATTGGACATGAATTGAGTAACCAATTGAGTAACCAGTCTCCTTTATGATGGACAACTGGGACAGCTTTCCTAAAGAAGGAATTCTGTGATGGTCTTTCATCTGAGGGATGGGACACTCACTAGAGCTGTAATTTTCCTGTTCTTTATGTTGTATGACTCAAAATATTACCTTTCATTTTACACTCACAGGAAGAACAGTAATAGATGAAAAATCACTTGTATCTTACTTTCTATTTAAATCTCCTTTAGATAAATTTCTCCTCAAGATGATTTTATCAACTGGTATTAATAATTGAGATTAAAATATCCTTTACTTTTGATAAATAAATGAGGCTATAGAGACATTTTCAAATACACTTTGAAAAATTTCCCAAGTTGGATATAACTTCAAACTGCAAATTAACACATGAATACATAAAGCCAAGCCCAGGGGGAGTGGGGGATAATATCATAACTACTACAAATAAATAATTTAAAAGGGCAGGGAGTATTGCCAATTACTTATGAAGGTGAAAAAATAATTTAAGAACATAGGATGAGCATATATTTAAGAAAAAAATGTTGACATAATAATTTCCCTTGGGTTCCAGGGAGCAGCATAAAGCTTTAATTCTTTTTTCTCTCAGAAAAAAATCACACTTAAAATATTAAAACAAGAAAAAAAACTTGTTTTTTCATCCTCAGTGAAAATAAGAGTATTTAATAAACTCCACAAGATAAGAAGTAAATGGAGAATTAGTCCAATCCAAGTTCCTAGGTTGGGAGTTGGGAGATGGGAAAATGTAGATACAAACAAACAATACAGGGAGAAAACACACACACACACACACACACACACACACACACACACTTTGCTCAACTTATGAGGCGTTATGTCCTGATAAGCCCATTGAAAGTTAAAAACATCCCCAAACTGCTTTCAATACTTTGAAGCTACTAAACATCATAGTTTAGCCTAACCTACCTTACATATAAACACTTAATATCAGCCTACGGTTGGGTAGAATCATCTAAAACAAAGCCTATTTTATAATAAAGTGTTGACTGTCTCAGTAATTTATTGAATACCTATTTCCAAAAAACACTGCAACTCAATACACTATAGAACATCATTGCTTAGCCCATGAAGGGATGGCTGGCTAGAAGCAATTATGTCACAAGAGAGCAACATAGGGCATATAACTCCCTCCAGGAAGATTCCCAGTGTCTATTTAATAAGGCTTGCAAAAAGATCAAAATTCAAGCTTTGAAGTATGAGTGTTACTTTCACACTGACATAAAGTCAAAAAAATCATAGTCAAACTATGGTAAGTCAAGGACTGTAGATACAGGTGTAAAATAAATGTTAACATGTTCATTATGCCTGATGAATACAAAGTTGTTCTGTTTACTCTTGTGTATTTTTGTGGATATTTGAAATATTTCTTAATTAAATGTTTAAATGAACAAACATACACAAATAGTCAGGAGCTGTGGATAGAGGTCAGTGGTAGAGTGCTTGCCTAGCATATATGAGGCCCTGGGTTGAATCCCCAGTACTGAAAAAAAGTTGTTTTGTTTTGTTTTTCAGGTAAATTGTCTTGAAGGTCTCATGAAATTAAAGCTCTAGATTCCACTGAAGATGAATGTTATAGTTTGGACCTGGAATGTCCCCCCCAAGGCCCATGTGTTAAAGGTGTGGTTGGCAGCTTGTGAAGCTATTGAAAGGTCCTAGGGTTGAGGGGTTGGTGGGGGGCTCATACTAAGGGGATGAAGGGCTTTTTTTTTTTAATTAATGAAAATCAGAATACTAAGCATACTGAAGCCATTAGATTATCCACTTTAAATGAGTGAATTGTAAGGAGGGTGAACTATATCTGGATAAAGTTGCTTTAAAAAAAATGCCAGGCTAAAACTATGAAACCAACCTAGGTGCCCTTCAAGACACACACACACACACACACACACACACACACACACGCGCGTATGTGTGTGTGTGTGTGTGTGTGTGTGTGTATTCCATTGTGTATATATACACAATGAAAGGTTACTCAGCCTTAAAAAGAATGAAATATGGTATTTGCTGGTAAATGGATGGAGCTAGAGAATGTCATGCTAAGAGAAATAAGCCAATCCCAAAGAACCAAAGGCTGAATGTTTCCTTTGAGTGCAATTTACAATGGTGTGGGGTGGGTGCACTCACTGGGGAAGAATAGAGGTACTTGGGATAAGACAGAGGGGAGTGAAGAGAGGGGAGGGGGTACAGGGGTAGGAAGGATAGTTGAACAAATCATACCTTATTACTCTATGCACATATGTGATTACATTACTGATGTAACTCTACACCAAGTACAACCAGAAGAATGAGAAGTTATACTCCATTTATGTATGATGTGTCAAAATGCATTCTACTGTCAAGTATAACTAATTAGAACAAATTTTTAAATATCAGGCTAGTCACCTTATTTGCCCTTCAAGAATGTTGACCAGTAAACAAGCTCCTCCCATATCTATGGAGTTTCCAATTAGTTCATCTGTCAACCGGAAGAGTCAACCAAGGATCATCAGACATTTGGGCAATCCTTCCATCACTGAAGACAGAGACCATAAATGGACAATGAGAGGAAGAAAGGAAAGAAAGAAACTAAGTAACAGAGGAAAATGGAATTCAGATCAATGCAAAAAATATACAAAAAAATCAGAAAATCATAATTAATATCCTCTGAGAAGATATTGCATTCATAAAGCAAGAAGACTATAAGCAAAAGGAAGAAAAAAAAATTCTTGAAAAGAAGTTGGGGTAGAAAGGTTTGGTCTTCAAGGGATATCAAACTATAGGTATTCCAGATGAGAGACCTGGAAAAATATCAGGAAAAGACTAACAAGTAAACAATACAAGAAATTTATCAGACTTGAAAGGGGTCTACAAATCAAAAAGGTCTGCTGAGCAAAAAAGTAAAAACACCCACACCAAAATATCAATGTGATATTTTATCTGGTACTGGGTATTGAACCCAGAGGCATTTTATCATTGAGCCATATCCCCAGCCCTTTTTATTTATTTATTTTAAAAATTTGAGACAGGGTCTCACTGAGTTGTGGCCTCAAACTTGCAATCCTCTTGCCTCAGCCTCCAAAGTCATTGGAATTACAGGTATGCACCACTGCACTTGGCTCAAAGTTTATATACAAAGAATCAGAACTCTAAAGCATTGAAATTAGAAACCTGAAATGATGTATTTAAAATTCTAAGGAGAAATGATTTTCCTCAGGGTTATATATCGAACCAGATCAATCTGGTTAAAACTAAAAGAAAAAAATCAGTGTCAAAAGAAAAAAAAACCTCCCATGCTTACCTTTTAAGGAAGCTTCTAAATGAATATGCTTTAGCAAAACAAGGGCAGAAACCAAGAAAGAGAACATACATAAGAAACAGAGCATTCAGCATGGAATAGCTGGAAAGAATTCCCAGGATGCTAGATTCAGACAATTTCAGCTATACAGTTATATTTGTTTGGCAGGGAACTTTGAGAGAAATCAAAGAAGTTTAGATTAGATGATTGAAGGATTCCAAAATTCATGGAGCCAACAGAGAAGCATAAACCAAGTAAACTCCTTGATCATATGGAAAATTATATCAAGAAGAGGCTTTCAGGACAAATGCCAGCAAGGACACAATTAACAAGAAAGAAGGTGGTGGGCTGGGATCGTGGCTCAGTGGCAGAGCGCTTGCCTCATATGTGTGAGACATTGAGTTCCATTCTCAGCACCACATATAAATAAAATAAAGGTCCATCAACACTTTAAAAAAGAATGAATGAATGAGAGAAGGTGGTAAGGTATAGTGGGGGAGTATCAGGCTGGGAGCTAGAAGAAATTAATTCCAGATCTAGTTTTTGCCACTCACTCCCTGTGTGGATGACCTGGGAGAATCACTTCATCTTCATCTACTTCACTTTCCTCATGTGCAAAATGAACAAGTAGGGACAACTAATCACACTCCAAGATTTTATTCCCCTTTAAAGGTTTATGATTTTATAACATTTTCACAAAATATTGCAAAAATAAGCTGCTCTAATTCATAAAACTATACTTACTTTACTACTTAAACTTCCATCTTATTTTTCCCTGTTTAAAATAAAAGTGCCTTTTAAACTTTGAAAGAGAGAGAGAGAGAGAGAGAGAGAGAGAGAGAGAGAGAGAGATTTTCAGGGGTGTAGGAGGGGGCTCTATTAACTTTGGAAAAATAAATTGTGTAAGAAAGATAGTACAATTATTGTACACAATCTCAAAAGTATAGTATTTTTGTAGTCTTAGCAAGGAAAATGATATAATGATTAATAAGATTAAACAACAAAAATAAATATAATTGTAAATGAAGAATGAGGAAGACGAGAGCAAGAAATAACTTTTTAAATTACTATAAGGTTTAAAGTACTCTCTGACTTTTAAAACTATTTGTATGCAATAATTTGATTTAAAAAATAAAGATTATTTTAAATATATATAAAGAGCAGTTTGATGATGCACATTGACTATCATGCTACCTTGAATCCATAAGCAGAATTCTGATCCTAAATGCATATGTGAGGAATTTGCCAAGACCCAGCTGTGGCTGTCTATTGCTGCTGCAGTGGCCACTCTTCCTGAAGAAGTGTTTAGAAGGAAACCCCATGGCTGAAGACTTGGGAGTTCAAGTTCAAATCTCAAGTCTATGTTTATGTAGTGTAGCAGGCAAACTATTTAGTTTAACTTGTCAAAAATTCTTTGGTTATACATTGGTGAAGAAAAGGCTTCAACAATGAATATAATGTCAGAAAAAGAAATATTAATAACAATGTTTTTCATGCTACTCTTATTAGATAAAACAACATTTCAGGACCCCTGAAGGTCTGTGCACTATTTTAGAGCCACTGTTCACTGAAAAATAAAACAAAAACCTATAGAATTACTTTTCTGAGGATGATTTTCTCTATCCCACTTTCTAATTATTTTCAATTTACTAATCCAGACCACAAAGTTTTTCATAAATAAAGTTGGCAAAGAAAGCATCTGAAAACACTTTGCTCCAGGGACAGATATTCTGGTTAAGTTTTACTGAAGATGACATTTTCATTAGCACTGCTAATGAACTATGCTTATTCCATTTGGGAGCTATGATTTGTTAAAAGAATTAAAAGTTTGGAAAAATACCAAAAGAACTACACTTATTCTTTTTGAATATGACCACCGTATTTCCAATAGAAAATTAGTGAGTATCCCCTAAAGTCATGGTAGTTTTTAAACCCTGCATAATTCAGGGTATTGCCTTCAGGAGAGCATTGCACCATTGCTCATCGGAAGGATAATGCCAGTATAATATCATCATAATAGCTCTACTCTGAAGCATAAACCAGTCAGATGAAGCACCAGAATAAGAAAGGCAAAAATTATTTTGGTGAATCATTCTTGTTCTTTGGATTGGTGACTCCATACTGAGCCAGTAAAGAATGTAGCTAGCGCCTTACTTTGAAGAATCTTCCAAGGAAATCATGCAAGAGTACACAATTCCTGTAATTGGTCTCCAGTCTTCATGATATTTGTTCATGAAGTGGTCTGTTCACAAAGCTTTGCAAATTAATTGTGAACAAATTAGGAAGGAGTGAAAACTCAAACACAAGGAAGATCTCTTTGGACCACTGTTTTTGAGTCCCTTCTTTCCATTGTGATCTTATATTGGGAATTTGGGTGTGACTGGTGCTGTTCTGATCCAGAGTGACAGGAAGTTCAGATCAGGGCAAGGGCAAAGTCTGGCCAGGCTCTGAGGCCAGCTTATTCATGTATCTTTTTTCAGGTGGGAACAGTTAAGGAACACAACTAGGTTGCTGGGAGTTGTTAGATTCCCCTAAAAATTAACAAGTTTGTATGGTCAGGAAAAATTGTACTGTGTGTTGGGTCTGAGCTCTGAGCCCAAAATCTCACTACATGCCTTATGTTTGGTCAGGGAGAGAAGGTATGCAGAACTGAGCAAGGGAGACTCCTATGGAGAGAAAGCACTTATCCCAGAATACATCATTCTCAAGGAAGAGACTGCCTTAAAACTCCTGACTGCAGCCTTGTTTAATGTAAAATCACTTTCTAGAAAAGTGTTCCCACAGTGGTTTGCATTATAGAAAGACCAAAGACTTTAGCTAAGTGAGAGCTAATGCTGGCAGCAGGGGAACTGCATTAGTCCCTCTACACCAAGGAAATCCCTCCTGTCCAAGGAGCCTGTATAGGAATGCAGTGCCCTTGGTGGTTCCAGAAGGAACCTGAATCTCAGAAGCTCTAAAGGTTAGTTAATGCTTTAAACTCAGGTTGCCCATTTTCAAGTGGGAAATATGAACATGTTAGTAACAAGAAAGGCTTAATTTTTTAATCAGTTCAATGTAGTTCAACAACATTTAATAGCATCTATTCACATATCAATACAACTGAGTATGACCTAGCTCTTGCCCTCTAGGAGCTTATAACTAAATGAAGTCAATAGGAACAGATTAAGTAAATAAATGTGATATTGGATAAGAGAGCAAACCCTAGGCTGAGCCTTGATAAATTAGTCAAAGGAAGAAAGGCAGCAATGAGGACTGGGAAATTCAGAGGCAAGCTATTCAGAGCAAAAGTGCGTGCTAATATTACAGATTTTAGGATTCTAAATTTCTTGTCTCCCCCCAACCCCCCGCCACCCACTCCTTCAGTAAAATTATAATGCAGGGTTGGGGTTGTAGCTCAGTGGTGGAATGCTTGCCCAGGACGTGTGAGGCGCTGGATTGGATCCTCAGCACCACATTAAACAAACAAACAAATAGATAAACAAATAAAATAAATAAGGGTATTGTGTCCATCTACAACTCAAAATAATTTTTTTAAAATTATAATGCATCCTACCCACTTGAATCAAAGTGTGAAATATGATATATCAAGAACTATGTAAGGTTTTGAACAACCAACAATAAAAATTAAAAAAAAAGAAATGATAAAAAAAATTATAATGCACCCTCTGTACTTCCAGGCCCATTACAAGAATTTAGTCCAACAATTTCTCTATTTTCTGAGATAAAGAGTTTGAGTTTCTTCAGTTATGTGGGAAAGCATCATGACCTTGATAGTTAGAAGCTGTATTTAGCATCTTCAAGAAGTCCCTGATGAAGCATTGCATCCTATACAGAGGACTGGAATTTAACCTGTACTTTTCTCTTCCTTCCTTCTTCCCCCTTTAGTTTTCATGTCTTCAACAGTTCTCTGTCAATCTTATTTCCCTCCCTTTTCATTCCTTGCCCCTGAGTATTTCCAAAATGATCTCATTTCATAAACCAGTGAATTCTAGGCTGAATTTAGGTCTCTAAGACCATCCCATTCACTAGAAACCTTGGAGTTCCCGGCATACTTTGTTCCCAGAGTACTTAAATATCTTGATATCAGACTATTTTGGGAGTGATCCGTCAAGCAAGTGGATTTAGAAAGACAGCCTAATTGAGCAAAAGACTGCAAAGGATAGACGGGCAGAGAGAAGGATAGGGAGGAGGTGGTAGTAAGGACTGGGGGACTTCCTGCGTTAGCATTTGCTCTTATTCCCCTGCTCCTTCTGCGGAGCCAGGTAAACCTGTATGGGGATTATTAGTTCTTGGACTGAAAAGAAAAGATAGATGCAACTATCCAAGTTGTTGTTGTTGTTGTTTTAATTTGCCATTGATGGCATGAATCCAGTTATCACTTTTTTCTTTAATAACATTTTCTTCTAGTTTGTGTGCTCATGAAGAAACATTAAAAAACAGAAAAGCACTAAGGGAACAAAAATTAACCAAAATGACACAACCTAAAGATAACTGCCAACTAACATTTGTTGTAGATATTTCTAGTATTTTCCATGCATATACATTTTTCTTACAAAAATAGCATCATACATGTTATTTTGTAGACTCATTTTCTTTCTTATGGAAGTTACATTTATTTTTCAGATTCAAAGCGGTTTAGCACAAGAAACTGATAGAATATTAAAGGCCTATATGAATAATATTAATTCCTTGGTCATGTTTGTTACAATTCAGTTTATATTATGATATTGGTGATTCACATAGATGTTTCCTCATTTAAGATGATTATTAAATACATATCATATGTCTACATAAACATACATCTGCTAAGCTGGAAATCTGTCAATCTGAGTGATTCTGTCAATATTCTGCCCTTAACTCAGTGAGCAAATCAACTCAATACTGCTTTTCTAGATAAAGTTCAAATTCTTAAACATGGTATGTAGGTCCTGTATTGTCTGGACCAGCTAGCGATATGCAACCACATGCATTTCCCAGAATTCATCATGCTCTCCTGAACTTCGTATACTTTGAAAATGATATTTTTGGAGGAGGGCTTGAAACACTCTCTCCCTTTAAAATATTCTTGCTTTAAAATATTTTTAAACAATTTTAACTGTGGTAAAATACACATAAAATATACTATCTTAATCATTTTTAAGTGTAAGTTCTGTCATGCTAAATACATTCACATTGTTGTGAAAACAATCTCTGGAACTCTTCATCTTGTAAACCTGAAACTCTATACCCATTAAACAACACCCCGTCTACTTCTCCTCCAGTCCTGGACAAACACTCTTCTATTTTCTGTCTCTAGGAATTTACTACTTTAGTTCCCTCCTGTAAAGGCAATCATACATTATTTATGTTTTTGTGATTGGCTTATTTCATTTAGCATAATTTTCTCAAGGTTCATCCATGTTATAGCATGCGTCAGAATTCTCTTTCATTTTAAGGTTGAATGATGTTACATTATACTTACATAAACACATTTTGTTTATCCATTCATCTGTTGATGAATGCTTTGGGTTGCTTCTACCTTTTGGATATTATAGGTAATGCTGCTGTGAACATGGATGTATAAATTACCTCTTCACAACCTGGCTTTCAATGTATATATTGAAATATCTATATCTATATATCTATAACTGTGGAAGTATAAGTACTTCACTGGATCATATGGTAACTCTTTTTGGTAGTCTCCTTTTCAAACTTTGTTCTTTTTATACTTCTTTCCTTCAGATTAATAAAAAGTTAATATTTTACAAAACTGTTTTTAATAGCCATAGAACAATTCATCAAATGGCCATAGTTACTGAATTTGTTGCTTCCAAGTTTCCATTATTAAAAACAGTGCTAGATGAATGAATATTCATCCATAAGATGAAATTGTGGAAGTGGAATTGCTAGGTGAAAGGGTGTGCATTTTTTGATGCATAGTGTTGCAGTGCGTGCACAAGCTTCTAAAAGCTATTTTTTATAGAATATCAGTGTCTGTTGCTAACATTCTGCAGGCAACAGGGCATTGCATCATGTGTGTTTACAATTTAGTCTGCAACTTAAGCATCTCTGGTCTCTCTAAACTTCACTCCAGGAATATAAATGTTGTATCTAAATTCTTATTCAGAAGTGAAAGATGTTATGAATGTCATCATTCCTAATAAGCAAAATTAATGACCAGATCTTGCTACTTAAATTTTAAAAAAAATTTTAGTTGTAGATAGCCACAATATTTTCTTTTATTTATTTATTTTTATGTGGTGCAACAGATAGAATCAAGTGCCTCATATGTGCTGGGCAAGCACTTTGCCACTGAGCTACAACCCCAGCCCTAAAGTCCATTTAAAAATGGTCCTCCCCAGTAAACACAAAAAGTTCTCTCAACATTGTGTATTACTTTTCACTTTATAAGCCACTGCAGCTAATGTTTTCTTAGATAGTCCTTATAATTAGTTACTGTTTTCCTCAGTCTACACAGAAGAAATTGAGGCTGAGAGAAGTGGCTACTAGCCCGAGGTCATAGAGCTGATAATCAGGGTTTTCTGCTTTCAAATTCCTTGCTTTTCAAATTACAGATGATTCATTCATTAGTCCTGACATCTTTTCATAATGAGTAAGCACATTACAGATTTTCTAAAACTCTTTTTTTTTTTTTTTTTTCAAGCCAGCAAGATATGGTCATGGTTTGGAGAAAGTAACTGAAAGCTGTGATTTAATAAAAAACCATTTGTGGCCTACATATGGCATGTATGTAAAATGAAAGTGGTGTTCCTCCTTTCTCCTAGGATTGTGATATCCTTCAGGGTGCTGGTACAAGATGGTATTGAACTTGGTGAATTCTGGGGTTAGCCTACTTGGATTTGAGCCTGGGCTACACAGTACTTATGTGATCTGAACAAGTTACCCTTTCTGTACTTTCATTGGCATAACAAGAGCTGCCATCTCAGAGGATGGTTGTGAAGATTGAATGAGATAATGTCAACAACTGGTACATGGTGACATATACTAATTTTTTGCTATAGACAACACTGTTCCTCTATTTTATCCTGGGGAGGAGGGTACATGGAAGGTGCTGGTGGAGAACAAAGGGGAAAATAGCCTTTTCCCATTGCCCAGATGATTAAAGAAGCTTATTACAAGACTTCTGTAGTTGACTGTGAACTCATATTATTCAATTCAAAATACTTTTTAAAAATTTCCCAGTTATTTCTTCTGTTATCAACAAGTTATTTCAAAGTTATGTTGTTTAATTTCAAAATGGCTGGGGAATATCCAGGCATTTTTTGCTTTAAAGAGTCAATTTTAATTTAAGTAAATTTTAAAAAATTTAAAAATCTTTCCTATTTGCCCACAAACTTATCATTTCCAGAACTCTTCATTCCTTATATAAACCTGAGTTTCTGTCTGGTTCATTTTCCTTCAGCCTGAAGAAAATTCTTTCAATGTACTTCTCTGCTGATAATTACTTCTCTCTGCTTTTGTTTATCTGAAAATGTCTCTATTTCAAACTTCATATTTAGGGGATATTTCACAGGATACAGAATTCCAGGTTGGCCATTTTTTGTTAACTTTCAGCAGTTTAAAGATGTCATTCTTTAAATTGCATTTTAAATTGCACTTTTGTCTTGCATTGTTTCTGAAGAGAAATTGACATAAAAGCTTTGTTCCTTTGTATGCACTGTCTTCAGTCCCCTGTCTTTTTAAGATTTTCTTTTTTCTCCTGGGTTTCAGCAATTTTATTAGGATATAGCCTGGTACAGATTTCTTTGTTATTTATTCTGTCTTGTGGTTTATTGAGCTCTCAGATCTGTGGGTTTATAGTTTTTCAGCAAATTTGAAATATATTTGGCCATTATTGTTTCCTCGGTACTTTTTCTGCCTTCCCTCAGGGACACTTACACATGTTAAACATCTTGATATTATCTGACAGATCAGTAAACCTTGTGGGTTTTTTTTTTCCTGTCTGGAAAGTTTATAATGCTATATGTTTAAATCCATTAACTTTTTTTTTTTTTTGCAATGTCTAATCTGCTACTAATCACATGTAACCATGAACATTTAATTTCAGATGTATTTTTTTTCAGATGTATTTTTTTTTCAGATGTATTTTTCAACTTCACAAAGTTCCATTTGGCTCTGAAGATAAAAAAAAAAAAAAAAAAAGCATCCCAGGGTCATTATGTTCCACCAGCAGACTCAGACTGCTGCTTGTAAACACCAATCTGTTCATAAGAAAAAAACTATTGAATCTTCCTAATTTTTAACACAAGATCTTTCATACTCTGGGGGAAACTGACAAGTTAGTAGTGGTATCACATAGCTTTTAGTCTTCCTTAAACAATTTAACAAAAGAATCCAGGCAGCTAACTCTGGAAAGACAATCAGGTTTGTATGCATATCAACATTTTTTGAGGTGGAAAATCTGCTTTTTTTCTAAAAGCTGGAATGGAAGAGGTGATAGATCAGTAAGAAGTCCTTAGACTTCTAAACTTCTATGACTCTGGGCAAGTCACTTATTTTTGTCTGAGCATCAGTTTTCTCATCTATAAATTGGAAACAGTAACTCCTGTCCCAATTTCCAGGAAAGGATCTAGTGTAAGTCATGAAAGAGTCTGAAGGTAAAAGTGCCATACAAACAGAAGGTTTTATTCCTGTTGCTTCTGTTCTAGCAGAATCTTCTCCTTCTGGAACTTTTTTTGGAAGCAGCCAGTGCCCTTCCTCCATACTTGTTCTCGTTTTCCTCTTTGCCTCAGGCTCCAGGCAGTCAGCCCATTCATGAGGATATCCACTAGACATGTTCATAGCAGATTTAGTTGCAATAGCTCCAAACTGTAAACAACCCATGTTATGGTTTGGATATGAGGTGTCCCCCAAAAAACCTCATGCTAGGCAATGAAGGAATGTTCATAGGTGAAATGATTAGATTATGAGAACAATAACCTCATCAGTAGATGGATCTATTTGATGGGTTAGTAATTTGAAAGGATTACTATACTGAGTGGTAGCTATAGGCAGGTAGGCTGTGGCTGGAGAAAGTAGGTCACTGGGATGTGCTTTTGGGGTTTATATTTTATCGCTGACACCTTGCTCTTTTTCTGCTTCCCAGCTGCAATGAGCTGAACAACTTTCCTCTGCCATCACCTCTTGCCATGATATTCCGCCTTACCCTAGGCCCAGAGCAATGGAGCCTGCACACCATGGACTAAACCATGAACCCAAATAAGCTTCTCCTCTAAGTTGTTCTTATTGAGTATTTTAGTCATGGTGACAAAAAGCTGACTCAACCCAACTCAAAGTGTTCATCAACAGAAGGATGGATAAATAAATTGTGGTATAGGTTGAACATTCTTAATTCAAAAGTTCAAAATATGAAAAGTTCCCAAATCCAAAACTTGAATGCTGACATTATGCCACAAGTAGGAAACTCTATCCCTGGCTCATGTGATGGGTCATAGTCAGAACACAAGTGCCTTAAAAATACTGTAAAATTTCCTTCAGGAGACATAAATGAATTTCATGTTTATATTTGAGTCCCCTCCCCAAAATATCTCATTACATATATGCAAATATTTTAGAATCCAAACAATTTTGAAATCTGAAATGCTTCTGGTCCAAAACATTTTGGATAAGGGATACTTAATCTGTTTATCGATATAATGGAATATTTCTCAGCAATAAAAGGAATTAATTATTGATACATGACAACAGGGATGAATATCATAATAACTATGCTGAGCATAAGAAGCCAGACTCTGCCCCCTCAAGAGCATGATCTCATTTATATCATATTCTAGAAACTCTAGACGGATCTATAATGATAGAAACAAGATCAGTGGTTGCCTTAGGATGGGTTGTGGGGGGCAGGCAAGGGATTTCAAAGTGCCACAAGGAAACATTTGGAAGGGGTAAAGGATTTGTTAATTGTTATTTTGGTGATGGTTTTAGTGTATATTCTTTGGTTAAAACTTATAATACTGTACACTTTTAATACCAGCAGTTTCTTTTATTCAATTGTACCTTAACAAAGCTGTTTTTGAAAAGCTATCAAATAGTCTGTTTCTTGTAAAACTAAACATTTACTTACTAAGCCATTTTACTCTTTGACATTTATCTCAGAGAAATGAAAATTTATATTCACACAAAAACTTTATGTGAGTATTCATAATAGCTTTATTCATATTAGCAAGAAACTAGAAATAACACAATGTTCTTCAGTGGGTGAATGGCTACAGAGACTGGTCCATTCCTACAATATTGTATTACTCAACAGTACATAGGAGTGAGCTATTGATACATGCAACTTGGAAGGATCCTAAGGGTATTGTAGATAGTGATAAAAGATGATCTCAAAAGATTGCATTGTCTTTAATTTCATTTATATAATATCCTCAAATGACCAAAGTATGGAGATGGAGAGCAGATTAGTGGTCATCAGGGGACAGGGACATGTTAGGTAGGTAAGACTATAAAGAGGTAGCACAAAGGAGTTCCTTTGTGGTAATGAAATAGTTCAGTATCCTGATTATTGTGGTGGTTGTATAATCTATACATGGGGTCAAATTGCATAGAACTATAACCTCCCCCCAAAATTAGTGCGTGTAAATACTGCTGAAAACTGAATACGATCTGTAGTCTACTTAACAGAATTGTACCAATATCAGTTTCCTGGTTTGGATATTGTACTGCAGTCATCCACTTTGGGGATGTTGGGCATAAGGAACTCATTAATGATGTTCACAACTTCCTGTGAGTCTATAAACATTTTAAATTTTTAGAAATTTTAAAATTAATAAACAAATATAATGTGGATGAAGAACTCTGTTGGAGACCTCAGGTTAGGCTGGTTATTTTATAGTTCTTTAAGACAATTTTTTCCCTTGAAGCTAAATTTCTTTAATTAAGTTGCTGGTAGGAGATGAAGAACAAATGAACTCATATTCTTCTCCATATTAAACAAAGGCAGAAATCCAAAAATGCTGAATAAGTCTATGAACATGTGGTACTTGATTGGTCTTATTTGTTCAAGGCAGAAACCACTAGAATGTGCATTTAAAGAGGGTGGGGATGGCATCTTTATAATTCTAGCTGCTAGCATAGAGCTTCACTCATAGGAAGAGACCAGTAAAGGTTTTTGGAAGGAACAAATATAGGGAAAGAGGGGAAGAGAGGTACAAAAAGGGGAAGGAACTGACAAGCCTTAGACAATGTTTTCTCTTTCATGTCAGTGCAGGAAGGTTTTGGTTGGCTAGTGACATATCAGTATACAGGACCAATTCCAGGTATGAGGGATGGTGCCGGCAAGGTAGGAAAAGTGCCCCTACATAGCCTCTGCATCCTTAGAAAATGAAAATCGACTGTTGCTGGACTTTCATTTTACCAGGGGCAAGGGTGCCTGGCTGAGGCTGCATCCGTGTGAGGGGTCTTGAGAGAGCTGGTGAAGCTGACTGTAGTGGGGAGATGTTAAAGGGTGAATATGAGGTGAAGTTTTGAGTTAGAGCGTTGATTCAGTTACACCTGAGCAAATACCAAACCCAGTCCAGAAGTCAGGTGTGGAACCCAAGAGAAACCTGGAATCAAGAGGGAGAAAGGAGCCTGCCAAGTGTGATGACGCAAGCCTGTAATCCCAGCAGCTCAGGAGGCTGAGACACAAGGACAGGGAGTTCAAAGCCAGCTTCAGCAATTCAGCGAGGTCCTAAGCAACTCAGTGAGACTCTGTTTCAAAATAAAACAGAAAAAGGGTTGGGGATGTGGCTTAGTGGTGAAGCACCCCTGGGTTCAATCTCCAGTACCAAAATTTAAAAAAAGTCAGAAGGGAGCAGAATGGTCATGGCTCAAAGACAAGTTGAAATAGGGAGGCACCTGTGGCCCTTGTCTGTGCCTGGGTCCCTGCATGTCTGACTAAAAGGCACAGGAAGAACTGACTCCTTAATTGATTATTTATTACGTAAAGGAGTTAAGAGACTATGATGTTTTCTAAAACTATCTTGGACTACTCAAATGTCAGGCAAATAGTAAATATTTATGTAAATTCTAAGGGCTTCTTTCCTCAATCCTTACTTTGGAGATTGTGCAATTTGGGGTAGTTTGTCTGGGTTCCCCATGACAAAGTCAAATTGCCCCTTACTCTTGTTCACGCCTCCTTCTCCCATGTGACTCTGGGGCTCTAAATCTGTTTGGGGGCCCTGTTCCGACTTCATGATTTTGTTGTACTGCTTTCCTCATGTTCTGTGTCTTCAAATATCAAACTTTCTCCTATAATCCTTTACACTATGGCTTAGGCCCTTGAGTATATAGGGCTCAAGGACATAGATTTAGCAGAAATATGGATATCAAGTTTTCTTAAGAAATACGTTGAACATGAAACTAAGGCTACATTTCCCCCCATGACTGCTCTTGACTTCCTCTCCTCATCCATCTTCTTAACCTTTCACATCATTTCCTGAAGCCATTTCATCTTCCTCGTAAAATGCCAACCTAAAAATAAGTAATCACACTGAAAAGGATCCAGATGGAAACAGAAAAACATGGACACACACTCATGCAATGCGCAACACATTTTCTATATTTGTCAGTAGACTTAAGTTTGCTTCTCGTCTTCCTTTCTGCCTCATCCCAGAGATTCACGAAAATGTTCTGACCCATTGGAACAGATTTCATTCTGTGTGGCTTTTGACTACCAATGGTAATAGTTGATTTTGCTGATTTAAAAATTTGAAATGATTATCTAGAAATAAATATGACTAGTTTATATTTGTATCTGAGGAAACAAAGACTTCAGATTTTTTTGTGTGTTCTTAAGAGGCGTGCTTTCTGTTTGTTTCAATCCGTTGAGAAAGAAAGGCTGTGTCAAGAACTTGGCAAGTTCGCTAATTTTTCTTGCTGTATGAATGTGGAAGACTTTCTAAGGCAGGACTTTAGCTTCTTGGACACAGACAATCAGGGCATGAGAATCATGAAAATTCAATGAATGTTGTACGTTATGTGCAAAATCAGAAATGAGAAATACCAGACTGATCAATCAGCCTCCTTAATGAATCCTTATTCTTTAAATTCTTTTTTGAAGAAAGGACACCCTCCCCCTCCACACACACACACCCCAGAGGGGATTTAGTGAGAAACTGGTTTTCAAGGGACTTTCTGATGTCAATACACATTCATCTCAATCACCTACGTCTTTCTAATCTACAGTCCTGTTCTATGGCAAGTGGCATCCAGAATCAGACATTTGAGACATTACAAGACACTGAATCACCAAAGGAAAAATTGACTGATATTCATTACCAAGGAAAGAAATCTTTCTGTACTGTTTAACATTTGACAGATTAAAGAATTTAAACAAAAAGTGTTTACTGAATAACTAACTCCCTTTTAGCCTATGGAGGTCTCATTCTTTTGGCAGCATGATGAATGTTTGTGAGACTGTATTAAAGAATTATAAATTTTAGGACTAGGTGATCATCTAAGCCATTGATATCTGTAAATTAACCCTTTACAAACTGAAAAAATATTCCCCCTAAATTGTGGTGCTTTATAGACCTGTGGCCAATAGGTTTAAGTTCACAGGAATTATTTGCCATGATTATCTCTTAGGTCCCCAAAATGTTCCTGTATTTCAAAGTACAGATGCTGCAAAGGCAAATAATTGTTGTTCACATCATCCTGAAGAAGATGCTGAACCAAAAATCAAGAGAGAAGACCTTTATATGTTTCAAATGTGCTTAAAGTACAGAAAGTTTATCCTCCATGTTCACATATCAGGCTCGGACTCAGCCTGAACCAAAGCTGGATATGACCTTCCTCCATTTTTGACTCTCTGAACTGTGGAATCACTGGCATGGGGACTCTCTGATAGGTGGTCAGGGACCTGCCCTTTTCTGTGTGACATGTATTGTGTTTTACTTTAACATAATAATTTATCTACATGTGTTACTTTCCTGTTATGGTTTGAATGTGGTTTGTCTCCCAAAGGTCCTTGGATTGGAAGCTTGGTACTCAGGTTGATGCTATTAGGAAGTGGTGGAACCATTAAGAGATGGAGTGCTTGGGTCATTGGGGGGGCATTGTCCTTGGAAGGAAGTAAGACACTTCTTCTATGACCTCTTGATAGTTTCTATAAGAAGATTGTTATAAAAGGAGCAAACCTGGCCTTCCCTTTTCTCCTGACTTCCTATTTGCCAATGTGATGATTCCCTGCCACCTGCTCCCAGCTGCCTCCCCACCATGAGATGATGCCCTCTGCTGTTAAACAGGGGCCATCCAATCTTGGACTTTGAAACTCCAAAATTGTGCACTAAAATCCCTATTTTCTTTATAAGTAGATTGCCTTGGGCATTTTGTTATAGCAACAAAATCTAATATTGTCCCCTATTAAAGAATAAATTTTTTTTTAGATTATAAACTTTTTGAGTGCAAGGACCGTGTGTGTTTTAACTTCTTTGAGTCAACACAGATTAAAACTCATTGTACATTATGAAATACTTTCTCACATGTCTGACTTTCTATTCTTTGTAAAATTATTTGCATCTGTCAGTGCCTAACACATTATAGATGCCCAATAAAGGTTTGTATTATTGGTTGGCTGATTGGATGAATGAACCTTTGCCAGTAATTTCCCTCTAATCACCAAAATTCTACATGGTATCTGTCACAAAGAGGCCCAGAAAATAGAAGATCACCTCTCTAAAGGACATTTGTCTGGATGGAGCCTGGTAGGTTGACCTGCCATCCTCAGTTCACTGCCCATCAAACACAAATACCACCACAAATTCTTCCATTTCATTCTGATGTTTGATTGCACCTGTGGCATCCTGGAAAGTTATCCAGGAAAGCTTCCTCAGATATATGTGGATGTCTGACACCACACTCAAAAGGTACTTCAGGACTGGCTAGGAAGGGGTTGCCAAAAACTATCCCCGCCATTTGGATGTTCAAATAGCAAGCCTCAGCACAAATCTCTTGCCCCGGGAAACAAGGGAAGCTAAAACAACTAAACCAAAGTTGAATATCTGACTCCAAGAAACCAAACTGGGCATTTTGTTTTGTGATTCTCTATGCCAAATGCACAGAACTCACTAAAGTGGAGAAAGGTGTTCTGCTTTCACAAGGGAATTTTGGTAAGGCTTCATAAACTGTTTTATCAACTGAAATCTGCCCTGGAACAGGGATGTTATCTTTAGGGGGAAAAGCACCTCCTTTCTTTAAGTAGCACATGCAGAAAACATCAAATAAAGAACCTTTTTTTTTTTTCATTGTGAAATTCTTCTATTTTTAAAACAAAATTTAGAAATTTGATTTTGAAAAAAGAAAGAAATGAAATTTTATTTCTCTGAATGGTCACTTACGTATCCAGACACCCACTGGCCACCTGCTTGCCACCAGCCCTTCATTCTGAGGCAATCATAGATGAAGTCAGAAGCTTTCAGATTCTATGACATACTTGCAATGCTTCACTTAGATCATTCACGAATAGCTGTATTTTTTCCACAGAGTCTCACTATTTCATTATAAAGACTAAAAGAACAGGCCCTTGTTCTCAGGCAAGAAAACACAGAAGCTTCATTTGTTTATTATTTTTAACCATTGTGAACTTTCTGTGTGTTATAGCTTCTTCAGTGATTGTTTGGTGGTGAATGTATCGGCATGTGATTTGAGCTCAGCTGCCTGCTGCCTTGTTGGGACAATCAATCTATAATCTGGATAGGAGGAGATCTCATTAAATGCAAGCTTTAAATTTTAGGCTATCAACAAATAATCTCTCTCTCTTCAAATCTTCTGTATCTGTCATGAAAAACATTTCTTCAACTGTTGAACTTTCCTTGAATATTACCTAGGATGTGTTTTTCAAAGCAACTTCTCTCTTCTTCATTACCTTTAAAAACTGCAGGTAGGCAAATGGGACCAAAAAAAAAAAAAAAAATGCCTACAGTTCCATCCTCCAAAGATAATCACAATTAGCATTTTTGTGCATAGTTTTTCAAGCTGGTAGAGAGTTGTTTTTTTTTTTTTTAAAAAAAGCTCTGAAACAAACTGAACATAGTTCCAGGGTTGTAAAGTATTGCCATTTTTTTTTTCTATGCCAAACCACAATAAAATAAGATTTTATTTTGCTTAATTTTTTCAGTTTGCCTCCAGTATACAGCTCAGTGTGTGATCACTCTCAGAGAAAATGGGCATTTTAAAGAAAAAAGGTGATTTCTGCAGTTTCAAAGCCCATTAAAGAATGCTTTGACTGATTCCATTTGGCTCACTTCTTTTTGTTTAAATTTTTTTAGTTGTCAAGGAACCTTTATTTTATTTATTTATATGCAGTGCTGAGAATCGAGCCCGCTACCTCACACATGCTAGGTTGGAAGCAAAACAGCAAAATATTAATGGTGGTCAATTCTGGGCAATTGAACACAGGTGTTGATTTTATAAGTTTCTGTATCCTTAAAGACTTTTAAAAGTTCTAAATATTATTAAGACTAAGCAAAAGATATGGTCTCTGTATTCAAGGAGCTCAGGGTCTGTCTAATATGCAAACAGTTATAGTGAATTCAAGTCCTGCACACAGATCATTACTGTGTAGAGCTCTCTAAGAGAGGTTAGCACAAGCTACTAGACACTGGAGGCCAGAGGAGCACAGCATGGAGGACACAGTTTCTTCT
Organism: Callospermophilus lateralis; assembly: GCF_048772815.1. Classification (NCBI taxonomy): domain Eukaryota; kingdom Metazoa; phylum Chordata; class Mammalia; order Rodentia; family Sciuridae; genus Callospermophilus; species Callospermophilus lateralis. Next base: position 51,612,456 of record NC_135314.1, on the reverse strand, counting down.
CCCCACCTGCCACTTTTTCTTGCAAGGAGGCAGAGCTTGGCTTGAGGATGGAGGATGAATCACTTTCCGTGGTTTCAAGTGTAGGAAGGAGTGCATTGCAGGAAGAACCCTCCTGTACAACCCTGACTTGCCTCAGAGTCTGAGACCTACCAAGTGCTTGTGGCAGAATGGATTTCCAGCATGGCAGGGGGTTGTTCTGTGTCAGCACATGAGCTTGGAGATGGAGAGCACTTACCAAGTGGTGAAGAGTCTCATGGGCCAGGTTACCCAGTGGTTTATGAGGAACCAATGAAGCAAGGGAATGGTATAACATGACTTTGTGCTGGTAGCATCCCTCAGGGGACAGTGAGGAAAATGGTCAGAGAGGTAGAATGCAGATAGAGACTGATTAGGAGCTACACCAAGGGCCTAGGTAAGAGATAATGATGGCCTGTAATAGGGCAGTGTCAGAGAGTGGGCAGTGACAAATGACAGAATTTAGAGACAATATCCATTCTGCAAGGAGACAAATTAGGTGTGTGTGTGTGTGTGTGTGTGTGTGTGTGTGTGTGTAGGGGGAGGATAGAGTTGAGAATATTTGCTGTTTTTCTGATGGGGTGGTGAATGGGTTGGAATGGAGATTGGAAGACAGAAATGGAGAAGGAACAAATGAGTAAAATTTGCAACACACTGAGTTTGGGGAACCTGTGATACATCTGAGTTGCCCAAGAGAGGGATAATGATTTGGAGTGAGTGTGAGTAAGAGTTTTCTCTGGACTAGAAGTAGACACAAAAGTGCAGATGCCACCTGGGTTAAGGTTCTATGACTGTTGAAGATGTCCTGGGAAGAGTGAGGGAGAGAGAAGGATAGAGGTTGGAGCTCTGAGGAAGTCTAAGGATCATGGAGAGGATCCTACGAAAGAGACTGAAGGGTGTCCAAGGGGAAGGAGGAAGATTAGGAGCAACTGGTGTCAGTCAATATCACATCTGCTAAAGAAGATCATTTCAAAAAGGAAGATAGAGTTGCTAGGTTAGAGCTAGCAGACAAGTCCAGTAACACATAGTTGCCAGATAAAATATAGTAGGTCCAGTTAGACTGAATTCAGATAGAAATATATATATATATAAACTTATAAATATATATGTAAGTTCCTGTTTTTCAATTTGTGAAATATGACAACCCTAGTAGAATAAAGACTAAAACGTGCAAGTAGTTAAATCAGGGTTAGAGAACTGCAGGGAGCAGAAGCACAAATGTACAGGGAGAAAGGGCTTGTAAACCAACCTTTCTAGAAACTATGATGTGAAACAATAGGGAAGGGGGCAGGGTGGAGATAGGGAGGAAATTTTTAAGGGAAATAGACGCCTCATCTTGTTATGTGTACTCCACTAGCCAGAAAACAAAAGAGGTTCAAGACCATGTCTTAGTTGTCTTTGTAATCAAAGCTCTGATCTCCCTTTTGTGCATCAGGAACTCAAGAAATGTTTACTAAATGAAGTTCTTACTGCTTCTCGGCCTTTTGGCTAAGATCAAGTGTACTATCTAAATTAAGTTCTTAGACTGTTTCTCTCAGGCAAAATAGCAAAGGACTGAAGTAATTAAGGTGCATTGCACAGTGGTGCTTGCTATAATCTCAGTGGCTCTGGAGGCTAAGGCAGGAAGAACGTAAGTTCAAGACCAGCCTCAGCAACTCAGCAAGACCCTGTCTCAAAATAAAAAAATAAAAAGGTCTGGGGATGTGGCTCAGTGGTAAAGTGCCCCCCTGGGTTCAATCCCTGAGAAGAGTGAGGGGGAGAGAAAATAAATAAATACATAAATAAATAAATATTGAATTATTTTCCCTCTATTTAAAAATTATGACCCAACATATTTTGGGCAAGTATAGTTTATCTTGATCAGAATAATCTGGGAAACTGCCTTAGCTCTCTACTTTTGTTTACTAATAATGAAAGGTCAATGTCTTTCTTCCACCTTGCTAATATAAAACAGCAGCAGCAACTAGGAATCTCTTTATTGCCTTGAGCTTGTCAAGATGATGCAACTTTTCAGGTGAGTAAAACAGGTCTTGAATAGCTAAGGGGAAATCAAAATAAAAGCAAACCAGCCTAGTAAGTTGCTTAAGAGGGTTTTGAGGCCCATGGGAAATTTCGGCATTCTTCAGCCTGGTCTGACATCTGCTGCTCCACTTGGCTCACAAACTGCCTTTCTTCTTTACACAGCTAAGTGAAATCCACTCACCCCATCAGAGGAATAAACCAACCACAAAACAAACCTATTAAAAGGCCACTCAAGTCTGCCTTAAGTGATTCAAAGCAGGGAAGCAAACGTGCACGGGCTTTCAGAGAAAGATGTTTTGCATTTGTACTCCTAAAGCACTCAACACTGGAGATTCTTGTGGGCTTGCAGGGGAGGGGAGGATGCAGAAGCTGGTGCTGGGGGAGGGCCCAGAACTCCTGCTCTGGCTGTTGTAGAAGGCCAGCCCTAGGATATTTCGGGAGCAAGAATGGTTTATTGGTAGAAGGTGAAAGAGAAAAAAATGGTGAAATAGAAAAACTTGGAAGCTGAGGTTAAGATTAGACCTGCTTTCAACCCCATACTCTAGTTCTGCAGTATTGGGGTATTTAATACGATAGCTGAGAGTAAAGCTTTAGAACTAGGCATGCCTGTAATCCCAGCTACTTGGGACACTGAAGTAGAACAATTGCCAATTTGAAGCTAGTCTGGGCAATTTAGCAAGACTCTATCTCAAAAATTAAAAAGGGCTGGGATGTAGTTCAGAGGTAGAGTACCCTGGGTTCAACCCCCAGTACTGGAAGAATAAAAAAGTAAAGTTTGCTTTATAGTTGGACACAATTGCATTTACTTCCTAGTGCTACAGGTGTAATGAGAATAGTGTTTTCCAAAATACTTTCCTTATTTATTTTCTTGCCATTCTGCCATAACAGCTTCAGGAAAGGAAAATGATGATAGGAGAAGAAGAAACATTCCTATTCACAGAAAGGAAAGGAAGCATTTTTGACATGGTGGTGGGAAGGTGAAGGGAGAGGGGTAGATTGGGAGAGGGAGGTGATGAGAAAGGGGAAGGAAACGGGCAAGTAGGCAGACACTTGTGTTTAGGCCAGACTGAACTCTGAAGGGAAGGATTAGAAGTCAGTTTAGTTGGAAATTTCTGAGACAGTTTATACCCCTTCCTACTTAAAATTTCCAGAGGGTGTAGATCAGTGGTAGAGCGTGTGCCTAGCATAAACAAAGTACACACATACACAAACACACACACACACACACACACACACACGCATAAACACAAGAAAAGAAGGAAAAAAATACCCATACTCAGGAGGAGACTGCCTGGACTGCCCTGTAAATAGCCTTGCAGGGATCTGGGGTGGCCTCCTGGAGCAGAGAAGAGTCTGAGGCAGGACTAGCTGTCACCTGGTGCTACTTAGAGCCTGGCCCAGAAGTTCCTGAGGAATCTTGTGGGAAATGCAGAAGGCTTGTTAAGAGCCCAGCAGGTCCACCATGGACCTCTCTGGCAAAGGGGAGGTGACCCATACCAGAGGCTATGAGGAAGACTGCTCATGCCACAGGGACAGGCTGAGCCTCAGGCCTGCTGCATTAGAGAACCCTGGGTGCTGCTGAGCCGGCCACAGGAAGGAGAGTGGGAGGGAATACCAGCTGCCAGCTGGGCCCCAGTCTGGCCAGGAGCAGACCATAAGCCTTTCCATGGCTTTACGTGCAGGTATGAAGCAGGCACATTTGGGACTCCTCCACTCAGAATAGTAGAAACCAGAAACAGGATAAGGACCAGCTTTTCCTGGGAACAGGGAGCATGGAGGAGCGGCAACATTTAGAGAAAAATAGTCCTGGTAGAACTTTTCACCTTGAACTATTTGAATACCTATTTAAAAGAAATGGAGATAAATGAAAAGGACACCCCCCCCCCTCCGCCGCAATGAGATCTTTGATTTGACAAGTTTTTGTTTGTTTCTGTTTCTTCAATGGAATTTGGGGTTCTAGAGGACATATAATCAGTGATGGAAAATAAAGAACCCCCCAATGGTGCACATCTGAGGTGCAGTGAATACATTTGGTCCTCCCAACCCCTCAGCTTGAGATGAGCTTTGTAAGCTTAGGTTACTTACATAACTTCTTTGAGCCTCAGTTTCTTTATCCACAAAGCAAGGATAAGAGTACTTCAGAATAGTTGCTGTGAATATTAAATGAAATGACATGTGCAAACACTGGGAACAGTGCTCAGCTCATAACTTTGCCCCAACACCGTGCCTGTGTTTCCGTGAGCTTCATTTAGTTTTCTACCTCTGTGAATCAACAGTTGCAATATCCATCTCATACAATAGGTAAGCAAAATAGTGTAATTTCTCTTTTCTGTTCCTTTTCCAAAGACCTACGGTTTATCTTTCTCATCTTCTATTTCAAATAAATCCATCTCTATTCATTTATTCAGTCAATGATGGTTGCTGAGTTTCTGCTCTGTGCAGGGCACTCTCCTGAGGGCTTCCTAGATGAAGCATGGACAGCATTCTTCATTGTCACTTTGCTGGAGGGATGGTGGTAGGAGCACCACCACTTCTTTCTCATAGAGGGGAAACATGATGAAAGATTCAGCAAGAATGGTGGTGACTCAGAATTGACGCTGCTTCCTTCCAGTTAGGATCAAGGGAGTGCTTCCCACATAATGTGGCATTTGAATGGAGCCTTGAAAAATAAAGCTGACTTAGGTAGAGATGGGGAGGGGGAGGTGATCCAGGCAAAGAACTGTGGAATCAACAATGCAGAGTGACTTGAGAATGGGTGGGTGGTTCCGGGTGACCAGATCAGAAAGGTTTGGGAGTATGTGGGATAATAATAGGCTGCAGAACTGGTACAGGCCTGCTGCAATGGATCCCTAATGATACTGAGCTAATCCTTGATGGCTTGTCACTTTTCTCGTAGTATTTTTTGAAAAGAAGGGGAAAAGGAAAGAACTAAAATGTACTGATCCCCAGACACATGAAAGCTATTGCACTAAGATGACTGCTCTATGGATTAGTATGTGTAAAACCCTTGATTTTGCCGGGAGGTAGGTATTAATAGAGAAAACTGAGTTCAGAGAAGTTAAGTAAATGCACACAAGGTCACAGTTGAAATGTAATCAAGTGAGAATCAAACTTGAGTTTACTTGATCCAAAGTCAGTGCTTTGAGACAAGTCCTTCAGGCTTTCCCTGTTCTACTTATTTCCTGGTGAAAGCACCCTCCTCTCCAGCTCCCAAGTTTAAGGAAGTGATGTGTCTTGTTCTATTACCAAAAAAATTAGTATTAAGGGTGGACAGATTCCAGTCTGAAGATTGAGACTCTATGGTCAGCTGTTTCTGGTTCCAGAATTCAGGGTCATGGGGAATTTCCAGAAGGAGATAGGGTCTTTTCCTCTTGTGATCCTCCTGCCTCAGCCTCATAAGTCACTGGGATTATAGGAATGTGCCACTAAACCCAACTGTTCTGTCAATCTTGAGGCACTCCTTGGGAAGAACAGGGCCAAGGATTGAGACTCAGCTTAAGAAGGTTATGAGAGCCAAATATAGGAAACCCCAGGATACTTTCATCCTTGGTGTCTTTCTGCTCCATTTAAGCCCCAGGAGATTATATTTTGAGGTGTGTTCTGAGTCAGAAAATACGATGACAAATGTCTATGTGGGAAAGGGTGCCTAGGGGAGAAGGCTCAGAAACACCGTTTCCTCAGCTGAAGCTGACATGGTGAGAACTCAGTACAGTTTTGATTTTGTACCACAAAGCAAAATGAGAGACCAGATCTGACTACGGGAGCCTGGAAGAGATCAGGCAATGCCCTCTGTGTGCTTTCCTGAACTGAGGCTCAGAGAGGCATGACAACATATCTAAGCTCTCACAGATGGAAGGGGCAGAATTGAGATGAGGGGCCACATACCGTCACCTCCTGGACCTTACTTGAAGAGTCAAAAATGGTTTTATTCTCTCAATGACCTGTGACTGGTTTTACTAGAATCATAGAATTTTTACAATTAAAGAAGATAATAAAGATCATTTAGTCCAATTATCTTATTTTATAAATCAGAACACTCAGGCTTAGAATGTAAAGTTGGTTTGTTGAAGGCCACAATTTTAGCCATGGAGACTGATCTAAGTCACAGATCTGTTGCCTGTGGTCAGCACAGAATGTTTTTTCCACTAATTTTTAGTATTACAGTCCATTGACTATGATATATATGCACACATACATATATGTTATGTAATATATATGGAATATACACACACATAGGGTATATATGTGGAATATAAGTAACAAATATACGTATTATATATACACACATCTAATATACATATATGTATGTATGTGTAATATTTACACACATATACATTATATACATAATATGTATATTTTCTTACTGACTACTATTCCCCAGCCTCACACACTCATATGTGGAGAGCCAAGAGGGAATCAATTACTTCCTTACCTTTATATAGGTATACTGTCTTAGTCTGTTTTCTGTTGCTATAAAAGGATACTAGAGATTGGGTATTTTATAAATAAAAGATGTTAATTTTGGCTCACACTTCTGGAGGTTAGGAAACCAAAGAGCATTTTGGTGGCATCTGCTCAGCTTCTGGTGAGGGTTTCATGATGCTTCATTTCACATGGAAAGCAAAAGGGCAAGTGGGTGCGTGCAAAGAGGCAAAACATGAGAGGTGGCCATGTTTTTTAACAACTGCTCTCTCTGTAACTAATCCATTCCCAGGGGAGTAAGAGGTCTTTCATTGGAGAATCATTCAAACACCTTGCAATAGACCCATCTCCCAACAGTGACACACTGAGGAGTTAAAATTCCAAATATGAACTTTGGATGGATAGATGTAAACCAAGCACACATTTCCCAGACATCTGGGGAATTTCCTGGTTTGAAAATCCCTTCGTTTGGGGGTTGTTATTTCTGAAGTGCCCCAATACTAAGCAGATTCCCTGCATTCTTGGTGACAAGAACCTCCTCTCTGGCCAAAATCTTATACCCATTTTTCCACCCCAGGAATTTACTTGGCCCCATGCCATCTCCTGAAGGGGAGCCAACAAACTCTCCCCAGGCTGCTCTGCCTTCTGGAGAAAAGATCAGAAGCCCACTCCTTCCCTGCTCCTTCCCTGGCCTCCTTCTAGGAGTTGGACATCACTTGCTCCCATTAACAGAGAGGGCTGTTTCCTGCATGAGGTGCTTCGCAGAGCCTGAGAGAAGGAGAACTGGGCTCTGCTACCTCTGGCATGACCGCTGTTCTCTCCATTATCCTCCCAGAAGCCCCCTTCTCTAGGTCTGACACAATTTTCTTCTCTAAAACAGGCCCAGGGAGAAGGATGCATTTGTGCCCTACCCTACATTCCTGCAGAATCCCTTGGGCGCCGCGGCTGGAAATGATTTGTGCAGGGCATGTGGCCAGCCTCCCTTTTAATCACTCCCACACTCACGACCCAGGGAATCCCAGTCCACTCACCCAGGGGAGGGAAGAATCTTCCTCACTTTGACAGGGTCTAAGTGGCAGGCTAAGCAGTGATTCTGGTCTCCAAGAAAGATGTCTTAAAAAGCCTCCTTCTTGGAGGGTTAATTATGAAATCGATATCTTCAGGAACCCGTCTCCCTGCCCCGGAGTTTCTGCAAGACACACACTGCTCAGATTAAAGCTCAGATGTCCACTGACCCTTCAGGTCTTCCTGAGAACCACACTGCCTAGGAGGAGGACAGGACAGGGCTGGGTCTGAAAGGATGGATAGAATTTGCCCAGGACTGCATTTCGGGTTGGGCAGATGGGGTAAGCCAAGGCTCAGAACAATGAATGGACCTGGGGTTGGCATGAAGATGGGAAGAGTCAGCTGCTCATTGGGGAGGAGGGATTGATGACCTGTCAGGATCCCAATAAGGAACAAAGGGTACATCCTAATTAGATGGTTCCAGGAGGATATGGGAGGAAATCACAAAGAATAGTGCGTGCAGTACATTGGACCTAGAGCCAAGGTATTAGCACCTGTAGGCACAAAGAGCAATGACTAGAATAATGTCATGCACAGCAGCTTCCTTAGAATGAACAGAGGCCTTCAGTCCAAGGGCCCAGTCAGCTGGAGGTAAACTGGAAGGGCAGTGAAGCTGGTGAAATTTAGATTTCAGGGCCCCACACTTACACAGGTATCCTCCATGGCCTGTGAGGTACCTAGCAATGTGTTCACATATGAAACATTTTTTAAAATTTTCTTTTTTTTGCAAAACTAAGATATTCATATTCATATATATATATATATATATATATATATATATATATATATATATATATATATATATTTTTTTTTTTTTTTTTCAGCACAGAGGATTGAACCCAGAATTTGCACATGCTAGGCAAGTGCTCTACAACTCAGCTACATCCCCAGTACTCGCCCTCCTTCTTGACCCCACATTTTTCTGGGGGGAAAGGTACTTACTAAGTTGCCCAGGCTGACCTTGAACTTGTGATCCCCCTGCCTCAGCATTCCAAGTAGCTGGGATTGCAGGCATATGCCACTGTGCCTGGCAATAATCTTAATGATGAGAAAAAGTAAACCATATGAACTCACTGGGGAAAGTCTGACATTTTTTGCTGCTTTGATACAGAATACAACATCTTTCAAGGTATCTTAGATTGGGTTCTCCCAAAACTGACTATGAGATGGAAAACTGTATGCAGACTGTTTGTGGTGGAGTGCTCTCAGCATATACACATGTGAGGAAATGAGGACATCGAGGTTGGGAGGAACAGACCAGCCATGTGGCCTCAGTGAATCTGATAGTCCCAGCAGCTAAAGGATGGCCTGAAAAGGTGATCTGGGCAGTGCCCCACAGTATCATCAAATTCACAAGATGCCACATGTATAATGGGGACATTGAACTAGCTTATAAGTGTCACTAATTCAAAGGTACAAAAGAAAGAGAGAAACAGAGAGATCCTAAATCTTAGTTATAGGTGCAGGATGGTGATGGTCTTTCCAAATTTGAAAACAATTTCAAAATTTTACACGATGTTACAAACAAGAAGTTGTGAAATTGAAACAGCTCAAAATGACCAATGATAAAAAGAAATGAATTGTCAAACAAATCTACTACTAAAGACTGGATTATATTTCTGTTCTTTTCCCAGAAAATTATACTACAAAGTTGTAAGCTAAAAGATATGGAAAAAAGTTTTATAAATATTTTGCAGGCAATTGAGAAACATTATTTTTCTGCATTTTACCATAACTGTGTTGTTTGTCAGCCTTTAAAAATCTAAAGTTTCTTGTGACTTCTTAGTCTAAATAGACAGTCACTTTTGGACCCAGCATTTTATTTATAATTACAGGCTAATGAAATTGCAGGCTTTGGCCTGTAAAACTAGGCTCCACACTTAGGATTCAGAGAAATAAATACCCTAACTTCACAGTTCTCTCTCTGTAGACATCCTTCCAGAACTCCCATTGCCTGAGCCCAATCAAAGCAGGAGGCCTCTACAGGTCAGCCTCCCAGGGTAGAGGACAGCATAGAGAGGGGTGGAGTGTGATCAGGAGGCAGGAACTGAAGACGGCAGGTACAATTAAGTCGCAGGGAACCAAATTATGGAAGCCTTGACCTCCAGACTCAGATTTCCCTTTATTCATAGGGGGGGGGGGAAACCCCAACTGAGTACCATAAAAACAAAAATCAGTATCAAATAAGCCTTAAATCTGAGGTTATAGAACATGCCTGACACCCACCACAAATGCATGACAGTGGACACCATGACTCACTCAAGGCAAAGTCCTGTACCCATGTCCACGTGGCAGAGGGTGTGGGCCTCGTTTCCCTCTCTGACCTGGGGGATCTGTACTTTCAGGCAAGTTTTTGTGGGGGAAGCCAGTGAAGAGCAGTATGAAGGCCAGTGGGCAGAGTGCAATCACCATGGATGTGACGATTCTAACAGAGGCTGCGGTGACTCCTTGAGTATTTTAGCCACCCCAAGTTCCCAGTGTACATCCATCCCTCCTGCATGCTGAAGCAGATGCCCTCCCTTCTTGCTTTAGCCTCAGCCATCAGCACCCAGAGGTAGTGACACAAGCCAGATCAAAGGGCCTCCCACCCTTGGCCTGTAGGAGCCCAGGTTTGGGGTGGAGCTGCCTCTGTGATCTTCCTGGTAAATGAGACCCTTTCCCCAGCTCTTTTCCCATTGTTGGCTTCCCAGAGCCACCTCTCCTCGTCCATGCCAGGTGCTTACCTTGGCTGATTTCTCCATGCTTTGTTTTTCACCCAGAAACGGGGACTCCCAGATCTGTCATTATCTCCAGCTAGATGACCATCCCGAATTCCCTTTATCCAATAGCCTAATATGACCTCTGCTTGAGTGTCCCACAAATACTTCACAGGAAGCACATCTGCAACTGAACTGACAATCCTGCCCTGGCTGTATTGCTCAGACCTGTTGTTTACCACTCCCCTCCCTGCCACTTCCTTATATAGGCTTCTATTACCTCTGGTCCAGACCATCACCTTGACCTCCTCTGTCAAGATTCATTATGGTCACTTTGCTCCTGCTCCCTCCCCGGCTAATCCACTCTGCTCTCACTGCCATGGTGAGACACCTGAAATGGATCAAGCCCCCCATCGCCTTATACATTAAATCCAAACCTCTCCGCCCAACTGTCTTTATTCTGTAATCAACATGTAGCATTGCAGTTATTTTAAAATATGAAATTATTTATTTACTGTTGTTCTCAGACAACTTCCCTTCTTCCTCCATAAGACAGTGAAACTCTTGAGGAGATAGGGCCAGGTACACAGTTGTCACTAGGAAAATGTTAGCTCCATAAATGAACACTTTTACCATGGCCTTCCTGTCTGGTTTGAACACTTCCTACTCACTCTCCCCTCCCACCATCCAGCTAGTCAAACTCCAGTGTCCACTACCCTCCCTGGTTCCCAAGTTCACCCCTCATGGGCGCTCTTGCACAGGGTCCCCACTGAGGCTCTTCCTCTCCTAGCCTGCTATCCCAGCCCCTGTCAACTCATGTATTTGAGTCTGTGCCCACAACATACACACCCCATATGCACCACACAACACACACACACACACACACACACACACACACATACTCACACACACGTGCTGCTTTGTCCGTGCCTTTTTTTCTTTCTGAACATAATCACCTCTCACAAACTCCGTAGCATTTGTTTGGACACCTCCTGTGACTCAGATCGTATTTCGCTGACATATTTCACTTCTGGTTTACAAGTCTTATCTTGTCTCCCAGGCAGAGAGCACCTCCAGGACTCAGCTGTCCCCGATTCATGCTTTCCTCCCCAATAGCAGCTGGCTGTAGTACCTACCTCTGAATAGTGGATTAATGGATGCATTCACCCTTCAAAACATGAAGGTCTTCCTTCATTTTATGGGTGAGAAATGTATTTTAATTATACATATGTAATTCACAATAACATTCTTATTGTAAAACACTCAAATAATACAGATAAAACTAAAATTCCTTTTGCTTGTCTCCAATTCTTGTCCCCTCGCCATTTACATACTCATACAATGCAGGCACAATTTATAGCTTTGTGTGTTTGTTAAAAAAATGGTAGGCTTTGTATTTTTTTTTCCTACAGTTTGAAAGATATCTTTTTACTTTTTTCTATGTTAGATACAGAGTAACACATTCTAGACCCCATAGTGTGAATGTGCCAAGGTTCACTTCAGTAGTCCTTTACTGATGGACATTTAGCTTGTTTTGGATTTTGCCATGACAGCAACACTGAACTAAATACTTGCTCAGAGCTCCATGCTCCTCTCCCTTAATTTTACACTGGTTTACTCAAACTGCTGTTTGTTTCCATCCTAGTTAATCACATTCCCCTGTGTTCTTTCCATTTCCTTAAGGATTATGACCCCCTTACTTTCCAGGTGTTCATAATCAAATTATTCCTTTAGCAGTATAGTCATGTAAGCTACAGTTCCCCCACTTAGAAACTCTGTTCCCTTATTATTTCCTCCATGCATTCTTTCTTCCACCAATAAGATATTGAGAATGCTTTTACTGTCCAAGTTTTTTCCCTCTTACCCCAACAGTTTATAAGACATTTTTTACTTAGCATGCCCTGCCCCCAACTCCTAGGTTTTGCTGAAATTGCTTAGTACTTTATGAATCTTATTAGTATTTCGTTTGTGATATTTTACCTCTATTTTAAGAATCCTTTTTAATATTACATATTTCCAGACAATATATCATTATCCATTTATATTTAACAATACCTATCTATACAATTATATATAAAAAGGAGTAAGCAATCATCAATCATACTTAACTATATATATATATATATATATATATATATATATATATGTTAGATACATGATATATATATATATATATATAGTTTGCATCAACTATATCTATATATATATACACCATGTATCTATCTATATAACTATATCTATATATATAACTATGTATATAGTTATATATATAGTTTGCATCAACTATATATATAGTTAAGTATAATATATAGTTTGCATCAACTATTTATATATATAGCTGCATCAACTATATATTTATATAGATTTAGTTATTTATATAGATATAGTTAAGTATGATTGATTGCTTTCTCCTTTTTCCTCTATTCTATATTCTCTGTTAAAAGTCATTTGATTTTGGTTTGAGTTTTTTAAAAAACTGTTTTCTTCCAGAATGCATTGAGCAATATCATCTTTGGATTTTTGAATATTTATATACATATACATGTATATAAATTTATCCAGAGATTTTGTGTGTGTGTATTTATATTTAACTCCTATGGGTGAATGACAACTTGGCTAGAGACGGGATTGCTAGGCGACAGTCTTTATACTCCAGGAGTCTGTATCTGTTATTCCAATCTCTTTTTGTTCTTTTTTTCCTCTGGGACTCAGTAATTAGTCTCATGTTAGATCTTCTAAATCTGCCCTCCCTATCTCTTTTATCTTTCATCTTGATTTCTATATCTTTGCATTTTGCCCAGGGTTTGCAATATTTCTTGCACATTATCTTCCAAACTACAATTCAAATCATATCCCTGACTATCCTTGCCCTTGAGTCATCCACTTCATTTTTTCTTTATTATTAAAAAGGCATGGTTGTTAGTTTCGGGACATTTTCGCTGAGCTCTTTCTGTTGTTGAGATCATCCTTTGTCTCCTCCGACCACTTTTCAGATGACAGTGCTGGGTGTAGGGTAAGCTCCTCCCCGTGGCTGCTGGCCTCTTTCTTAGCTAGGTTGTTTCCTCTCTTTGCCTGATGGTGTGGGTCCCTGAAAGTCCTTCAAAGGTCAGGCAGACAGGTAGGCAATGGCCTGTTGAGCAGGAAGAGCTTTCTGCTCCTGGGACTCAGAGCCTCAAAGATCCAGCAACCTTGGCTCAGCTAATCAGTTCCTCCTTAGCTTTTGAGGGACTGGGGAAGTTTGAGCATGTTTATGTGGCCGGAGTCTCACTTGCTTCAGTGGCTCATCCAGCCTGTCTTAGAGGGAGAAAGCCCCACTTCACCACTCCAGCATACTTCCTCCAGGCTCATGGCTGCCTGTTGACCCTGGCAACTACTTGTCTTGGAAGAAGAGTTGGGTAGGAGCTGGGTGATGTACGGAAAGAAAGGGGACAGGTAAGTTAAGTTGCTGCTGTCCCAGAATCCCCTGTTTCTTCACACTCCACTTGGTTTTTCTGATCACGTGGGTCTACCTTTTTGAATGGAATGGAATATCACACTCTGTTCAGTTTTTCTGATCCCTGATGTCAAGTAGCTCCTGTGGCTCTACCTTCCAATAGTAATTACCTTGGTGTTAAAGGAAACTTGGCTCCCTGGTAAGAGATGTGTTTCCCTCCTTGTTTATTTTTTCCCAAATTCATCTTGGCTCTTCTTATGCACTTTCCCTTCCTGATGAACATTACAATCAGGCTACTCTTTTACATTAGTTTCTTGTTGACTTTTTGCATAGGATTGAACTAAATCTGTAAAAAAATATGCAAGAAATGGACATTGTTTCACGATTACATCTTCCCATCCAGGAACAAAACAACTATTTACTCAAGACCTCTGATAGCTGGGTGTGGTGGCACACACCTGAAATCCCAGCAACTTGGGAAGCTAAGGCAGCTTTTTGGCCATTTGGCAATTTGTATTACCTCCATCCTTTAGGGGCTCCCATTATTTTTCTTATCAATTTTAATTCTAGACAATATGATGGTAATAAAAAACATCTCAGAGCTGGGTCTGGTGGTGCATACCTGTAATCCCAGTGGCTCAGATGGTTCAGGCAGGAGGATTGCCCATTCAAAGCAGTCTCAGCAATTTCGCAAGGCCCTGAGCAACTTTGTGAGATCCTGTCTAAAAAAATAAAAAAGGGTTTGGGATGTGGTTCAGTTGTTAAGCGCCCCTGGATTCAATCCCTGGCACCAAAACAAAAGAAACAAATTTTAAAAACCCCTCCTTTATATCCTTTAGTAATGATTTTAATGTATTATGTAGCTGTGCGCATTTCTTAAATTTGTTACTAGATTTTTTTATATATGGTTTTTGTTAGTATTGAATATTGTGAATGGCTTATTTTGTATGTCAACTTGACAGGGCTAAGGGGTGCCCAGATAGTTGGTAAAACATTATTACTGGGAGTGTCTGTGAGGATGTTTCCAGAAGAGATTAGCATTGGAATCAGTAGCTGATATTTGGATGTGATTTGTTCCCCAAAGATTCATGCATTAGGAACGTAGTGCCTAGCCCTTCAGATTGAATTACATCACCAACTTTCCTGGTTCTCCAGTCTTCAGTTGGCATATCACAGGCCTTATTGGCTTCCATAATTGTGTGAGCCAATTCTCATAGTAAATCTTGTCTTATATCTATCCTATTCTGTTTCTTTGAAGAACCCTGACTAATAATGTATAGAGCACATTTAGCTTTTTACTATAGACAATTTCAAATGCATATAGAAGTGTAGACAAACAGGATAATAAATACTCATGTGCACAACACTCAGCATTAAAAAACAATTTTTTAAATTTTAAAACTATAGAAGTTTCAATTATGGTAAAATAGATGTACTATAAAATTTACTATCTTAGCCATTTTTAGAATACAGTTCAGTAGTATGAAGTGCATTCATATTTTTGTACAACCGATCTCTAGAACTCTTTTAATCTTGCAGAACTGAAACTCTATGTTCATTAAACAAGTCCCCATTCCCCGCCTCTTTCAGCCCCTGGCCACCACTACTCTACTTTTTGTCTCTAAGAATTTGACTATTCTAGGTATTTCTTATAAATGAGATAGTACTTTAATGAGATAATAAATTGTCTTTTTGTGACTGGCTGATTTCATTTAGTAAAATGTCCTCAAAGTTCATCCAGTTGTAGCATATGTCAGAATTTCCTTCCTTTTCAAGGCTGAATGATATTTCATTATATGTAATGCATTTTATTTATGTCTATAACTTGGGTTGCTTCCACTTCTGGACTCTTGTAACTAATGCCATCATGGAGCTTTTAAATTATCAACTGGGATTCAACGCTGATTCATCTGTAACTCCCCCCACTCTCCTATTCTAATTTTGATGCAAATCTGAACGGGGTATTTTACAAATTACATCTTCTATTTCAGTGGAGATCATTTCCAGGAAGAATCAAAGCCTGATCAGAGGGCAGATGAAGTGGGAAGGCTACCACAGAAGGGTAGGTGAAGGAAGAAGTAGATCAGAGAGTGGCAAAGGCTCTGCTATGTCTGTGAACTTCTGTTGTCCCTTAGTGCCACCTCTTTCTCCCTCAAACCTCTAATGCCCAGGTACTTGAGCAGGGAGGATTCCAAAGATCCCAAACCTCAGAAATCGTCCTGGTGTGGTGGCCTCAAAGAAGGCTCCATCTATTGCCTACAGCTAGGTCGGTTTGCTTTGTTGGTGAGAGGCCTGGGGTCAAGCTGTGCCTTGAACTCACTGACACTGCCTGGGAGCCAAGATCTATTCCTGGAAAAGAGATTAGTGGAAATTCTTCAGGAAGGAACTGGCTGCCTGTGAATGCCAGGATTCTGATGTTCATATCTCTTTAAAATTAAGCTCAGCACCCAGGTATGGCACATTTTAATTAAGTTAGGTGAGCCTTTATTGAGCTATCTTCCAGAGCTGGGATTCGCCTTGGAGCGTGGTGCTCCTTTGCCCCTATTTCCTTGAGAAATGAGACCAAGTGCTAGGGGAACACAGTGGTAAATAGGGCTTTCCATTCTGGAAAGGCCTGAATTTATCTTCCTTGGGTCCTGCAGCAGGCAAACCCAATCATTCCTATTCTTCCTCAAAGGTCCTTTGACTTACGAGCCAGGTGTGGTGGTGTGCACTGGTAATCCCAGCAACTGTGGAGACTCAGGCAGGAGAATCACAGGTTGAGGCCATCCTGAGCAACTTAGTAAGACCCTGTCTCAAAATAACAAACAAAAATAAAATGGGCTGGGGATGTAGCTCAGAGGTAGAGCATCCCTTGGTTCAATTCCTAGTACCTAACATCCCCCTAAAACATCCTTCTACCTTTGGCTCCCAGTTTTCTCCCAATATCATAAATACCTCCTCAATGTCCCCACAGACAGCTCAAATGTGGGTTACATCCAAAGGGATTTGTTTTTTCCACAGAAAAATCTTCTGGTTTCTTCCTCACCAGGCAGTGGGGAAGAGATCAGCCAGAGCTCTGCCCTTTATCAACAGCCTCTTCAAACCCAAATCTTCATCTATAAGGTGAGACTGATGCTAACATGAGGAGTAAAGAGTTGATATTTGTAACAGCTCAGAAAACAAGTCTGGCACAAAGTAATTGCTCAATAAATGTTAGTTATTTCTTCCTATTTGTGTGGTGGCTGATGAATGCAAAGTCTCTGACATTGGGAACATGCCCAGTAATGTGCTTAACACATTAACAAAGACCAAAGTACAGTGGCCTGAATAATGAAGGGAATCTTCTCATTCACAGCAAGAAGCCCCTAGTGACAAATCAGGGCTGCTGTGACAGGGAGTGTTGCCAGTGCCTCTTAGGACCCAGGAAGGAGGGGGAGGTATGAAGGGCAAAATTCCAACACTTTCTTCTTGTAAGAGTTGTCTATTTATTTTCAAAGAGAAGCCTTCCCCAGAAATTTCCATCAGCAGCTCACTGGATAGAACCATATCACATGGCCATCCCCAGCTGCCAGAGAGGTGGGGAGTTAAGGATGTCGGCTCTCTGGACTCTAGGGTGTAGGTGGCAGAGGAAGGAGGTTGAAGTGTGTGTAGAGACAGCCAACCAAGGTCTCTGCTGGATGGTGGTCCACAGCTTGAAAACCACAACATGTGCAGCAAGCCAGGGGAGTCTGAGGCCTGCAAGTCCTTAATTGACTGTGCATGTTTGTGGGTGAGGGTGGGAAAGGAGGACACTTCTCTTGGAAAAGTTATATTTCCCTGTCTTGTAGGGTAATTTGGTGGGAGGCCTTTGTTCCCCATCCCTTCTCCATCTCATGTCCACCCCCAGAGCCTAGAAGCTTCCCCTGGTTCCTGACTTTCTTGATATTCATGAGACCAGACACAATCTCAGCATCGAAGACACACTGTGGACACTGCAGGTCTGTAGCCCAGTCCCCAGAATGCTTATAGTTTAGCAGAAAAATAGCATTAAAAATCATTTTTAAAGTCCCTTAATGAAAGTGAATTGAATCTGGCTTATTTGATCAAAAAAGAGGGTCAAATTTGTTATCAGATCATCTTTTTAGTCATTCCTAGTTCAGGATGTCTGGCATGTAGTAGCCCCACCCCTCCAAATATTTTTTGGACACTGAGTGACCCTTTTTCTTTGAGTACCTATTTGATCTCCATCCTAGAATTATCAGCTTTTTCAAATCAGAGGGCATGGCTGGTTTATTTCCGTATCCTCAGTGTCTAGCTCAGCACTGGCACACAGTAGGAACTCCAGAAATATTTGTGGCATGGAATGGAATCCAGTTTATGTCTTCAATAAAGTCTGTCAAATTGGCAACTGGGCCCAAATCTACTTTGGGTGTGTACTGTCTGGCTCACTTTTGTTTTAATCCAAGTCATGAATTGTTTGAAACCTCATAAACTTTTTTTGTATGAGACCAGAGCCTCATTCTGGCACCAGATGCACACATCTTGACCCCATGAGATCAGTGCAGGGAGAACTTAACTCTGACAGCCTAAGCAGGTTTAAATATCCCTGAGTGTGTGTGGCATGTTCCACCGCCTGGCTGCCTTTCAAGCTGCCCTTTCTCCCTTTCGTCTGCAGAAGCAGTGACAGGATATGAGACATTGCTCTCCAACCAAGGAAGTAAAGGGGAGTCTCCAGGTAAATGGACCAAGTGCTTTTTTAAAAAACAAAAACAAAAACAGAAAAACAACCTTGTTTCTAGAATCTTCTCTGACATGACCATAGCACGGCACACACACCTCTTCTATGTCCTGCTACCCACAGGAGTCTTCAGTGGGACCTTCCCTCCCTTCCTATCCTCTGAGGGTGCAGGTTTCCTACGCCTTAAATATCTTTCTTTTAGTGCTGATTAGATGAAGAGGCATCAAGTGGAATATTTCCTAAAGCTCCTTTCCCATCCCTGTGGTCCTTTGCTACCTGGGCTAATTGGAACAGCATCGCTTCTGGACATGCTCAGAAGCCACCTGCTGCCTGGCAGGCAAGGAAGGGAGGTCAGCTTGACCTGATGCTTAATCATGTCCAACTGTTTCTATGTTCCAGTCCACCCACAGAAAGGACACTCAGGTGTGAAAAGAACCATCCCCACACGATTAGACTGTTTTTTCAGTGTGGCAGTGGGGGACCATGCCAGCTTGGAGCCTGACAGTCCTAGGTTCTATCTTAGCTCTTCTGCTTACTAGTTGTGTATTTCGGGGGCAATCAATATTTCTGAGCCTCAGTTTCTCCATCTGTAAAATGGAGAAATGACTATTTATCTAGGATTTTCTATAGGATTGACTAAGATCATATCTGATGAATGGCTGGCAATACCTCTGACTCAAGAGAAATGCTATTATTATTTCTCTGACTGATACATTGGTTGCTAGAGGGTTATTCTGGGGGAAATGTTGTCACTTGGCCAGAGGTATGTATGGCCAGAAGTACTCCGGCTGTCCTTTCAAAAGCTTTAAGGTTCTGCATTGTTTACCAATCATATCCTCATTAATTCTTTATCCATCTCTCAGCCTCATCTCTGCTTCCCCCGCACATTTAGAGACAGTACAGACCTGCCATCTTATTGCTGGCATTTTGTTTAGACACTGATTTCTGAAGGTCTTTCCTGCCACTAAGAAGGACCAAAGAATACAAGGAACAAGAGTGTCTGACTGTCTGGAGGGGGTTTTACAGGATTAGCCGAAACATCCTGTAATTGCCTTTCCTCTGCTCCCCAGGGTGAGAGGAGATGTGTTTTGCTGCTGCTTATGAAGTGAGTGGGGATGGAACTTGCTTTCCATGCCCAGAATGTCCCCTGCTGGGCACTTTCTTAATATGACCACAAGGGAAGTTTCATAGCCAAACTGCTGCGCCAGACTGACATGTGGTCTCAGCCTGGCAGCCCACCTTCCCCTGTTCTGTGGAGCCCTGGGAGGGCTTCAGTCCTACTGGGCGTTTTGTCTGGCCACCTTTCCTCAAAGATCAGAGAGAGACAGAGAGAAAAAAAGGGAGAGAGAGAGAGAGACAGAGAGTGAGCGAGCGAGTGCTGAGTCTAAGGGGGAGTCAGACAATCTAAGAGACAAAGATTGTGAGACAGAGAGACAGACAGAGGGACAGAGACTGTGAGAGGCCAGAACAGAGTCTGAGAGACAAAGAGAGATATACAGGACAGACAGAGGGGTGTAAAAGACAGAGGGAAAGGGAGAGCAGAGGCTAAGAAGGACTTAGAAACCAACTGAGAGGCAGAGAGAGAGAGAGAGAGAGAGAGAGAGAGAGAGAGAGAGAGAGAGAACACAGCGAGACAGAAACCACAGGAGAGAGAATGAGAGGTAAACATTGGGGAAAGATGGAGAAAGGACGGAGACAGATGGAAAGAGACTGAGCTCTACAGAGGGAGAGGAAAAGAAAACAAAGCACTAGAGGGAGATGAGGCCAAAGAGAGACACCAGACTGAGGGGTGGACAGGACAAAGCAGAGGCTCTCTGGGGGCGTGTGCAGTTCGCACCCAGGAGTCCTCACGCTGAAGTAGTGTTTTACCTCTCCCCGCCAGCTGAGGGTCATGTTCAGATGACACGCTTCAAAAAGTAGGCTGGGCGGACTTACAGGGACAGCTGGGTTTCAGCTGCAGTTTGCAGCGGCCAGCCCTTTAATCTGTGGGCCAGGCCTGCAGGCAAGGCCAGCGAGCTCAAGGCAGGCTCTCCCCACAGTGTCCCTGGGGACCCCAGTGAGGCTCTCATAGCCTCTAGCAGCCATGGCTGAAGGAACTGAGGGAGGGGAGTGTCCAAGGGCCCTCGAGAGCCGGCAGGAGGCCTGGGGCCTGCAGCCCACAGTGGCTGGTCTGGCCCTGGCAGCCTCTGATGTCTTCTTGAGAATGTGGAATGTGAGGAGCAACCAGCCCCATGGCCCGAGCAGCACCACCCTCCCATGGCTGCCAGGCCACACAGACATGTACACTTTCCATGAGGCTGGAGGAACGGCTCCTCCTAAAGCAGAGAGGACTTAATAACTGGGGCCAGCCTCTGCTAAATCTTCATTTTTCCCAGCCCAGAAGGGGCAGAGTCAGGTGGAAAATGTTTGCCCTAGGAAACCCTCTCTGGTTTCAGCATGGTACCTCTGGAGGCCCCCCAAGGAATCAACCTCAAACACCCCAGGTGCCAGAAGGTTTTATTTTATTTTTTTGGTCCTGATCCCAGAGTCTCTGCCTCCTTCTGCCTCCTTGGTCTTTTCTGGGTTCCCCCAACTCCCCATTTCCCCCTTCTACATGCCTACAAGCAGCTGAGGCTTCTCTGCCCCTGCTCTCCTTCTCTCAGTGTTGCCAGACTTCAGAAGCTTGTCTTGGTCCCTTGGACCAACTGCATGTGGCTGGTTCTTTTGCTGGTCAGACCCAGACCCCTGAAGGGGCACCATCCTAAGGCTCTGGGGGATGTGCTACCATCTCCCTATCCCCCTGTTAGAGAGGACAGTGATTCCTAGAAGATACTGCCCCTTGGATGGTGGGACTTGCGTGGGCTCTCTGTCTTCCAGCAAGGAGGTCCATGGAACAGGGTTGAGGAGAGTGTGGCTGCGGAGTCACTAATCAAGACCTCTGGAGACCAAGCAGGTAGCAGGTCTGAGTTTATTGTGCAGTTACCATGTATATAAACTGAAGTAGTAGCTAAGCAGTTTACAGGCAGCCACCAGTACAATGTCTAATAACTGTCCTTGCAGCGACCAATCAAGGAGCAGGCCTGAAAGGAGCAAGTGTAGGGACTGCGACACGTGGCCTCACGCCCCAGGCTGTGCCTTCGGGGTAAGTGGCTTGCAGTTCCTGAGCCTAGCAAGAGGGGAGTGGCTTGCCACTCAAACACCCTTAACGTATGCCACGTATGTAGTACTCCATGCACTTGTCCCCACAGGACCTCAGAGTAAAGTTGGTAATATAAACAAAGCCCTGAGAAATCAAAACCCATCAGTAGATTGGGAAACTGAGACCAGGCAAACTCACAAGTGCATCGCTGAGTCTAGCCTCATTGCCCATGTGAGTCAACAGCGGGTGGAAGCACCCCGATATGGTCAGTTCACCAAAGTGTGAGCCCTTTGAGACCAGGGTGCAGTGTGACAGCTGCATCAAATGCACCGTGGGAACCAATCAGAGCTGGCACTGTGTGTGTCTTTGTCAGCAGGATGGCAGGGCCCCCATCAACAGTAGCAGTCTCACATTCTGTTTCCATTATATTTTTAGTTTGTCGAGTACTTTCCCACTCGTTGTCATGTTGCATTCTCCCCTCAACTCTTAGGAAAGGGCAATCCCCTAAGTAACTTCTTTTTGCAGTTCTTGGGATCCAACCCAAGGCCTCTCACATGCCAGGCAAATGCTCTACACTGTGTCACCTCCCCAGCCCATGAGTAGAGTCTTCAAGGTCAAAGGTAAATAGTGCCAGAGTCATGACCCCAACTTGGATCCTAGATTTAAAACCCAGGGGCACTTTTCTACTTTGTTTACTTTTGCAAGTGAGACATTGTCCCATCCCTGCCAGAATCCTATCTTTCTTTATTTTCCACTATAAAGAAAAGCCCAAAGCAGCAGGAAAGAGCTCACCTGTTGTGCCCAAGAGGAGTGGACATTCCTAGGGCTATAAAGGAAACTCCAGCCTAAGGGTTTCCTTGGAGCTGTCAGACCTGACTATCTTTCCCCTGGAAACAATCAGCCCACCCTGCCCTGAATGCAGGCCAGGAAAAATGCTATGGTCTGACTATTAATCCCCCCACCCCATGAACTCATATGTCGAAATCTAATCACTGAGATTTGCTGCAGCCTTGGTCTTGGACCCCTGGCCTGCAGAGCTGTGAGAAACAAATTTCTGTTGTCTATGAGCCACTCAGTCTTGCTATAGTTTCCTGAATAGACTAAGACGAGGCCCAAGTACTTGGCCATAGAAGGAGCACTGGCCACAGGCTCCAGGGTGGCACAAGGCGACTGAGGGATGAGGAGGATTTTTGTGTGTCTCATTACTGATTATTGCTGATCTACAGGAAAGGCATTGCTTTAAAGAGTGTGTTTTAGATTCAGCCATTTGCTGAAATTTCATTAGTACTGATAAGTGTTTTCAATTGGTTATATGGGAACTTCTAATGACAATTTTCTCTCATTTCAATAATTCTACTTTTTATTTCTATTTTATTGCACCAACTATATTTTCCAAACATTAAAGAATAGTAGTAACTGCAGATCTTTTTCTCCTCATTTTAATGAGACTGTGTCTAATGCTTTATGATATAGTATTATGTTTGCTGCTTTCATGAGCTTCATTTGTGTTAAAGAAAGAATCTTTCTGTTCCTCGCTTAACATTTTCTTAACAAGTGTGGGATGTGTGTTTTCTGATAAAGATTTAGCAGATGCAAAGTGCCTTGCATCAAAGGAGTGAATCAAGAAGCTTTCCTGTTGGAGCAGCGCAGGGCATGGTGGCAAGTGCAGACTTGCAGGGCTAGCAGCCTTCCCCTGGAGAGGAGGCACAACTCTGATATTTACCACCTCAGAGACTTTGGCGAGTCACTTACCCTCTCTGAGCCTTAGTTACCTCATCTGTAAAAGGGGATAGTAAGGGGGATCCCCTTGCTAATTTTGTGAGGATGGAGTGAGGTGGTATATAGGGGTAACAGATAAGATGGTCCCCACTAATTTCTAAGCTGGTCCCCAATAATCTCTGCCTCCTGTTATTTACATCCTTGTGAGATCTTCTATATGGTATTAGGATTGATCTGTATGACCAACAGACTCCAGCACACATGACGGTATACCTAGGTCTTAAAAACGTATTAAGATTTCCTGTTTGGCCACTCTGTTCTTGGATCACTTGTTTGTGGGGAACACACTTGTTGTGCTGTGTGTAGCCCTGTGGAGGGGTCCATTTGGGCAAGAAACTGAGGCCTCTTGCTATCCACTGGGTGAGCCATTTTAGACATGGATCCTCCAGCCCCAGTCAAGCCTTGAGAAGACTGAGCCCCAGATGACATCTTGTCTGCCACCTCAAAGACCCTAGCCAGAACCAAGCAGCCAATCACGCCTCAATTACCAACCCTCAGAAACTGTGACATAACATATGCTTATTGTTTTAAGCTGCTAGGTTTAAGGGCATTTTGTTATATAGCAACAGATAACTCATACAAGCACCTAGCATAAGGTAAGGAAGGGCCTGGTCAAGGTTATCTATTTTATCAGTATTAATATT
The DNA here is from genome assembly GCF_048772815.1 of Callospermophilus lateralis. Lineage (NCBI taxonomy): Eukaryota > Metazoa > Chordata > Mammalia > Rodentia > Sciuridae > Callospermophilus > Callospermophilus lateralis. The sequence goes on along the minus strand of NC_135314.1, from coordinate 51,588,563 downwards.
AATGAACTTCTGAATTCTTAATAAGCAATCCAGTTGGCCCTAACATTGAAAATCAATGTAAAAGTTTGTCAAAACCTTCTGTTTTTTTTTTAATCTTTCTTGTTATTCAGGCTTTAAATTTCAACATCAGAATCTTTATCAAGCACATACAGCCCCAGTTATGCAAAAATATTACGTGAAAATGGGTGTTCTTCAAATTACTTTACGTTTTAGGGGAAATAATTTTGCTGAGAGTCACTTTGTTGGTTTTTTCACATGTGAATGGAGGAATCTGGACCATCTGCACTTTTAATATGATAGCTACTTGCAGAAATCTAAATAAAAAGCCATTCAGCAGCCATATTTGAAGGGCTCACTAGTCACATGGAGTCAGTAGCTGCCGTTTCACTACCTACAGTAAATGTTTTCAGTATCACAGAAAGTTCCTTTGGATTGTGCCAGTCTAGATGTCTAGCGGGGATTGAATATGTAACTTATATAGGGCTCTTGGCCCAGTTCCTAAAAATTACTAGGTCCTTTCTTCCTTCTGACAGCTCTGAGGCAGGTGCAGTGGGGCCTTTGTCCTGACACAAAAGCCAGGTGATGCTGCGAGTGGTCTCAGGGAGAGCTCTCCCACCTCACTTGCTCACCATCCTCTTTCATTTCTAGGTTTCTATCATCATTGTCTTGTCAATAAGATTGAACTCTCTACCTCCAATAACCACTTTTAGGCTGGCAGATGGTCGTCCAAGTTGGCACCTCAAAAATGCCAAAAAAAAAAAAAAAAAAAAACCTCAAACCCTTCCTCCGTCCCTTTACCACTGTGTTTCCTCCGTGAGATGCCTCTTTGGCCCTGCCCTTTCTTAGAAGACTTCTCCCTCACTCAGTTCTCCCTTCTCCACCTTGTGTCTCTACTGACCACTCACCCCAGGTCAGGTTCCCCCCCTCCTTTTTTTAAATATACTTTTTAGTTGTCAATACCCTTTTATTTTTTAATTTATTTATATGCGGTGCTGAGAATCGAACCCAGGGCCCCACATGTGCTAGGCAAGCACTTTACCATTGAGCCACAACCCCAGCCCAAGTTTTCCTGATTTGTCCATCAGATCACTTTCCACTCCTGTTTCTTCGTCTCCATCTCTCACAACAACATCCTGATTCAGGCCCTCGCCATCCCTGCTGCATGAGTGGTCTACAGATGTTTGCTTTGTTAGGGCTCCAAGGGAAGAGTGGCAATGGAGCATGAAAAGGACTGATTCCTGGAAAGGAAAAGACTGATGGTGTGAAGGTAGACATAGTGTCTGCAGGACAGCCAGACACGGGAAGTGACTTGGGGAGCCAGTAGATCAACATGATGTTCATTTCTGATGACAAGTCATCTGAACAGTTGCCAGGCAAAAGCCAGGCCCCCAGCAATCTGCTCATCTCCTCCTGATGTTCATCAGCGCTCCTCTCAACCCTAGTGATCAAATCCTACTTTCCCACCATTCATTCATTCACTCACAGTCATTTATCCATTCGAGTAACAACACCCCCAAGTCTTACCCTGCCACAGCTCTGTACTGAACTCTGTTGGACAGGAACTAGCGATAAATAAGAGGTGCACTCTGCCCTCTGAGTGCAAACAATCAATTTGGAAGAGGTGAGTGTGTAGTTGGAAGACCAAAGGACCCAGAGAAGGAGGCCTTATCTTCTTTTGTCTCTATCTTGCCTTTTCAAAAGAGACCTGATGGCCAGAGCAGTGGCATATGCCTGTCATCCCAGCGGCTCAGGAGGCTGAGACAGGAGGATCACAAGTTCAAAGCCAGCCTTAGTAACTTAGTGAGGCCCTAGGCAGTTCAGTGAGACCCTAACTCTAAATAAAATACAAAATAGGGCTGGGGATGTGGCTCAGTGGCCAAGTGCTTCGAGTTCAATCCCCAGTACCAAAAAAATAAGGGGGGGGGGTGCTGATGAACTCAGTAAGACCACCAACTACCACAATAAGGATCCAAGGGAACAACATAGGGTCTAGAGCAATGCACAACTATAAAACTGTTCCTGAAAGCCCTATTTCTGCTCCAGGCAAGGCATTTACCATGAGCTGCCTGGAGGAACATGGGGGGCTCTGGGAGGGAGCCAATGCTTGATGGTGGCATCAAGTCCAGGTGATCTTGCAGCCTAGAATCAGAACACCAGCCCAAGAGTCTGAACCCAAGATCAGCAACAGGTCAGAAAACATCAATTTCATGGGCAACAGGTGAATATTCAGCTGGGAACCACGGATGCTGCTGCTATGGGATTCAACATATGAGTGAGAATGGGTAAAAAGACAGCCCATTTGGAGAGGGGAACATTTTTTTCTTTTCTTCTTATCTACAGATCTAAACTGCAATAGGGCACAGAGCCAGAATCAACAGTGGGAGTTACAGGGTCCAACCGCATTTGAACAAAAAGTGGAGATTGCTAACACAACCAGAGCCCATATTCAATGTAAGGGGCTGCCTAGGGGCTGGTGGGCTCTGTGTCTGAATGCTTAGACAATGCGGGGGTGGCTCTGTCCGGGATGGTGGGGGTGGGGTGGAGAGGGATTTCTGCCAACTACGGCTCTGAGGGGCTTCCAACTCTTGTGTCCTTCTGAAGTGTGAGAGACTGTTTAACACAGTACTGGGGAGTCAGAGGTCTGCCCAGCAGTTTGAAGACAAGGCTTGACCCAGTTTAGAGGATGTGCGTGTGGTTTTTCCTAGTCTTTCATATATTTTGGCAAAACTTTTCTTCTGTCCTCTCTCAGATCTCAAAGCCTAATGGAGCCTAAGTGAGCAGGGGGTCCAGAGTGGAGAGCTGGGTGGCTGAGAGTCATGTCCGTGCTGGCTCCTGGCCAAGGCATCAGGCTGGAGTTTCCGATATCTGTGGTGGAAGACAGGGGGAGGGGAGGGCTGGAAAGCATTATCTAGAGCAGCCGTTAGGCCATATCCCTGTCAGGGCCACAAGCTCATTAAATGCCTTTGTGTGGATTAGGAAAAATGTCCTCCCCTACCTCATGTAGACTTCAGCTCTCATTTGCTCCCTCTTGTGCAGTGGATAACCAGTACAATTGTACTCAGCAACCCTGTCCTGTACTCCCTCCTACCCCCCACCCTCTCCAAACTACATCTAATGGGCTATGAGCTCAGGACTGAATACAGAGGAGGTGGATCAATTACTGAGAATGAATGGGCAGCTCAAGGAATTGTTCCAGCCCCCAAATCAACCATCTAAGAAACAAAGCCACATGAAGACAGTGTCTAATATTAAGACTGATATATTAGCTCTTCTGGCCTTTCTCCAGAATTGCAGAGCACAGGGGAGGCTGAGGATAGAAGGACATGTTCCAGGAACAAATCCCTAGACGCCTTCTTCCCTCACTAATCCATTAAGTGCACTTACTTCTTTACTTGAACTTAAATACTTATGTGTTAAATAGTTTTTGATTTATGTATATGTTTTATGTATCTGTCCATAATCCCATCCTCTGTCTTAAATTCCAGGCTCGTAGAAAGTGCAGACTATGCATTACTTGAGTAATCTTGCTCAGGGAAGTGCCTGGCACATTGCCACCTGGTGCTTTTAGATACGAATGATGGTAAAGTTCAAATTCCTCACCCTGGCATTCCAGACTTTCCATCATCTGAACCCTTGACCTATTCCCCCTCCCCACCCACATGATTCTATTTCAACATCCTGTATAACAGCCAAGCTTGCGGGCATTTCTTGGGCATCTCATCTTCATGACTTTTCTCAAGCTGCTTCCTTGACTGGCATAACCCTTTCCCTTTCCTCCTGTACCTGAGTTACCAAATCCAACCCCATATTGGAGGCTTATCTCTAATTCTCTACCTCGTGACAGCCTTCCTGATTCCTTGTGCAGGAGTGATCTTGTGTCTTTGCTCTTCTGTGACACTTCAACTTTGTATGGCTGTCCTAATGGTTTACCTTGTATTGTTGCTTTTTGAGTAAGTAATGGCTTCCCTGCCATTCTGGAAGTCTTTGAGGACAGAGGCTGTATTCATCTTCCTCTCTGAAGGGTTTACTCTGGGGCTGGACACCTAGAATTCAGCTCTGTGGCCTGAAAAGTCCGGTCCATGCTCTGAGTCTCCATTTGCTTTAGATGATCTCTGAGGCCCATGGTGGCTCTGGTCTCTAGATTACCAAGCACTCTGAATAAGTAAGAGGTTAGAAAAAGGGCAGCCCCGCTAGGAGAGGGAGTGTTTGGGGGACTTATTATTTATAGAAGCCTTAAACTCTCTCATTGCCAAGAAGTTGGAAATTCAAACTGGTTAGTTGCATGCACCAGATTTTTTTCTTCCTGTGAATGGGGATGGTACTGAGTGACTCAGAGAGTAGTTGGCACAAAGGTACATCTCTGCTTTGCAGAGTTGGCAACTAAGAGCTTCTCCTGCAGCATCCCTTCCTCCCCTCATGAAGCAAATGTGTGATTCACTACGCCTGTGGCAGCCAGAGTGGCCATACTAGTTGAGGTCCAGGCCATCTGCGGGGAGCCCCAGATGACACACATGGTGTAATCACTTAGCAAGGGAGCTGTCTATTGAGCACTGAGGCCCTGAACTCAGAACTATTTTTGACAAAAATTATTAAGCATTTGTAAGACTTGGACACATTGGCAAATCTTTCTAAAATAGGCTTTAGGTTGTCTCCCCAAGGTCCTGACAGTGACTCAGCTCTGTGTACAGTAGCCATGATTCAGAGTACGTGGGCACTGAGGGCCTGTGGGTGACTCTTGGCAGCAGTTCACCACTCCCTACTAGAACCCAGAGGGTCACACAGCCAGGGAGAGGAGGTACCCACACTCCGAGACACTCTCAGTCTTCCGGCACAAACACAGGCCTCTCTGACTTGCAGCCATGGCAGACCATCAAAGCCAGGGGCATATGGTGGGAAAATTCCAGAGCTAGGAAGGGATACACGCTGGGACTCTCATGGCCCAGTGTGGGTGCAGAGGCCAACCTAAGGACTGAGAGAATGAGGAAAGGGGGTCCAGAGGCGGGAAGAGAGGGGATGAGGAATGCCCAGCTGAGAGGCCCAGCCAGGAGTCCTGGGCTTCTGGCCCAGCTGGGCTGCTGACTCACTGAAGGCTCTTAATCTCCTGTGGAGGGCAGGCCCAGCTCCTGGGAGCCTGTGGGGCTTAGTGGTATTTGTACAGCTACAGAAGAGGGACCTGTGGGCTGGCACAAAGCCCAGCCTGGCCAAGGACACAAGGGTGGGGGAGCAGGACAGGGTGGGAGAGAGAATGAAAGGGAGAAGTAAGTCCACACCAGCCTGCCGTGGGAGTGTTTGCAAAGGAACTGGCAGAGAGACAGAGCCTGGACAGGACGGGGAAGAGTTAAGCAATCCAACACCATGAGGCCAGTCCAGACTGTAGACTTGGCTCAGGAAGAGATGGGCCATGCATTTTTCAGTTTTCATAGCTGGTCTAAGACTTCCATTTTAACTGGGCAAGTGGCACATGCCTATAATCCCAGCTACTCTAAAGGCTAAGACAGGAGGATTGCAAATATGAGGCCATTAGTGAAACTTTGTCTCACAATTAAAAATTTTAAAAAGGGCTAGAGATATGTGCTGGCAGTATAGTGCTTGCCTAGCACTCATGTGGCCCTGGGTTTGATCCCCAGCACCACCTCAAAAAACAAAACAAAATCCTTCCATTTTCTTAGTAAAATAGCACAGTCCTGCTCAGAGTTTTCAGAATCAAATACATTGTATACATACACAGAAACTCAGGATCCGCTGCAGAATACATCTCACTTTCTGCCCTTCTACACTGCCTCCTGCCTTTTGAAGGTCTCAGGAGTCACTTAAGTTTCTCCTTTGTCTCATTATACAAATATGAGATGGGAATAAAAATGTCCCTCTTCTACCCGCCTCTCCAAATGCTGCATGATGAGTAGAGATCCAGCAAGTGGCTTGTTGCATTCCAAGGCTCTGCATAAAATGCTACTTGTTGGCATGAAATGTGTAGAATGGAGATAATGTTGTTTGAAATATTTTCAGAAGTGTTTCTATATCCTATGCATCTTGTTGCTCTGGGAATTCCTGCTGACTGTGTTAGCAGGGAGTTTCAATGCTTCTGGGGAAAGATACATAGCTGCCATTGCTGAGGTTTTACTGTCAAATTAGATTTTTGTGAGTCTCCAAGTTGACCATCGTCTTGAAAGCCAAGTGCTAAGGAGACAGGATTTTCTAAAGACCCGGAAGCAGATCATAGACTTTTATGTATGAGAGATCCCTACAAGGATTCTAATGATCATGGGGAAAAGGGAGACAGAAGGTGGGGGATGGGCAGTCAGTTAGGTATATGTCTTCATCTTCCCACCCCATTCCAGTCTCTGGGGAGATGTGTTTGGTAAACTAAGGGGAACACTGTCTAATTTTAGATATCTGTGGGGACCACCTAGAGATTCCCTATACCAACTTGGAGGCATCTGTGCTCCCATCAAAGGAAATAAAGTATAACACATGTTCCTAGAAGCTGATAAGAGCTTAACCAGAATTTCAGTTGGGAGCTTGGGAATGAGGCATAGTGACTGGCATGGTTACCAAGAGGACTACCTAGGTAAGTCTGCATGTAAGTCCAGCCAGATCTCAGGGCCCTGAGGGGCTCAGAGGAAATTCTGGAGGGGCCAAGTCAGCACAGAGGCAACTAAGCCTGGCCAAATTGCAGTAGACATTGGCAGACCATCCATCCATCACCTGTGGCCCAATGTGACTAGCAGTTTTTAATAGTGGATGCACAAAAGACTCACCTGGCTCAGACTTCATACCCAAAGGTCTGAGTTTAATTGGTCTGATATTGGTATATTTGACCCTCCACCCCTCATCAGCTTACAAACTGGGGATGTGAACTGCTCCCTTCATGAATAAGAATCCCAGCCACCCCAGGGTGAGGAGGAGGGTGAGGCAAGTGAGGTGCCCAGGACGCAGCATTTACAAAGGCACTCACTGTCAAAGTCATACGGGTGCAGGGTAGAGCCTTAGGTGCCTTGCTTGCCTCTCCCAGTGCTGGCCCTGCTGATTCTCTTCTCCAGGTAGGCTCTGCCCTGTGCCTGAGTTAAAGAAGTAACCCAGTGTATAGGTCTTTTTGCTTTGGAAGGCACCCAAAGGTAGCCAATGAGTGTCCTGGAGCCATTGGGGGATGGGCTTGGGCAGAGAGTAGGTAGCAAATCAAAAAATGAACAGATAAAATTGTTACTTCAAGTGCTTTGCTAGTTTCCGGAATGAGAATGATAGGACATGACTATTGACTGCCAAATACAGCTGAATCACTCCTGCCAGCTCTCGGAAGCCAGGACTTTTCCGTGGAACTCATTGTGGGGGAGGGTGGACTAGATCCAGGGTTCTTCAGAAAGAAACTTGAGTTACACAAATCAATGTGTGTTCATGTTCTGTTACAAAGAAACAGAGTGTGTGCCTGCCTCCAAATAGCACATGGGCTACACTCAGCTCTGGAGGCCTCTGCTCAGCTCTGGTTTGCTCATCATTGGTCTCACCCAGAACACAGGCTCAGCCGTGGTGAATCAGAAACGAAGGCAGCTTTCTGGGGAGCATTGGAACTGATTAATTTGTTAGTAGGAGCTCAGGGCTCCAGTGAATGGTCCAGTGCTGTGCAAAAACTCAGGGCTTTACACACTAGAACAAATACATCCTTTGTAGATAATAAGTGACCTTTGTTTTCTTCTGCCCCGGCTTCCCCTCCACCCCCTCCTTCCTTCATCTGAGTCCTACAGAAGGAAACCTGACCTGACCCTGCCAATGGCATTGGACACCCCAAGCCCTGATAGGAGTTGGCATGGGGGTATCCTGTGGTTTTTTTTTTTTTTTTTTAATATTTTCTTAGTTGTAGATGGACATAATACCTTTAGTATTTACTTATTTTTATGTGGTGCTGAGGATTGAATCCAGCGCCTCACACATGCAAGGCAAGCGCTCTACCACTGAACCACAATCCCAGCCCTGTCCTGAGTTTTAACCCAAAGTCTTTCTTACAGGAGTGGGAACAAGGGCCCTGGCCTTTAGGAGCAGTGCCATGTCTTTGACTATGTCGGAGCACCTTTTAAAGTCTGATTCTGATTCTCTTCTCTCCTTTTTTCTCAGCACAGATGATGGTAGGGAAAATTGCCTGAGTCAGTAGAGAAAGAACAGGTGGGCAGGAGACTGGATCAGGACCATTCACTGACTCCCAATTCCCACTCAGGGCCCTGTCAGCCTCTGGTCGGAGGTCACAAATCTCAGAAACTGAATCAACTGTCTGTATTCCCTCAGGTCAGATGGCTCAGCCATATCTGCTAGCAGAGGGGGCCTGTGCACTCTCTGAGCTCTTAGTGGCTAACACATGGGTAGTTCTGAGATTTGAATGAACTTAAATTGAGGAGTCCTTTCTCTGTCATGATTTCTCTTGAAAGCAGCAGCAGCAGCAGCAATGACCCATAAAACTCAAGAGCATTCTGTCTTGCCCATTTGCTGGGACCTATTAATCTCTTACGATAGCCAGCAGCTAATCCATCTGTAAGACACCTGGTCCTGATTTAATTAATGTGCAAAGCAAAGGAGCATCAGCAGGTAAAAATCTGTAATTAGCAATAATCTCTTAAGATTTTCTTTGTTGGATCCCCACTCTTCCCTTTCCAGGAAGTGGGAGGGGATGAGAAGTAGAATGGCACACAGGATTTAATTCTTCCTTGAGTAATTGCTCCAGAAAGCCCTCTAAAAAATTCACTTGGCTGTTTAACTCAGCAATTTGAACTTGCATTTAGGAACATCATCAAATTGTAAATGCTTTGATCTTTTTTATATTTGTGTACATATAGAAAACCAAGTGCACCCAATTGCTAGGCCCTGTTGTCAGAAGTATTAGAAACTCTTGGGCCATGGCCATAGGTGTGAGGTTTGAAAGGGGCTAGTTTGTCAGAGAAGGAAACAGCTGGTTGCCCTGGAGTGAGCATGGGAAGAGGAGCCAGGAGGCTGGAATGCTGGTCCCTGTTTCCCAGTGGCTCATGAGATGACACAGGGCAGGACATGCCCCTACATTTTCTAGTCCATAAAACAAGGGGGTGGAGTCAGGTAATTTTCAAATTTCAAAGTCCTGCTTTCCCTTACTCCAGAGCTCTGCCATTTTTTGCTTCTAGGAAATGCATTCCTCTCTCACACCACAAAACCAGAGCTGAGGTGGGTTAGGCAGGGAAAAAAGAGAACTGGATAATGAAATTCGTTCTGCAGGCTTGGTTATCAAAACATTTAAGGAAAAGATGAGCAAAAGATCCTTGGAGCAGTGGTACACCTTGGATAAGTGGTAGAACCTGTAGCCACAGAGGAGAGCAAAATTAACTTGCCTCTAGGGCTTAGTGGAGCACCTGTGACCTCAGCCTTAATCAGCATCGTATGTTCTCTGATAGCACTAGAAAACCACAAGGGGTTTAGGCAATCACCCAAATTAAACCAGTGTCAGTGCCTTCTGTGCCACTGCATGCTCTTCTGCAGGAGAAGGAGGGCAAACCTGAGGGACTGGAAAAGTGATCTGTTCTTTCATTTCTAAAACCCATGCTTGTGCCTACGGCTGGGCTCTTAGGGAGGCAGTAGGAGTTAGATATGAAACACAGCTCAGAGTGGTTTTCTTAGTTTCCGCATTTGCTTCTTTGGCAGTTTGGGGTTATACTTTAGACCTGTAACAAGAGAAAGTCATTCATAAGTGAAAGTCATTCACTCTAAACGAGGCTGGATGGCCATAGGTCCTTAATTAAGTAAAATTTGCCTTCTTCTGTCTATAAGGTTCAATGCCACCTTCTCTGTGAAGCCTCTCCTGATATCCCTAGGCAGATGAGATCTCTGTTTTCCCGTCATTCATAACATTTGGCTGCTTTCACACTATTGGTTATTCACACCCAAACTTGTATTATTATTTTTTTTTATTCTGTGTGTCTTTTTCTCCAGTAGTTCCTCAAGGGCTTGGACTACTGAGGCACAGAAAAGGTGAGACATTGTGGAAGGGTCCAAATGCTGGCTGTGTGAGACTGTTCCTGAGTGTGAGTCAGGAGTGTGAGGATGGTGGTTTTGGTCTTTCTGGGTCTCCAGCAGGCTATATGATTTTAGTTTTGTGAACTTATTTCCATGGTTTTTCTTATGCCATGCTGCAGTCTTTTCTCTGAATGGACTTCATAGGTTACTCTGATATAAACCAGGATTAACATCCTCCTTTGTTCTGGATATTCCACTAGTTTGAATGTAGTTAAAGACCACATTAGCATTTTTGTGCTAACTTCATACCATTGACTCACATGAAATGCGAAGTCCACAAAAATTCTTCAATTTTGTTATACCAGCTGCATCCACGCTCCCCGCCCCCTATATTAGTGATTATTATTCTTTAATTCATAGTTGGGATTTCATATTTCTCCATACCTGGTTGCAAGTAAACTTTCATCAGTTGATACACGAAGTGTTGAGTCCACAGTGAGATGCAGGAGGCTGAGCGTGAGCGCCTGCGTGTATGCATGCTGCCGTGGGTTGGCCTGCATCCTTAGCCATGTGCCCAGAGATGTATGAGTACTTCCAGCGTTGGCAACCCAAGGGGATTGCTCATTGTTGTTGAAGCAGGCTGGGTTTATTTTTATAACAAGTATTTACTGCAGAACAGCCTAGCAGAACCTCCTGGGTTTCACAACTCTTCCGGCTCTATTACATACACAGAATGATGCCAGCCTGGCTCCCGTCCTCTCTTCCGTGCCCATGGAGATGCTTGCTGGGAACCAGAGCATCAGATTCAGGCTTAGTGTCAAGCATCTGACCATAGGGCTCAGGGAGATTTCTGTGGGGATGTTAGAGGGCAGGGTGATCTCAATCCCAAATAAATGAGAAGAGAAGGCAAGTCTTACAGTCTCTTTAGCACCTGGGGGTAAAATAGCACTTGCTTAGGTAAAGTCAGTGGAGCCCAACTCCTCCTGGAGAGGGATAAACTCAGGCTACAGCCCATTCCCCAAGCTTCATCTTATTCTGTGTTCTATTCCTTTGCTTGTGTTGGCCTAGGAGAGGCCAGAGGACGCATAGCCCCATCTCTCCTGCTTTCCCCTTATCCTGCCCCACAGTTCAAAGGCCTTGGGTGCCTCCTGCTAGCCTGGATTCCATCCCTGCTGCTCTCCTCACACGGCTGACACATCTTGGCATTTCCTTCTTCTTCATTTATTGCCAAAATCCCGCCTATCTTTTGGGACTTGGCTCAAACACAGGCCTAAAGGAAGACTCCCTCCATTCTTCCAGTGATTGTAAACTTTCTCTTTTCTGTGATTCTCTCTCTTCAGCATCTGAGGGGAGCGTGTCCCTGCAGGCCTGACAGGGTCTGTCATAGAGAAACTGTTGCACTTGGTACTTGGACTTGTCTTCCATGGACTCTATTTTGCTTGGTCCCATCCAGTCTATTCCTATGACAAAGACTCCTTGGCCCTGAACATCAATTCTTCCCCATTTCCATTTCAGTAGAAATTATAGCACATCACATAGTCACCTAGAGCAAACACTACAATCACCAGCATCACTTGTAGCTAGGTGTGGCCATGTGACCCAGTCTGGCCATGGGGTGTGAGTGGAAATGGTGAGTAGGATACCTCAGCCTTTAAAAGAAAGGTGCCTGCTCCTCCCTGGTTCCTTTCCCCCTTCCTACTGGTCTGAAAGTAGATATGGTGGCGAGGGTGGTTCAAATGCAAATGGGGACAGCTGCCTAGAGATAATGAAGCAAGAAAAAAATCCTGAGCAAGACCATTTTACCAGCTCAGATTTTACTTTTTTTTCTAAATTTGGTACCGGGATTTGAACTCAGGGGCACTCTACCACTAAGCCACATCCCCAGCCTTATTTTGTATTTTGTTTAGTGACAGGGTCTCACTGAGTTGCTCAGCGCCTCACAGTTGCTGAGGCTGGCTTTGAACTCATGATTCTCCTGTCTCAACCTCCCAAGCTGCTGGGATTACAGGCGTGTGCCACCACACATGGCTCGAGAAACACACTTCTTTGTTGTTTAAGCCACAGTAACTCTGCGTCTCTGTTCCATGTAGCTAAACTTGCATCTCAACTAATATGACATCCCACCCCACTAATTCTTAGCTTTCTCATCTGCTTCAGCCCTCTCGCTGTCTCTCTCGGCCCACTGCCTGCCAGTTTCTTGGCTTTTCCCTTCCTGCTGGGCCTGACCCAACTTCTTGAGGTAGCCTTGGATCCTCTCTCTAGCCCTGCCCCAAGAGGCAAACATGGTGGGTACAGGGTGGCATTTCTAGATTCTGTTTATTTTCTGGTTCCAACCTCTGCTGCTTGGGCGTTAGATACCAACCTCTTACTGCCCCCCGAGCCCTTGTATTGTCCATTTGGTCTCTCAGCAACTTGTTCATAGCAGCAACTTGTCCTTAGTGAATGAATGTAGATTCATATCTTGGCATTCCTAGACTACCATGGTGGATCCTGGATGGCGCTCAATGCCGTGGGCTTATAACTAGTTTTTCCCAGTTATGGAAGCCTTCCCAGCTGGAAAAGGCAATTGGATCAATAAATTAGTTTGCCAAATGCTCTTCCATTGGGCTTCTTCCAAGAAGTTTTCCTCTCTACCAAAGAAAGGAAGGTTATGGCATTCAGCCCTACTCATTCCCCTATCACTTTAGCTTCCCTGAGCTGTGTCTCACTACTGTTGACCTGTAAGTCTTAAACAACACACCAGAGCAAGTTAAATCTCAGTTTGAAAAGAAAGAATATATTTCCTATAACATCAAAAATAACTTGTTTCCATGGAGCTGAGTAGGAAAATTAACTGGGAAATACACAAGGATCCCTTAATTAAGTGGCTATTAAGAGAACAGGTACACCTTCTGTACCAGACTTTTCTTCTTTATAGCACTTAGTTATTTGTCTTTTAAACTCTTTCCTTGATTATGGAAAACTTTTTAAAAAATTAATAAAAGTAATAGAAGTGAGCAGGAGCGGCCAGGTCAGTCCAGGACCATGCTGGCTGCAATGCAGCTCTTCTCTCTTTCTCTCCCTTCCTAAGTTCAGGTTATTGGCTCTGCTAAGTCCAACAGCCTCTGACACCCATGGGCAACTGGATGAAAATAGAACCGTAAGCTCTGATAGCATCAGTTTTATTGGTTCAGTCCACCGTTGGCTTTCTGCTGCCACACCGTTCTGCCTCTGGGCCTGAGGTGAGGCAGAACAACATGGCGGAAAGGTGTGGCAGAGGAAAGCTGCTCATTTCATGACATCCAGGAGGCAGAGGGAGAACCTGTACTAGACTTTCTAAGGGAGCCAGAAGAATGGTGCCCTTGTGCTAATGGGCACAGCTTCACCTGCAGCAGTAGAATCAAGACTAGAATTGAGTTCTGAGGGGCTTTATCATAGCCTCTTCTGGGGTGACCCATTGGAGAGGTTCAATGAGAACTTGGGGTCCATTGGGCAGAGAGGATAGACTCCAGCTTAGAAATATAAAGATTGTGTCTCAAGTACAAGTTCTGCTACTTTCTGTTTCTTGAGCGGCCCTAAATTAGTTCCTGAAGTTTTCTGGACTCATCTTCCTGAGAGGAAGAGCAGATAAGATGTTCCCCATGTTTCTTCCAGCCACAACATTCTGGGAGTCTGATGGTCTCTAATGGTCATTATGGTCATCTGCTTCCTGGCTTCCTTCAATGACTCTCTGTCCCAGCCTTGCCACCCACACATTCTGATGCCTTTCCTCACTCGTCCCAGCCATCTTCTCCTCCTGCCGATGAATTAGAGAACCAAGCACACTCAGAGTTTCCCATAAACAACAGAGTCCCACTCACAGCAGAAAGGGGTGAGGAGACAGAGGCAGCCCAGGAGCCCAGAAGCTGTGAGTGAGCCTGGCTCTTTGGACACCTCAGGCATGTCATTATTGACTGCCTGTTCTGTGTCCAGTTCTTTGCCAGGGGCATAAAGGAAGCAGGAAATGGTGGCTCAGACCCTTTCAAAAATTTCAGTGTTTATTTATTTATTTTCTTAGGATTCCAAGTTATTTTTATTTTATTTTATTTTTCTGGCCAGTTCCAAAGTCTAACCAGACATCCTTCCCACCTCATTCATCCAGCAACATGTACCATCTTTTATTTCTCCATTTTTCCTATCTGAATGAATAATCATGGGCTACTACTGACTCCCAAAGGAAAGAGTATCAAAATAGTCCATATTTAGATCCTGCTTACTGTCCCCCAGCACACTTTCTCAAATACTATGAGCTACTACAACAGCTTGGTTTCATTTAATTAAATTCCTGTTTGAAAAAAAAAAAATTCCTGTTTGCTCCTGTGGCTGATGGAAAAAAATAGACAGTAGTTTTCAGTTTTCTCATCAATAGAGGAGCCTATTTTCCCACTCCTTTAAAAAAAAATGTGGTAAGATATACATAGAATAAATTCTACCATTTTAGTCATTTCAAATGTATATTTCTGTGGCATTAAGTACCTTTACTTTGTTGTGCCACCATCATCTCCATTCATCTCTAGAAATTTTCCATCTTGCAAAACTGAAACGCTGTACATGTTAAACACTAACTTTCCCTTTTCCCTTCCCCTCAGTCTCTGGCAATCAACATTCTACTTTCTGTCTCTGGAAATTGGACTTTGGAATTCTATAAAATTTATCTTTTGTAACTGGCTTACATCACCACAGTACCTTCAAGTTTTATCCATATCAGAATTTTCTTCCATTTTAAGATGGAATGGTAGATATATTATTGCCTACCACTCTGTGATTATTCATGTGACTGTCAATATACTGGGTTACTTCCATCTTTTTTGCTATTTGTAGCAAACAAATAGCTATGAAATGTGGGTGTACAGATATCTGTTTGAGTTCCTATGTTTAATTCGTTGGGGTTTATGCTCTGGGAATGCTGAATCATGGTATTTCTGTTTAATTTTTTGAGGAATCACCGTACTGTTCCACAGTGCCTGTACCATTTGACATTTACCACCAACACACAAGCTTTCCAATTTTTCCATACTCTCACCAACACTTGTTATTTTCAATTTGTTGTGGACTTTTTTCCTAATACATCCTAATGGGTATGAAGTGGTAAGGTTTTGATTTGTATTTTCCAAATGATTAGTAATGTTGAACATCTTTTTGTGTATTTATTGGCCATTTGTATATCTTTGAAGAAATATGTAGTCAAGTTCTTCTCTCCTTGAGTCTGGGATGGCATGGCCATTAGAGTGACCTATTGTCCTCATTCGTACAAGACTTTTCCAGGTTTTGTATTGAAAATCCTGCCTCCTGGGAAGCTGCTCTGGGCAAACTGGGATAGTTGGTCACCCTGGATGGCCTTGAATCTTGCTTTTTGATGAACAGAATGCATTGAAAGTGACAAGGTACATCCCAGACTTGTCTCAAGGGGCTATGCAGCTTCCTTTATTGCTGCTTTTGGAAATCTTCTGCCACATGAACAACTGGTGCTAGCCCATGAGTTGATTGAGACATGAAGCCCTGTCAGCCCCAAACTCTTACTAACACCCTGTTAGCTGCCAGACATGCGAATGGGGCCATCCTCAGTCATTTAACTGCCAGCCAACCTGCCAGCTGACCATAGATGCACAAGAGCCCCAGAAGAGTTCAGACAAGCCTGGCCCAAACCAGAACTGCCCACCAGCCCATAGAACTGTGATCTAAATAAGTGATCACTGCCTTTAGCCACTAAGTTTGGGGATAATTTGTTAACACAGTAAAAATTATTTCATACAGCTTCACATAAAAGATATTGTGGTCATTATTCCCATAAGATCTTTGCTGTAGACAGGACACTCCTGTCCACCCAGTGCCCTCTTCAATTATTCATAGTGGGAAGAGCTTCACCTACTCATTTTATTACATCCTGGCCTGGAAGGAGCCCAGAGGCCATGGACTCTCTGAAAGCAAATGAAAGAGAAAGTAAAAGAAACAGAGACAGATCTCAAAGGATCAGTGAAGCTTTATTAAGCAGCAGAGGGGCACATTTTCAGAAGGAAAATGGGAACTGGTTACAATAGGGCCTGAGTTTTATAGGGTTCAGTGAAAAGAATGTGTCCATTGGGGAGTCAGGGGGAACAAGTGTAGAGATAAGAAATTGTGAAAGTCCAGAGCCCATTGTTCTCCTTTTCTCCCTGGGGGTTGTTGTTTTCCATACCTTTCACCTCTCTACCAAAAGCAGACAAAAGCTTTCCCCCACTTCCAATCTCTTTGTTCCTCCCCTCAATATTCAGTTTTTGCTGCACAAAGACAGATGAGCTCATTAGATTTAGCAACTTGAAGGGGCAGTAAGCATCCTCTCTATATACCATAGGTGGCCACTTTTTCTTCCGGTTTCCAGTTTTCTCTCATCTCTCTCTTCTTGATGACACACACCTGGAGAATTTCTGACTTCCTTGACATGCTTTTTCTTCTGTTGGTGAAAGCTTCTGTGACAACATTCTTGTTAAGCTTGCTTGGTTCTCAGGGAAGATGTGATGGAGGTGAACTGTTCTGACACAAGAACCTTATCATTGTGACCTGTATAGCTGTTCCAGAACTGTTCAGACTGTCTTGTTCTGGAAACTTGAGGTCAATACTATCAGGAGTCTTCTTATAAAGGAGATCTGCTTGTTGGAATGATCAGTTCTTAACCCTTAAGAAGCAGTTGAGCTCTATTGTCTGATGACAAAGGCCCAGACAATGTTTTTTTTTTTTTTTTTTCCTTTCTTTTTTCATCTAGTCAGGCTTTGATGGGCCCTTTTATCTGCTGTGGGTTGTAGTGCTGCCCCAGGGATGGTGGAGCTGATTCTTAGCCTCAGGTTGAAGAGAATTCCTTTTTAGGAATCTTTCTCAGTTCTGGATCAACAAAGATAGAGCTGTGGACATATCAGAACTTCAAGATCTTTAGAAATCATCTGGTCTAATATTACCATTTTACTGAGACTCAGATTTGTCCCAAATCTAGAAGTGACCTACCCAAAGCTAATGAGGAAGGTGGCAAAGCCAGGACTAACAAGAGGTCCTTTTACCTTTAGTTTGGTGCTGTCTCAGATGTTCATTGCAGTGGTTTCCAGCTACTTTCCAATAGTCTGTAGGCTTTGTTTGATTTCTGAAAAGTGGTTTAGGAGAAGGGAAAGAAAGTGAGGATTTCCTACAAACTAGTTGGCTGGGCAGCAGGAGTGGCGGGCACAGGATAGCACCCTTGAGGGGAGAGATCTTAGGCTCCTCTTGTCTTGCCAAAAACATTCACCAGGTAGAAACTCAGCTTAAAAAGGGAAAGGAGTTGAGTCCTTTACCAGACTAGCAAGGGAACAACTACCACAAGAATACCCCATCTTCCCCATATTTAATTTTATTTATGAAACAAGTTTCTTATAAACACACACTTTTCCAGAAGAGAAATTCATTGCATATTAAATCTCTGCCTTTCTGTTCATTTCCTTTTGACACTTGTTAAATTTTCATTGTGTGAATATATATTTTCAGTTTATTTGTTCTTTAACATCATTTCATATTGAGTTTTGTGTGTGTCAACAGTCTTCATGTTTTTCAGTTTTAATTGGAAAACTACAACGTGAGAGCATCATAATTTACTTTCCAATCTGCCTCCGGTTGAATACTTGCACTATTTTTAATTCATTAGCATTAATAACACCAAGATGTTTATTTTTGTATCAGGAGCTCTTTTTCTCCCTTTTGGTGTATATATTCAGGGTGTGCTTCCCTAGGTGGAATTATTGGATCATAACTAGGTCTCAGCTCTTACTAATGCCAGATTACTTACTTTCCAAAAAGGTGCAACCAATTTGTAGGGCCTCCAACTCCATTTAAATGTGTCATTTCCCCCAGCACACAATTTTGCTATTATTTAGTTTTTCATCTTCATTTGTCATATCAGTTGGGGAAGCTTAAATAGTTCAGGAAATGTATGGAGAGAGATTTGTGAGAAGAAATTAGGAAGCAGAACTGGCCACAAGCTAAGACAAATGCTCCAAATAGAGCTGAAAGAATGAGGTTCATCTATAATGGCCACTTGTGCAGGGTATATGGTGGGCTCTCCAGGGTAGAAAATTCAGGGTCAGGGTGGACACCAGTTTAACAAATGTTCAGTGCAACCCATGATTCATTTCTGGTTTTATATTTCTTTCCATTGTAGCCAGGCTTTATGTTCTTCCCTGGATAGTTTACTATTCCGCAGTGCTCTTGTGCATTATGTTTGATACCTTGTCCAAAGGTATCTTTACTCTGCTACAATGTTTGGATATGTTTTGTCCATCAAGGGTTAATGTGTTGGAAGCTTGTTCCTCAATGTGGCAATGTGAGAAATGGTGGGACCTTTAAG
Organism: Callospermophilus lateralis; assembly: GCF_048772815.1. Classification (NCBI taxonomy): domain Eukaryota; kingdom Metazoa; phylum Chordata; class Mammalia; order Rodentia; family Sciuridae; genus Callospermophilus; species Callospermophilus lateralis. Next base: position 51,570,241 of record NC_135314.1, on the reverse strand, counting down.
AACTGGAGCCTAGTGGGAAGTTATAGGACTGGTCTCTCTCTCTCTCTCTCTTACTCTGGCTTCCTGCCATGTGATTTCTTTCTCTTGCATATGCTCCTGACCTTGTGGTGCCATCTGCCATGAGGTGATGCAGTCAAGGGGGCCCTTGCCAGAACTGGCACTACGCTATGTGTGAGTATTTTCTTCAAAACTGCAAGCTAAATAAACCTCTTTCTTCATAAGTATCCACCCTCAAGTATTTGATTATAGTAACAAAATATGGATGAATATTCCTGCTTTTGCAGGTCATAAAGAGCATATGTACTTTCCCATCCTAAGCTCTTCCTTACCCATAGACCCCAGGGCTCACAAGAAGGCACAGCAGAGTGGTTCAGAAGTGTCATTCCTGGGAAATCAGCTCTTCCTGATTGTGTTTGATCTGTCAAGTTGTATAACTTAACTGAGCTTCTCAGATGCCCCAGGTAGAAAGTAGTGACCAGGGAACAGAAAATAATGGGCTAGAGAGAGAACCTTGATATTCACCCACTCATGCCCCTCTCTGCCTTTGCCTACTTTTACGAACCTCCATGCAGCATTTTTCAGAGTAGCATAGCACAGCCTAACTTTCAGAGGTCCCCTTAGGGACTGGTAGGCCAAATGTAGATCCAAGAAGACCATTGGTGGGCTGAGGAGGTAGCTCAGTGGTAGAGTTCTTACCTAACATGCCCAAGGCCCTGGGTTTGGTCCCCAGATCTGCCAAAATAAACAAACAAATGAAAAAGAAGTTTATTGGCTACATGGTCTGCCCTGAAGGCTGCAACACGTGAAAAATTATATTTAATATCCCTAGGAGAAACCAAATACAGGAAAGCCAGTTTATTGTTTTTGTGAGAAGCATCTTTGTCTAAGTTTCTGGGAAACTCTATTCCCTCTAGGAGAGGACCATGGATTCACTAGTCTCAGACATGTGAACAAATAGAGGATTCAAGAGGTGGAGAAACATTCCAGGTTTCTCAACAGCCCTAAACAAGGTCAATATCATCCTGCTAGATATGCTCAGTATCTGGCACCAGAGTAGACCATATGATTAACTCTATCAATCAGTCCAGCATCAGGTTTAAGGGCTGGACTGTGATTCTTTTTTTTTTTTTTTTTTTTTTGTAGATTTAAACAGCAATTCTTTATTCCCGATCTCACACCGGCCGTCTACAAACACGTTCTGGGGAAATCCACGTTCTCTGCCCAAATCCACACCTCCACTGGGCTTCTGTCTCCCCAAAATACTGTCTGAATCCTTAAGCTGTAATTCTTTTTTCCTCTTTTTTTTTTTTTAAAGAGAGAGTGAGAGAGGAAGGAGAGAGAGAGAGAGAGAGAGAGAGAATTTTTTAATATTTATTTTTTAGTTCTCGGCGGACACAACATCTTTGTTGGTATGTGGTGCTGAGAATCGAAACCGGGCCGCACGCATGCCAGGCGAGTGCGCTACCACTTGAGCCACATCCCCAGCCCTCTTTTTTCCTCTTGAATGACTGGAATTAATGGGGAAATAGGGTGGGAGTGAAGAATGGATGATCTGATTTTCCAAGTGAGCACTGCATTAGCCATCCACTTGATCCCCACTACTGAGTTATCTCCTTTAGATCTTAAGGCTTCTAAGTGGACTCTTCCTAGACACCCCCACTAGCATCTTAAATCACACCATGGCCTGCTTCCTTTCCTTACTGATTCTGAATAAAGAAACTATCTCATCCCTTTTGTACTTCCCCCCACTCCAGCCTGGCTGACACTGGACAGAGCCCTCCTACATCCCTTAGAAAAGTGCCCCAAATGGCCACTGAAGAGTCTTTTGCCAAGCCTGTCTTTGTTTAAGACACAGTGATTGGTCTTTGAAGTGGCCAGTAGAAGGTCTGAATGCTGGCCATTACACTTAAAAGAGCTAAAGGAAATAGAAGGATACTTAAGCTTCCAAAATATATCCAAAGCACAAAGAACAGGTGATACTAAGACCTCCTTGGGAATGGTCCTTAGGTGCAGAGAGGCAAGTAGTAAGGCTTTCAGGGGTTCTGCAGAGTTACCTGAGTTAAACAAGTCTACTTCTCAGGCCTTCTTGGGCTCCAGTCTGGATGTGACCCTTCTCCCAAGGGAGCAGAGGATTTGGGACTCCCTGTACCCCAGGGCCAGCCAGGATGCAGGCTAAGCAACTCTTGGGTAAATACATGAAGCCACCAACCAGCATTGTGTAGAGCCACAGGGAGGAAGAAACAGCATCCCTACAAATCTGTTGAAAACGTCTGTTCTCACGTAAGAACCTTAGAGAAGGATCATGAATATGATATGCAGGAGAGGAGGAGAGCTGCATGGCTCACAGCTGACAGCTGAGCCCAAGGCTCTGGCCCAAACAAAGCCAGCATATAAGGTTCAAATCACTTGAACTAAACTTACTTTAAAAATTATGGAGGGTCAGGAGAGGGAAAGAGGTGTAGCATTCCTAGGTCAATGCTAAGAGAGCTGTTTGGATAAAATCAGAGTTTCTTCTTTTTTTTAAATTTTTTTTAGTTGTAGATGGGCATAATATCTTTATTTATTTTTATGTGGTGCTGAGGATTGAACTCAATACCTCACACGTGAAAGGCAAGCACTCTACCACTGAGCCACAACTCTAGTCCCAGAGTTTATTCTTTTGGCCTTGTGATCCTTGGTGAGAAAAAGACAGAATTTCACAGTATGACCTGTGCCTTGGTGAAGCCTCGGCCCCATCAAAGAGCAGATTCTGCATTTTGAAAGTCTTGGCCCTCTCCTTGAACTCTGTGTTCAAGGTTTTGGTGATGAGTCACCTCATTCCCCTTCACCAGCCTCTGTCTTTACCCATCACTCTGACGTGTCTGAACCTGTGCGCACCTCCAGAGCTGGAGCACCCGTCATCTTCACACCAGGATGACTAACCATGGCCCGCTCACAGGTTTCTAATTATCACAAAAAGAAAATGCTACATGCCTTCAAGCTGAGGTTTTGGGAATAGTGGGATTGAAGCTGCAGGAACAATGGAGATACAAGGTGGCAGTGAGCTAACCTTTTGACAGGCCCTTATAGTCCTCAGGACAGGGGCCAGGCCACCAAGGATCCAGATAGGGTGTTCTCCTTGGCAGGATGGTATCGTTAATATCGTTCATTACTGCCTGTGATTAGGTTCCCAAGCTCATTAAAATCTGTGTGCCTTTGACTGTTTCTCTTGGATCAGATTGAATTCCACTTTGCAGAGAATTGTCAGGTCTTTTGAGTGGCCAGTGCAGGCTAGATACCATCTCTTGGCCTGACTTCTTCCTAAAGTCTCTTTCCCTGCTCTTGTGTGTGCTCACTGCTAATGACACAAATCTCCTTTAAGGAATGCAGGCTAGCAAACGCCCTACTGCCAGCCAAGCCTAGGGCTTCTGGCCCCAACAAAGCCAGCATAGAAAGTCCAAAATGCTTGAGCTAAACTTCCTTTAAACATTGGGGAGGTAGAGGACAGGGAAAGACCCTTGAGTTGGGTGCAGAAAACCACAGCTAAGGCAATTTTTGCAAAAGAGTGAAAATGGGTTCTTACCCTATCTGATTAGACATTAGAAAGCCTTCATGATAACAATAGTAATTCTAAAAACATACAAACAAATCCATAGAGCAGAACAGAGAGGTTAGATCCATACCCATGCACATATCAAAATTATAGGATCAAGGTGGTAACCATGGATCAATGGGGAAGGATGGACTGTTAAGTAAATGGTGCTTGGAAAACTGGCTCATTGTAGGAGAAAAATAAAACTGGGCCCCTACTTAATACCACATATTTAAAAAAAGGCATCAGGTGGCTTAAAGATCTAAGTATAAAAGGTTCAAGAAAAATAGTAAGAATGAAGTTAGTATTGGGACTGGGGAGGTGGCTCAAGTGGTAGCGCTCTCACCTGGCATGTGCTGGACGCTGGGTTCGATCCTCAGCACCACATACAAATAAAATAAAGATGTTGTGTCCACAGAAAACTAAAAAAATAAATATTAAAAAATTCTCTCTCTCTCTCTTAAAAAAAAAAATGAAATTAGTACAAGAAAGTGCTGGCATGTTTGTGATCCAGAAAGCTCTTTAAAAACAAAACTCCGAAGGCATAAACCATAAGGTAAAATTGTATGAATTCGATTATATCAAGATTAGGAATTTCTACTCAACAAAAGATCCCATGGAGAAAGTTAGCAGACTAATGGCAGAAGAGAGATATTTGTAACATCTAAAGTCAGTGAGGGATTGATGTGCAAGGATGTTGGACATTTATGACGGCCATGGGGGAAGAAAATGGAGAAAGGAAATAAACATTAGTCAGTTTTTCTGCTGCTGTGATTAAAGGGCCCCACCAGAACAACTGTAGAGGAGGAAAAAATTATTTGGGGGCTCATGGTCTCAGAGTTCTTAGTCCATAGAAGGCCAGCTCCATTCTTCCAGGCTCAAGGTGAGGCTGAACATCATGGCAGAAGAGTGTGGCAGAAGTAAGCAGCTCACATGATCAGGAAGCAGAGAGAGAGACACTCCCCAGATACAAATATATACTCCATGGCCACGCCCCAAATACACCACCTCTTCAAGCCACACCCCCCTAGCTTTGGGACTACCACTCAGTTAATTCCATTAGGGATTAATTCACTAATTTGTTTAAGGCTCTGCAACCTAATCATTTCCCCTCTGAACCCTCTTGCATTGTCTCACCCGTGAGTTTTTGGGAACACCACATCTAAATCATAACAATGTGGAAGACAAAATTCCACAAAGCTAAACAGTTGGCATAGGTCTGCTTTCCTGAGGAACTATTCAGAAGTGTGGAGTTGCGAGTGGTAGGTGATCTGGAGTGATACTGGGAGCAGAGCTGGCCAAGTAAGGGAAGCAGTGGGGGACTGGGAAGAGCCAGATTTTGAACTGCATTGGGGCATAGCCCAGACTATGGACCCTGGACCCCATGCGAAAATGCTGATGCTGATAGTCTCTTCAGAGATGTCCTAAATTTAGTCCAAGGACTGGGGGTTTGAAATCCTGCACTGACTAGTCATTGGAGGGATGCTGCTCTCATGAAAGACTCAGAAGCTTGGGTGAAGCAGCTCCTTTTGACTGAGGGCAATCCCTGGGAAGTGTCTCATGCATATGCCATCAGAGGCCAGCATTCCTGTCAGCTGGGGGCCAAGGGTCTCAGTCCTAAAGCAGAGCCCGAATGGTATACCAGTCACCACCATGGAGGATGAGGAGAGAGACTCATACTTTTAGTAACACGAAAAATGCAGATTATAGCAATGAGATGTCACTGCATACCTTTAACATTGACAAAATACAGAAAGAAAGAGTGACACCAGGTACTGGCAGAGATGTGGACACAGCTACTCTTGTACACTGCTGGTGAGAAGATGAACTTGAGAGAAGTGTGCATTGGCAAAGATTCTGGGGAGCACCCTGGCATTGTGAGTCAAGTTCAGTAAAGCAGTTCCTCCTTCCCAAGATGTCCTCTTTCATTCTGTAAGGAGATATACATGCATGAATCTTTCCTGCAGTTATCTGTGGTGGGAGTTGAAGGCAACCCGAGTTTCCATCAGCAAGATGGAGTAATAAAACCTGGTGAACACTATGCTCTCTTACTCATGCACGCCAGGGAGCACTATGCAGAGGATTGAAACAAATGATCAGATGCACACACCGCAGCATAGATGCATCTTAGAAACAGAGGGGGAAAAATAGGAGAAAAGGCGAGAAACAGAGTGAGATAGAACATGTACATAACTTAAAAATACTGTGAAGAAATACTGTTTGTAGGAAAATATGCAAATAAAAAAGATACACACTAAACACCTAAGAATAACTAGGTGAGACAGGCAAACAGAATAGCAAGATGGGGAGAAAAAGGAATAAGGAAGTAAACAAATTCCAAAAAGGTGTTTCACAGAGAACAACAATACTAACAACCATGAGCCGGGGTGGGGAGTTGCAGGGAGAGTAGGATTAATTAAACTGTCTCCATGTGTCTTCTAAAACAAGCATCAGCAATGACCACCACTTGAGCGCTGAGAAAACAAGCTCAGATTCTGCACCTTCTCTCTCTGAGACCTCTTCTAAAAGGTGACAGACTGAGTCACTGAGTCACTGGAAAATTGCAAGGCCCTGCCACACACCACCTCTTGCTCTTACCTGTGAAGGGAATGACATTCACCTCCGATGTTCAGTGGGTGAAAAGTTTGGCACTGGCAAAAAGGTCATGCCTCTCCTAGCAGAACGACTTTGCTACAGGGAAGGGTGTTTTTCAAGGTCTATCTAATGAATTCTTCTACTTTTGATTCCAATCAAAGTCACCACCTTAACTAAAGTGCAACAGGCATAATGTCCAGGGCTCCCCCTTTGATCAAGACTGGCATGACAAGTAGAAGAAACAACCAAAAGAAAGCAGCCTCCTTGATCTTGCTTACCAGGGAGAGGCCCCAAAAGGGTGAGATGATATCCACTGGGAAATGGGCTCACTGGTCTGACAAGCTCTTGGAGAATGGGTGAGGTGCAAACTCTTCTTGTGAAGTAGATCTTATGTGACTCACCAGTCCCAAGAAAATTTAAGGTCCTGAGTGAGCCAGAAGAATAATGAGCCTTTCCAACTGGCCTTGGTTCCCCCTCCTCACAATGGCTATTTCAAACCTTAACTTCTGGGTCTAAAGTCCTCAACCTCACTCTACAGATCTTGGGAACCAAGGTGAGATTACCAGTCAAAATGCAGAATACATGAGGCACAAGAATAGTGAGTTCAAAGCCAGCCTCAGCAAGTTAACAAATCCCCAAGTAAATCAGTGAGACTCTGTCTCTAAATAAAATATAACAAAGGGCTGGGGATATGGCTCAGTGGGTAAACACCTCTGGGCTCAATCCACAGAACCCACCCCTCCCCCCAAATAAAGCAGAATACAGAGCTCTGGAAGTAAGCTGAGCTGGGAAGACTAAGGGAGAATCTTCCACTCAGATTAACAAGATGAAACTAGAAAGTCAAGGTGGCCATAAATCTATTTGAATTGCCTGGTTGGCACCAGGCCTAGACTCCAGGGTTAAACCTTAGTCTTCCTTAGTTATCACTATATTAAAGGACTCTTCCAGACACCAGCATTGTACTCTACAGACAAGTAGGATACATAGGTAGAATACATAGGAAAAACGAGAATTCTAGGATACAGGTAAAGAAATTTGGGTAGGTATCATTTTTTTATCATGTTTCCTTGTGGGTCAAGAAAGTAAGTGTCTTAGGCTAGAAATACAATTCACAGGTTAGTACTTGCCTAATATGTACAAGGTCCTGAGCTCAATTCCCAGCACCAAAAGAAAAAGAGGGGGAAAAAAAGAAAATAATCTTCCATATTTGCTTTAAGATTGATTTTGGAATTCTCAAGTTGAGGTGGATCTTGCTGTTTAAAGGCTTTCTAAGTTCAGCAGTTGGCTGGTGAGTGTGAGAAATAGAAAGTGCAGTGGTCCATTTTCAAAATATAGCATTTTGCCTTCATTGGAATCTAAGATTCAATCGAAGCCAGTTTGAGATCCAGTTGTGGCCATTTAATTATAGCCCTTCTCTTTGCCCGCCCTAATTTTAAAATTAGCCAGTTGTATAGATTTTTGTAACCCTGAGCTCCCCCTATCAAAGCAGTGGGAAGTGCTATGTTAGGGATAAAGACAGGAGGCTTGCCTGCTCCAGTGTGCTTGCTTGTGGGATTTTCTTTGGTAGCACGTCCTTCTGCAGAAGTAAAGTTTGACTTGCTGATCTATTTCTAAGCAGGTATTTGGTTCCTTGGGGCACCCTGGTATTTCTAACATGAATATAATAAATGCCGCTGCAAATATTGACTCCCTCCCCACCACCATTTTCCTTTCCCCTTGTTGATATAATTGGGGAGTCTTGCTGGAACCCAGGCGATCTGGCCCAGTTCTTGGCTCGGGTTCTCCCTTCCCCCAAACCTCTGCCTCCAACTCTAGTTTCTCATGTTTTTTAAGGGAGCTATAAAATCTGTCTTGGTGGTGCCCAAGTCAGTCCCAATCCCTTTCCTCTAGCCTCTGGGGAATTATTAGATTTTAATTTTTTAAAATAGAAAACTTTAAAGAAGAAGTTAAAAATTAGTCTACAATCCTACTGGGTAAAACATTGGCATTAAAAAGATGGGTGATGAGTACATAATTAGAAAATAGAATCAAGATAGAAACATAAAAAAATGAAAATTTAAAGTCACTTTCATCCATTCCCACTTTCTGTAGTAACTACTCCCCAAAAAGTAAAATATTATGCATATATGTTTACATATATTCTTTTAAGAAGTACACAAAAGTGGTCATACCATAAAAGTTATTCTCTAATTTGTTTTTTAACTGTGTGTGTGTGTGTGTGTGTGTGTGTGTGTGTATATATATATATTTTTTTAATTTTAAAAAATGATAACATTTTTCAAATGGGCATGTAATTCAGTCCAGGAGGATTTTGAAGTTTATTTTCTTCTCCAAGTGCTAGCTCATCCTCTTGCCCCTGGATTTTCTCCACTCTCAGTCAGACCTGGCCAGGGCTTGGGATGGAGGTGCCAAGTAAGACAGAGAAGTTCCCAGTAGCCAATGTTCAGTGCAAAATTGCTATGAAACTGTAATGGTTACATGTTTCCCTTTCAGGAGAAAATTCCCCAAGCCAATGGCCACTTTGCCTCATATGTTGATGGCTGAACATTTTGGACAAACTTCAGTGTTTTCAAAGATAAAAATGCCAGATTTGGAAAGAACCCGAAGGTCATTCGGTTTGGACCTGCTATCGGAATTCTTTCTATAAGCTTCTGTGTTATCATTTACTATCACCACTCTGTAACATGGAACAGCTTTTACCAACAGAAAAGCCTTTCTTGTTTTCCCAGACCAGCTCCCTCAAAGTGCACTTACCGTGGTGCTAGCTCTGCCCTTTGAAGTATTCTGCAGTGAGTGTGTTCCTCTTCCCACGCTGTCCTCCATGCGCTTGAGGACAACAGTTATCTCCCTCTGAGTTTACCCCTCCTCTGGAGCCTACTATGTCCCAAGCTCTGTGTTAAGCAGGGAGTTTAGTCTATATTATTAGGGTGCCATCATAGCACTTAAAAGGACTTTGCACACAGTAGACGTTTAATAAATGTTTGTTGAATGAACTTGAAGATGAATAGCACAGTCTCTGTGCTCAAGGAACTCAGTCCAGAGAGAGTGGGGTGCGAAACCATAGGCAATTGTTATCTAGGGGCAAGGTGAGAATGGGAGCAGGAGGATCTCAAAAGAGAGGGTTCAACCCAGCATATCCCCAATACTTAGCCTGGGTTTTGGCCTAGAGGAGGTATTTTCTATTTGTTAAATGAAACGACTGATTAATGGATGACTAAGAGAATTAATATATTATTTTTCCTACCGAAAAAATTAAAAGAGAACTGCTTTTATTCACTTAAACTATTCTCTTTTCTGGGTGCCAGGGATTGAGCCCTGTCACTGAGCTATCCCCCCAGTCCCTTGGCTTAGACTCTTCTTGCCTTAAATTTTACTAATATAAAAAATCAGCGAAGTAGAAGTGACAGAAATGTTGGAAGAAAATGATCTAAGATCCCACATAGGCTCATTGTTTCAACAAACACTTAATGAACACCTGTCCTGTGCTACACACTGCCAGACTTTAGACAGGGCAAACAAGACACAGCTTCTGCCTGTAAGGAACTCCCAGAGCAGTGGAGGAGATGCACGTGAAAATAATACATATGGCAAGTATCCTGACAGGGCACCAAGGGTGCTGTGGGCGGGGTGGGCAGGAAGGCCTCCTGGAAGAGGAGGTGACTCAACAGAGCCTGAGGAAACTGTCCTGGCAGAGGGAGCAAAGGGGTCAGAGCCCAGAGCCCACAGCAATTTGGGGCATGCTTCACCTTCCATATCCAGGGGTTCTCCAAAGGCAGAGTCTAACAATTGCAGGTGGAAAATATTCAGATAAAAATATTGAGTCTGTACTGAACATGTGTAGACTTTTTTTTTTGTCATACAATACAGCCTAGCAACTATTTACATAGCATTCACATCACGTCAGGTATTAGGAGTCATCTAGAAAGTGTGTGGAAGGATGTGAATAGGCTATGTGCAAGTTCTACACTATTTTATATAAGAGACTTGAATATCTGCAGATTTGGGTGTCCTTAGGAGTCTTGGAACCATTTCCTGTAGACACTGAGGGACATTGACTGTGTAGTGTCTGAGAAGTGGAGAAAGTGGGATGGAGGTATGGAGATGTAGATATGGCTAGATCAGGAAGGACCTTACATGGCTGCTTAGGAATTTAAGCCTTGCCTTGAGGCATGAGTGAGCCATTGAAAGAATTGTGAAATCTCAAAATGATCAGATTTGCATCTTATTTTTAAAAATTTATTCTAAGTTGTTATATGTGACTGCAGAATTCGTTACAACTCATACTACACATATACAGCACAATTTTTCATATTGTGGTGGTACACAAAGTAGAGTCACACCATCCATGTCTTTATACATGTACTTAGGGTAATGATGTCCATCTCATTTCACCATCTTTCCTTTCCCCATGCCTCCTCCCTTCCCCTCCCACCCCAAGATTCACACTTTAGAAGATGACTGTGTTAGCTTTCTGTCAAGGTTACAAATACCTGAGATAGGTAAAGGGAAAAAGTTTTCTCAATTTGGCTCATGGTTTTGGAAGTTCTAGTCTGTGGTCCACTGACCATCTAGTTTTTGGGCCTGCGGTTAGGTAGCACACCTTGGCAGCAGCATGTGGTCAAAACACTCACCTGATGGTCAGGAAGTAAAAAGAGGAAGAGGAAAGGACTGGGGTTCCATCATCCCCTTTAAGGGCACACTCTCAATCCCTAAGACCTGCCCCTAGGCTCCACCTCCTAAAGGTCCCACCACTTCCCAAAAGCACCAAGTTGGGGATCAAGCCTTGAACATATGGGCTTTGGGAAACATTCCAGATCTAAATTATAGCAATTATTTTTAAAGAAGTATAGAAAAATAGGTTGTAGGAACAAGAATGCTAGAAGAGAGAATAATTAGGAGATTATTTGTAACATACTTGGAAAGTAAATGAAGGGAAGAGTGATGTAAAAGACATTGAAGAGTCCGTGGTAAGAATTCAGTGGTTATACTGACTTCCAGGGTTTAGTCTGGGTGACTGCATGGATACATTATCATCTGAGGGAGAGAAGCAGGCTGGTATTGAAAATAATGAATTCCCCACTGGGAGTTGGAGGAGCCTGGGGAACATCCAGGGTTGGAGATCCACAAGCAAGGTGAACATGTGGATCAGGAACTCAAGGAGGAGAACTAGGTTGTCACACAGATCCATGAACACTGGGAACATCGGCAGAGGGTGGAACTAAGGGAGCATGCAAACCAAGGAGAGAGCGTGGGGGTTGGGAGAGAAAAGGGCCACCTGAGAGTCTCAAAATCTTATGAAGATTTTCAAACCATTTCAAAAAATCCTCTGGGTGCCTCAGAATTGTTACCAAGAGAATCCTGTCCCAAAGCAAATATGGCAATTCATGAGAAAAGCAATAAGAGAAAAACAGCAGTACTAACAGAGGAGCCTGATTTTCTGGTTTTCCTTTGTGGATACAACAAGCTCATAAAAGAAATTTCCATAATGAGAAAAGGAAGGCAGCCAGCACATGCCCGTAATGCCAGTAATGCCAGCGACTCGGGAGGCTGATACAGGAGGATTATAAGTTCAAGTCCAGCCTGGCAACTTAGCAAGACCCTAACTTAAAATAAAAAATAAAAAGGACTGGAGATGTAACTCAGTGGTAGAGCACCCCTAGGTTCAATCCCCAATACCAAAAAAAGAGAAGGCTTCCAGATAAAACCTGCTTGAGTTTTGCTTATTTGAGGTAAAATTTCCACCTGACCTATACCCCAGCTTCTTCCACAGGTCCAGCATTAAGCTGTAGGTTCCTAAAGGTGGTGTCTACTCAAACCTGTATCCTCATCTCCCTTTCTGCTCAGTCTTCTACAGATAGAAGACCCTGCAGAAACCCTTGTGAGTTTCAAGCATCTGAATCACAAGATGGCCCAATCAAGCCGAATGCATGTATAAAGCTACTCTCCTGGCTCTGAGAAATGAAAATCAATATTTTAAAATCTGATTATTCAAATGCTCTACCCTAGAGGTGATTCATACCCAAAGAGTGCCTCAGTAGGAGAACAGCGACTGAGGATTTGTGTGAACATGGATTAGCTCCCAATTCCCCAGGCAAACAGTCAAAGGCTGACACAAGATGAAATAAACGAATTGTTCTTACACAGTGTCCTGAGGAGAGCCCAGAGGATCGGGGCTGCTCCTGCTAAGAAGTCTAGACTATCATAATAGAAAAAACTCACACTAATGAAAGAGCTGAGGGTTCCCTGGGTTCAAGTGCTATTGCCAATAAGAATTCCTGGGTCTTTTGCACAAGGGAGGTGGTATGGTTAGGATTGTATATTTCCTCAAAAGCTCAGGGGTTGAAAGTTTGGTGTGCTGAGCTGGGGCCTTTGGAAGGTGATTGATTCATGAGGTTCTCTAACCTCATCAGTGGATCAATACATTGATCGATTCATACCTTAATTGATTAATGGGAGGGCGTGAAAACTGCAGAGGCAGGGTCTAGCTGGTGGAAGTAGTTCACCGGGTGCACTCTTGAAGGGTATATTTTGTTTCTCGTTCCTCTCTCTCTCTCTCTCTCTGCTTCTGGGTCACCATTCAGTGAACAGCTTTGTTCTACTTCATGCTCTCTGCAGTGAGGTTCTGCCTTGCCACAAGCCCAGAAACAGTGGAGCCAGGTGACCATGAACTGAAACCGCTGCTGCCATGAGCCAAAATAAATATTTCCTTCCATAAGTTCATTGCTCTAAGTGTTTTCTGACAGCAATGAAAAGCTCACTAACATAGGAGCTAAGTTGAGGAAGGGCGGGGAAGATGATTCCAAGTACTCCCTTTTAGAATAAAATTTTAGATCTTCTATGAGAAAAAATGGCAATAGTCTTAAATCCCTGACCCGAAATCACCATTCCTGGAGGCACTTATACCTATTGCTGGGGCTGATCAGGGCATGTGCCATCTTGAATACGAGTCACCGAGTAGACTGGCTTAGGGTTGGGGGGATGAAGCTGAGAGGGTGATTGATTTGGCAAAAAGTCAACTCACTAATGGAAGAAATAATAAACCCATCCTAGTCACAGGAAGGCATAATGGATAGTACCTACACTTGGCTGGAATAAAAGAGGACTTGAGTTTGAGTTCCTGGCTCCACCCCTGCCCAGCCTGTGCTCCTGTTTGTGCTTGAGCGCTCTCTCTCTCTCTCCCTCCCTCCCCCCATTTCTATAGCACTAAAACTATTATTAATGATTCTCTACTTACTGCTTCTTGGGGAGATCAAATGGAGTTAAGATATGCAGAAGCACTTTGCTGTTTCCTCAGACTATTATTAGTTAGGATATTGCTTCAGTTGCTGTGATAGAGGGACCAAAATAACAACGGCTTACACAAGATAAATGTTTATTTCTCTTATATAAAACACCAAGTGTGAGGCAGCCCTGGTCCACGAAGTCATCAGAGACCTTCTATCTTGTTGCTGAGGGTGTCTCCTTCCTTCACATGTTCCAAGAAAGCTTCCCACCCTAACCACACAGCAGCAGGTGGAAAGGGTAAGGGGAAAGGGGGATGACAAGCCCTTGCCCATAACCCAGAAGGTCATATACCACCTCCTCTCACTTCTTGTTGGCCAGAATGTGGTCACATAGTCACATCTAGCTGGTTGGGAAATGTAACCATTTTTTTCTGGAAAGCCACATACTTGCCTGATAATTGAGTGTGGAAAAAGAGGAAGTGGACATTGAGGGACAATTCACAGTTTCTAACCATCTCCCATCTTTGTCTAGGTCCTTCGTATGCTTGGGTCTCAGATTTATATAACTTCCTTGGGGAGGCCCTTCCTGACCCTCTAGGTTACATTAGATGTTCCCAAGGCTCCTTGGTAACTCCTTCACAATGCTTGGTGCATCTGTAATTTGGGGTTTACTATCTGTGTTCTCTTTGTGGATGTAGTCACATGCATGTGGGACTATCTCCATCTTCCTCTCCATGTCCTGCCTTTGCCTGTAGTAGGCTAAGCACAGAGTGGATGCTCAACCCATCCATGCTGACCAACAATGCTGGGTCACCAAAGGGCTCTGGGAATCCCAAGGATATTTTGGAATAGAACTGGTCCCTTCTGCTGCTTCCTGGGCAAGGATGCATCTTGCTGAGAACAGGAGGACCTCCCTGTGCTACATGCTTTCATTCCTCAGCTTTCTTTTTGTGTAGGCCTTTAGCATTGTGAGTCCTGAGTCAGACATCCGGAGCCAGAACCTGTATTCCTTCATCATAAACTTGCTCTGCGGCTCAGATTCTCAGGATACGAAAAAGAACAGAGAGTGTCAGGGAAAGCTTTTCCCGAACAGTGGCCAGAACTAAGAACACAGGAGAGATTTGGTTTTCTGTCCTCGTTTCTGTGATGCAACCAACAGGCCTAATCTCTGTTCTGGGAGAGGGTAGGGAGAGAACCTCAGTAGAGACTCCCTTTGTGGGAGCCAGTCTGGGCCAAGTGAACTCACTGTTTGGTTCCTGAGCAGTTCTGGGTCACTCCACTTTAGTGCCTCTAGCTCATTTTTGTTTAATTTAAAACTCATTTAAAAAAAAAGAAAACAAATCTTGAGGCTGGGGTTGTGGCTCAGTGTTAGAGCGCTTGCCTAGCACATGTGAGGCATTGGGTTTGATTCTCAGCACCACATACAAATAGATTTATTATTATTATTATTATTATTATTATTATTATTTTAATTTCCTTTTTCTTAGTGAATTTTCTCTGAACCAAGAATGTCTTTCAGGAATCCCATCAGACATGATTCTGGTTTTCCCCTGTTGAACCAAGGACTTTGGCCTAGAATTGACCTCCAGCCCATTACACTCTTTGTTTTTCTTTTGATTTGGACTAGAGGGAACCCAGACTCAGGCTCTGGACAGCCAGCTCTTTCTGGCAGTCTCCAGAGCCAGGAAAGGGACAAGTCACCAGACACCAAGCCCTGGGGTTTGAGAGGTGCTCAGATTACACTGATATACAAAATGAGGCTGTTCAAGGGCCAAGTTCGAATTTCCTTGCTTATATTTTTCCAGAAGGTAGGGGAGGAGGGAGCAGCCATATCCTGCCAGCAGCCCCTGGGAACTCAGCCCTGCATCTGCATCAAGGGAATCTTTTCCCTCCTGACTGTGGCACTGCCTTGACTTGGGATGAGACACAATTGCAGTTTCATTCTGGTAGCTAGTATTTTTTCCCCTTTATAAAATGGCAGTGTCCCTTTAATTCCCTGCAGGTCTCTTTGGCTGGCAGGAGGTTAAATGAATCAACTGACCCGACTTTTCTCACTGGGGGTTGTGGGGTAGAAATTCCTTTTACTTGCTTCAGCTTGTGTCCAGAACAAAGAACAGTTAAGAAGGGATTAACTTTTCCCTCTTTGGCTTCTCCTTTCTCAGAAGAGTTCCACTTCTAATTCTGGGACCTTGGTTCCTCTTGGAGCCCTGCTTCTTTCTTGGTGCTTTATTGACTATCCATGGAGCTACGGGGAGGAGGTTTCCGGCAGCTTTGGTCTTTCTGGTTCCCTCCGCGGAGAGCAGAGGGCCGCTCCATGCCAATTTCCCAGCATGGCTTCTCACATCCCTGATTCTTGGCTTCATCTCTTTCTCTACAGCACAAATCCTGGAGCAGCCCAGTACACATCCCAAATAATAATGTGACTTCCTCAAATAGCCTTCTCTTTTGGAAAAGAATATGTTATCAATCAGACCCATGATCCATTCTCCTTATGCTGACATTGGGACTGCTAGAGACTGCAGCATCAACTTGAGAATTCCATGACAACAAGAAGCTTCCATCTCAGGGATGCTTTCCAGTCCAAGCACACTGCTTCCCTCCCAGACACACACCAAGGATGCTTTCCAGTCCCGGCATACTGCTCCCCTCCCAAATTCTTGTCCTCATTAGAATTTAATGGCACAGGATAGTAGAAAGAACACTGATTTGAGAGTTTGGATTTCTGAGTTCTCATCCTACTTTTGCCATTAACTAGTGTGACCTTGAGAAAGTTACTTCTCTTTTTTGAGCCTTATGGTCCCCTCTGTCCTGTTAAGAGATTCCTTCTAGTGCTGACACTCTACAGTCTATATTAAATGCAGTGTCTTATAAGTTTGATTGGCATTATGTCAGTCCCCATGATACTTAGTCACCATGAATACCTGATGCAGGGAACAGGGTGATTCCAATAATGAGCAGCATCCTGGTGCATCTGGCCTAAGCAGCTCATTACCTTGGACTAGATCTTGCTTGGCGTTTGCCCTTTAGAGAAGAGGATATATTGGATTAATGGGAGCCCAAGAGGGAACAGGGCTACTTTCAGACTGGAAGTTCAGCAGACCTAATATCCTGGGATCTAGGCTGTTCCATTTCTATTCCCCAAAGGGTTATAACATGTTTCTGCTGTTCCATGCTGAAGAGGGGTCTGAACTAGAATCATCTAGTGCCTGTGACAGAGCTGGGGGAGACACTGGGGTGTGAGAAGGCTCAAGACAGGCCACCATTTTTTACCTTGTTCAGTTCTCCTCTTCTGAGGTTTCTGCAGACAGAAAAGTGCTACTCCCAGCAGCCCCAGGGACATTTCCCCATAAGGCTCATTCTTCTCTTTCCCCACAATGGCCTCACAGGTAGGTTTGACTGGGCTAGGAACCTGTGGTGCTGGCATTCAGTGACACTATCACCCAGCAGCCATGTGTCAGTTACGTTAGTTTCCCCAAAACCTGAAAAGAAACCTGTTCTCCAGACAAATGTGAACTATTTGCAAATTTTCATAAACGAGCTATAGGAAAGAAAAAGGAGCTAAGAATGTAGTATTTAGAAGCGGATTTCCCCTGATTCTTTTGAAGCAATGGAGATGTTGTGAGGCTTGCAAGTTGGACCTGTCTGTGAGCAGGACCATTTGGGGACTCATGAATTTGGCAAACAAATTCAAAAAAGCAGACTCTGCCTCAGCAGGGGAGCTGTGGACCTGCGGCAGCCAGGATGTCTTTTCTGGAGCCGGGTTGTACCAGGTAAAAGGGGTTGCCTTCAGGATCCGCTTTGGATGTGAGTTTTGGCAGGGGGGAGCAGTGTGCTGGGGTAGGAAAGCATCTCTGAGATGCAAGCGTGTGGTTGTCAGGGGATTCTCAAGCCCAGGCAGCAGCCTTTGGTGGTCCCAATGTCAGTGTGAAGAGGTTGTGTCCTGGGTCTAATCTCATTCATCCTCTCTTCCCTGTACTGCAGCTAAGATGTGGGCTTTCTCTCCAGGTTTCCTCAGTGGAGAGAATGAAGAGCAGGTCATGACTCCCTTGCACACACATACACTGTGGTGTTACTAGAAACATCCCCAACAGGAAACTGATTACTACCGCTTATTTGGCCACATTTGTTTGTCCACATTATTGCTTTCAGATCTCCAGAGATCTGGCTAATCTAGGGAGCACTCTTCTGGAACAGCTGTCTCTGCTTTTGTTCCTTCCCTGTGTGATCTGTTTGCAGGTAACTTCCTGTTGGCTTTATTTGACTTAAAGGGACTATCTTAAGTTTCATGCAAATATTAAATTAACAGTTGGTATGCACGAAAAGCCTATAATCGTTAATTTTGGTTGTGTTTAAAACACTGATTTCCATCTATAGCTGCACACTGATGCAACCATGAAGCTTTATAAAAATTCCTGTGCCTGAGGCCCACCCCAGAAAATCTATTTTAATTGATTTGGAGTGGGGCCTGGGCATTGATTTTTTTTTTCTTTCTTTTTAAAAAAGCTCCCCAATGATTCTAATTGCAGCCAGGATTGAGAATCATTGTTCTGAATGATGCCTAAGAAATGTGCTAAATTAGTAGTGGTGATGCTGTGTGTGTGTGTGTGTGTGTGTGTGTGGTGGGGGGAGATATCAAATGAGATCTTAGTCTGAATTGGCTGGCTTATTTTGTCAGCGTTCAGCCTAGTATCTGAATAGGAACAAAGCCAAGACCACAGTGCAGTTATGTAAGCTTTGGAGAATAAGCTTCTAAAACTAACTCATTACTGAATGTATATTTCATTTAGAGCAATTGAGAGCAATAAGGTGGAAATACTGGGCAAGAACCACATGGTCTGTGAATATACAGCCTGATAATATTCAATAATAATCATTCTATGACCAGAATAGACAGGAAACAATAAAAAAAAAAAGATTCTTACATTTGAAATAATCTGCCCTGAAAACGTCCCATTGTTTCTGCTTATACCAGCTCATAATAATCCCAGTAGCACAGGCTAACGATTGCCTTGAATTTCAAGACATCACTCCAGTGATTTACGATGACTAGAGGCTCAAATCACCATCTCTTGCCCCCAAGATGAACTTCTGGTTCAGTATGTCTGCAGGCATGGTGGGGGTGGCGGGAGAATTCAGGTAGCACTGGAGACAGGAACAAAGAACAGCACTGAATAGGCGAATCTGAGCTCCTTAGCAGTTAGTCCAGGCAGGGACAGATCACCCTCAGCAGGATTTTGAGGAGTTGCAATTGATTGGAACTTTTGTTTTCCATTCCCTGGGAAAGACAGGTCCATTAACCCCCCAGCTGCATTGGAATTTAATTTGTTTTTTCCCCCAACACTATAGAGGGGACAGGATACATTCCAAAAGTTAGAATACAGTGAAGGGAGATTGGTCCTCGTTATATGACATCATCGAACATATGGTGCCGCAGGGGTGGGGAAGGCCATCAACAGACAGGAGCCCAGGAAGATCAGCTCCGAGAAGAGAATGCAATTGGGCTGGATACAGGAAGAGTTGCCAGGGAATACAGGCTTAAGACTAAAACTCAAGTCTAATTGAGTTTGCAAAGAGTGGTCATCTTTTGAATAGGTCTAGGTCAAGAGTTAGGAACTGCCTTCGGGAATGAGATGCTTTAAACTTATAGACTCAAATCCAAAATCCTTCAGCACCTAGTGGACATTCCCCTGAGGCTGATTCCCAGCAGTGTCTGGCTGCCCCTGACTAATAACCAGGGAGCCCCAGCCTCAGAGTCAGAGCACAGGCTGCAACGCGCTGGGGGGTTACCTGATCCTGCATTTTCAGAGACAAGGAGCTGACATTTAAGGCTTGAATAGAGCTCTTTTTACATGATAACCTGGAGAAAGGACTAACTGAATCAGGTGCTTGACATTTTACAAGGTACTTTCTTTACAAAGACAGCCAGAAGATTAACTTTCACTCTTAACAAGCTCTCACCCGTTCAGTTTGGGGGTGTGTGTAGGGGGTTCCCCAGACCTATTGTGACCCAGATGCTCAGTCATGCCTGTGGCTTAGCCTGTTCTCCCTTCCCAAGGTCTGTGTCTGGAGTGGAATGAAAAAGACTTTGGTGGAGGCTCTTGGGGTGAGAGTAAGCCAGGCACATCTAATCAGTGTAAAAGGAACACCAAAAGAGAAAAGGTAGAGAAAGGGGCTGCCCAAGTGTTAATGGAAGCGAAGCTTTACAAGACTGAATCTTGGGGTGGGGTGGGAAGTCCCCATCTCTGATGGCCCTGGATTAAATGTAAACACCTACTCACATCCTGGAGGCTGATTTCAACTCCTTTACCAAATAAGCAAAATACCAATCCTGGATTTTATGTCTAGGTCATTCTCTACCTTTCCATTCACATCTTCCTGTGATCTTTGAGATGCCCAGCTAAAGCAAACTACCTTTCCCTGGTGCTCTCTCCGCAGTGTCTTGCATAGATGCTGCTGCACTCATGGCCTTGAACTGCAGTTATCAGGGAAAGTGGGTCTCCCTGACTATGGTGGACCCGAGTCATACATCCCACATCCTTTGCAGTGGAAGGCCCTCAGTGAATGTCTACTGGGTGAACCTGTCTGCTGCAAATTCCATCTATTGTTTCTAATAAACATTGAAAACCAAAGGACAGCCAACTGCACACCTGTGATCTCAGTGACCCTGGAAGCTGAGTGAGGCAGGAGGATTGCAAGTTCAAGGCCAGCCTCAGCAACTTAGCAAGGCTCTAAGCAACTTAGTGAGACCCTGTCTCAAAATAAAAATAAAAAAGGGCTAGGGATGTAGCGTAGTGGTTAAGTGCCCCTGGATTCAATCCCTGGAATAAAAAACAAAAACAAAAATCAAAGGACAGGGATAGAGTAGTTGAGGAACAGGCTGAAAACTATTAACTCATTCATAGCAAGTTAAATTTTCTCTCTCCCTAAGTCACCTCACTCCCTGCCTCCCCTAAGGAGGAAATGCAGTGGACAGCTTGTTGGTTGAGGGTCCAAAACAGTCAGGGGAGTGGTCTTTTGTCTACCTGACTACATGGACTGGGGCCAGTGCTTCTATTCTGGGTCTCAGTTTCCCCTTCTATAGAATGAGAAAAGAGAACGAGATGACCTTTCAAGGATCTTACAAATCTGATGTTTTGTAATTTTATGCAACTAGCAACTTAAGTCCCAGGTATAGGAGAAAAAGACAGCGCTCCATGGTTTGAGGGGCAGAGGACATAGCACAGAACACAGCAGGCCCTGAATTAGCTCACCATCCTTCAGCTTTAGAGAACTGAAGTGAATTTCAGCTTAAAAACACTCAAGCCTCTCAAATGCCAGACTACAGCTGCACAAAATAGGAAAATCTTGTTAGGAAATGACCACAGCCCCCTGGAGCTGTGGAAAACATTGCCTCAGACAAAAAGGACTTTTTCCAGTGGAAACAAAACTCAGCAATATTGTGTCTGCTAATGCTGTCTGCCCAGGTGGTTTTTGCCGAATCCTGCCTAGTCAGGTTCTTGGCTCTGGGCAGTTCTTTTCCACCCGATGTTGGTCCTAATGATGAATGCAGGTTGTCCTCCTCTTCTGGCCCCAGCTGTCCCAAAAATCAGACTTGGAAGTCATTTTCAAATTCCATCTTTGGACTGCTTGGCTTTTAAATGATTCTTGGGGGGTGGAGAGAATCACAAAATGCTTTCACTGCAATGAGTCTTAGAGATCATCTTGGGATTCTGATTTAATGCCTTGACTGTGAAGGTACATAATGTAACAGGTAGGAAGGCACTCTGTTCAAGTTCACATAGAGAGGTCAGAAGGAGGGGTCCTGGTACCCAATTCGGAGTTCTTTGCATATCCAAAATGCCTCTAGCTAGAAGGTAAATTCTCTGCCCCTTCTCATGGCAGGTGTTTCCATACCAACCAGCCAACCAGTTACCAACCTGCAAATACTTCCTATAAGCCCAGAACAGACTGTACACTGTCTGCTACAAATTATATATGAATCATACACACACACACACACACACACACATATGTGTGTATATACATATACATATATAATACACACACACACACACTTGATTTTTTTTTTTTTTTTTTTACTGTTCTAAGGCATAAAAATACTCACATTTAATGTAGAGCAAAGCTGACCAGCCTCTTGGAATCCTTCAATTTCTGAAACTCAAACTTAGTGTCCCACTTACTCCTTGAAAAACATTTAGAATTACTTAGAAAGACCTGTATATTTTCAAGTGAGGTTCAATGGTTAGATCTTCATTCTGGGGGAGGGTGGTTTTAGTCTGGGTGATGCTCAGACCCATGAAGCAACAGCCCCAGGCAGAAAGGAAGACTCAGCCAGCCCAGTTGGATGGTGCAGCCCTCTCGGTTGACCACAAATCTGTCTCCCGTTCCTGAGAACCCACGACTAGACCAAGTTCAGCCCTGGCCCACTAGATGCTTGCTCTCCTGTCTCATTCATTCAGGCCACTACAGAAAAGGCTAGAATTTTTAATAGGATTTTTTTTTTACTAAAATAAATTAGAAAATAAGGAAAGCCTAGATACGATAGTATTTGTGAAGCATATATTTAAAAATAAAATTTTAAATATGTTTGTGTGAGAAAACTTGAAAAAAATATTTTAAGACCCTAAAAGCCCATCGCCTAGCACTATGCTAATATGGTGACCATTAGGCACATAATGCCTTTGAGTACTTGAAGTGTGACTAATCTGAATTGAGATATGCTGTAATTTTAGAAAGTATGCACAGATTTTGAAGATTTAGTACAAAAACCCATAAAATATATCATTAATACTTTTAAAAAATGTGCCATATGCCTGAAATTAGAGTATTTTGGATATATTGTTATAATTTGGATCTTAAGTGTCCCAAAAAGTCCACAAGGCAAAGGCTTGGTCCTCTGTGTGTTCCACTGGGAGGTAGTGGAACCTTTGAGAAGTGGGCCCTAGTGGGAGGTTCTTAGACCATTGACGGCACGCCTTCCTTTCTGTCTTTTACTTTTGGCCATGAGATGAGTGGTTTTGCTCTGCCACACACTACTGCCATGATGTGCTGCCTGAACACAGGCTAAAGAAACAGGGCCAACCAACCATGGACTGGGACCTGTGAGCCAAAATAAACCTTTTTGTTTTATGAGTTGACTTATCTCAGGTATTCATTAGAGTGAAGGAAAGCTAACACAAAATATATTGAATGAAATATATTTTTTAAGTTACTTCTACCTGTTTTTCCCCCTTTTTTAAATGCAGCTACTGAAATACTTATATATGTGACTCACACTGTTAGACAGTCCTGAGCTAGAGACACCATTGTCAATATTTCTGTGTACTCCTGAATTGTGTGTGTGTTTGAGGAGTCTGGTTCTTAGGAGCCTATGAATGACTGGCCTGGCCCTAGGCAATGACAAACGTTAACCTGGCAGGCTTTGCAGACTACTGCCCTTCCCACCATGGCCTCTGCCCCCAGCCAGGGCACAGCAGTTTCTGGAGAGAGTTATAGTTAAAAACTCGGGCTCCAGGAAGCCCATATTCCTTACATATGAGCAGCTCTAGCCCACAGTCCCCATTCCTGGGTGTCTGTACCTGAGGCTTGGACAGAGGTCTTCTCCAGCTGCTTCTGCTGAGGCCTCATTGCGGAGTGGGGTGGGGGCAGGTGGGGTGCCAGCAACCCTGCAGACACTTTCCACACACGGACTTGGTACCCAAGACTGCTCTACTCCTATTTTCATCCCAGGGTCCTGCCACAGCCTTTTGTTGGGGGCTCCCTCAACAGGGAGATGTCCTCCAGGATAGTGCTGACCTGTCTGACCCTTGAGGTCATGCTGCTGCATGGGGAAAATGAATACCAGTTTGTCTTCTCCAGTCCCAGCCTGTTGCTGATACCATCCCAGGAAAGAATTAAGTCTTTTCTGTCACTTTCATTTGGGCTCATTGTTGCTGTAATTGGCTACTCTGACACTGGACAGCTCAGTACTCTCTCCTGGCTCAGGCTGACCTCTTCCTTCCTTCCTTCCTTCCTTCCTTCCTTCCTTCCTCTCCTCCTCCTCCTTGTTTTCTCTCTCTCTCTCTCTCTCTCTCTCTCTCTCTCTCTCTCTCTCTCTCTCTTTTCCAGTACTGGGATTTGAACAGAGGGCCTCATGAATGTTAGCTTAGGCAAATGCTCTGCCACTGAGCTACATTCTCAGCCCTTTTTATTTTGTTGGAGACAGGGTCTCACTAAATAATCCAGATTGGCCTTGGACTTGCCATTCCCCTGCCTCAGGCTCCTGAGTTGTTAAGGTTACAGGCATGTGCCATAGCATCCTGCTTCAGACAATATTGTTTAAGACAATTTGGGAACCATACTGAAATACAGTTTTATACAGACTGTCCAAATTTATGGTGGTTTAATTTGGATCATTCAACTTTATGAAAGTATATCCATACAACCATTCCATTTTCTACTTTAGAGTATAATATTCAATAAGTTTACATGAGATCTTTACTACTTTATTACAAAACAGACTTTCATATGAAGATTTTACTCAACTGTAGGCTAATGTAACTATGATGTTCTGTAGATAAGGTATATTAAATGTATTTTTGACTTAATGATATGTTTACTTTGTGATGAGTTTATTGGGAGGTAAGCCCATTGTAAGTCAGGGAGCATCTGTATCTGTAATAGGGTCCCCTATTACAGGAGAGAAACAGCTCTGTTAAAGTAGGGTAATTTAAGGAGGATTTCTTTCTAGAGGGGCTGACTAATAGCAAAGAGAAGTTTGGGCAGTAGGAGAGCCAAAGGAGAGTTCCAAACCCCAGGGCTAGTGGAAGACAATCTGTGACCACCCCTGAGTCTGAGGGGACCAAAAATGGGTTAGGTAATCAGAACCAGGAAAGAGCTGTGCAGAGGTGAAAGGCTCAGAAAGGAGGGAAACCACCAGACTAAGGCAATGTCACGGGGAGGCAGCAGAGGAAATAAAACCCCTGACATCCCTTTCCTTCCCCCAGTCTGCCCAGGCTCTTCTTTAAATCCACTTGGAAGCCAGAAGCCACCGGCACCCTTGCTGTAGTCCTCTCACAAGAGCAGAAGTAGAGCAGAGAAAGGGAGAATGAATCCAGAGAATTAGTGTATGTTCATGCAACATTGTCTCAAGTCACAGCCAATAGCCCTATTTCCTTCCTAATGTAACCACTCCTAGTCCCTACAGTGTCTGAACGGGCACAATTTAGAGGATCGAAACCCTCATTCCTCAGTCCTGTCTGGTTTCTAGCCCGGGGTAGATTCAGAGGGTACTGCTCAATGATGTGCAGGGTACCCAGGCATGCGCATGGGCTTTACAGTCCCAGTCCTTTAAGAGCAAGCTTCCTTCCATGTCAGGCCTGGGTCACAGCCTCTATGCCTCTGGACTCACAGAAATGATCCACAGTGCAGCTGGAGGCTGGTTTCTTTGAATCCTGCACTTGTTTCCACCACCCCAGCCTCTTCTTTATCTTATCCCACCCTCCCCTGAACCCCTCCAGCACTGTTTCTTCTTGATGACCAACCGCAAGGGCATGGTGCCCTCCTAGGAACTATTAGCCCCCTAAGAGGGACATCTGGGACGGGTCTGGTGATCTCCCCAGGCTGATGTTCAGTCTAGGTGAATCCCCACTGCACAGCATGCAGAACTCCCTCCCCCATTTCAATTGTCTAGTCCAAGTTTGCTGGAAAATTAGGTGAAGAAACTACCCAGGCTTAGCACTCCTGAAGCTGAGGGCCTGTAACAGTGGCAGGGAGAAGATTGTAGATGGGAGAAAGGGTTAACTTGACTCTCTTACTACCTTTTTCTCTTACTACCTTCAAAGCCAAGGGTACTGAGGGAAGGTGAGATCCACCAGAGACCAGGCAAGGGGTTTAAGGGCCAGGTGGGGGAGCCAGGCTCAGGCTCAGGCTCAGGGCCAAGAAGGCTTATTAGTAAAGGAAGAAGGAGACTAAGAGAAGGCTGTGGAAAACATCAAGAGAAGGTAATACCACAATGGGAAGGTGGAGAACAGAAGGGAGTCGTTTTATAGAACAGGAAACAGTCTGTCGAGGGATTATTATACCTCCTGGAGAAGAAAAGGCAGCGTAGAATTTTGGGAGAAGGTAATTTGAATGTAAGCTGATGAAGCTGCCAGGTGAAGAAACTTTCCTTCTGCATTTGTCAAGACCCTGAAAATGCAGGGGGACTGTGTCTCATCCTTGGCAAGCCCAAGAGCCAGGAAGCTTTTCTGGCAGATCTAAGGTGAGGGAGCAGCAGAGAATCCTTCCAGCATTGTGCCTGGCACGAAGGGGACACCTGGCACAACAGGCCTATCTGGTTGTTGGTGTCTGCTCTGTCACCTGACATTCCCAGCACCATGTACAAACACACACACACACACACAAAGCCAAATCAAGCAGCAAAAATCAAACACCCCTGTGTTTCTTTCTTCACTCCCTTGTTCATTGTCTGGTCCAATAAACCATTATGGAACCCTTTGCTCATTGCTGGGCACCAAGAGAGATACATCAGGGTTTTCAGCACCAGAGGGCTAATAGGGCAGGAGCAACCCATGAACACATCTCCGAGTCTCCAGTGCAGAAAGGGCTGAGGCAGGAAAGAGTTAAGTAGGATGGTGTGAGAATAGAAAGGAGTCGGAAGATTTCCCTAAGTGGAGGGCTGTGGAAAGGAGCAGAGACTGAGAGGAGGAGGAGAATTTAAAGAGAGATTATTTTCCTAAGCCCAGTAGGCAGGAGCTCAGCAAGTATTTCTTTAGCACTCCTCCCCAATTAGAACAGAATGCACAAATCATAAGGATTTACTGATTAGTAGTGGGAATCGTGTCACAGATGTAGTTTTTCTCTTGGATTTACTGAGGATGGTAGAGTTGACATGTTAGAATTTTCATGGATAAGGATGAAACACCTCCTCTGAGCTAGTCCTTGGACTGTTGCAAAAGAGCATACATATCCAAAGAGCTGCTAGCTGCAGGGAAGCTGTGGGAAGATTCCTGGGTGGAGATCCTAAGTTTCCAAGCCTGGGTGATGGAGAAACTACCAATGGCAGCTCAGAGTCTTTAAAATGTTCCTGGGTGAGGGGTTGGGGTTGTGGCTCAGTGGTAGAACACTTGCCTAGCATGTGTGAGGAACTGGGTTCCATGCTCAGCACCACATGAATAAATAAAATAAAGGTCCATTGACAACTGAAAAAAAAAAAAAAATGTTCCTGGGTGAGAACCTGAGAAGCTAGTCCTATTTTGTTTTTGGGGCCTTTGTGTCTGTCTCCCTTGCCTAGCCTCAACCACTATAGCCTCTGTTTACCCCCTGCACTTGGAAGTGTGCTCCCCTGGAATGGGGCTTAGTGTGCCTTCACCCTTTTATCCATTTCCTGGGTTTCCAGCAAAATACCTCCTTTTATGGCAGAACTGTGAGTGTCCCAGCTTCCTTTTCAACTAAGCCCAGAGGGTTCTGGGTACACAGAAATCACAGCCTTTACAAAGGACTCCCTTTTTCTAGTTTACCCTACCATTCTCCTCCCCAAAAGACGAGGCTCCCTGACTTTCCCACGCCAACCCATGCCCTTTGAGAGCCTGCCATTTGGGATGCTATCCCAGCCACAGGCTTAAGATAACAAGTAACCTCCCGCAGAAAGAACGTAAAATTACAGCATGAACATGATCCTGTCATGAGAGCGAGTGGAAAAGATGTCCCATTTCCAAGCAGACCAAACTGCATGTGGACCAGACGTGAGATGGCTGAAACAGAATGGAGAACACAGAAAGAACTCTTTAAATAAAAAGTTGATGCAGGGGCTGGGGTTGTGGCTCAGCGGTAGAGCTCTCGCCGAGCATGTGTGAGGCTCTGGGTTCAATCCTCAGTACCACATAAAATAAAATAAAAATATTGTGTCCATCTACAACTAAAAAATAAACATTTTTTTAAAAAAAGTTGATGCAGGGCTGGGGTGTGGTTCACAGGTATAGTGCTTGCCTAGCATGCACATGGTCTCTGGTTGGATCCACAAAAAAAGCCAAATCAACAGCAAGAATGTGAGAAGTATGACTAACTCTCCCAGGACTTATCTATAAGTCTCCAAACAACAGTTGTCTATGTCTTGTCATCTCTATATTCCCTAGACACTTACTGGCATGTGCAAGATACTCAGTATTTTTTTGTCAAATGAGTAATGAATACATGAACACTTAGACTGATTTTGTCTTAAGCTGCCCAAGTTTTTGACTATCCCTATCAGATATTTGGGGGTCATAAAGACCCAGGTGTTGAATATATGTATGTGAGTGTACGTACCTGGAGTTCATCAAAGAGGATGTGCATCACTGTGCAGAGGCAGCAAAAGAATTCCTGTAGTTCATCGATGATCATGAGAAAAAGATGGAATTGTGTGAGTGCGTGTGCACATGGGACAGAAAGAAGAGACAAGAGATCAATAATGGAAAATCTCAAGCTGTAACTATTTGTCTTAAGGAGGACTCTCCTGATCAGCTGCCTTGTCACAGAGCCCATTCTTTACCATCATATGACCACCAATCAATCTTTGTGAGTCTTCTGTTAGTTTGAAGGGACCCTCTAATCCTCAAGGGGTTGTCGTCCACTTTCCCATCTCAGCGACCCTCTCAACAGATAGATGTCAGGGCCTTGTGCACGAACAACCACAGTGTCTACTTCTGAGGCTCTCTTATGGCAGGAAAGATTATCTTAGTCTTGTACCAGATGTTGTCCCCATTCAGGAGATGAGGCACCTGGGTGATTCTATAATTCGGGCTAGACCTACTGTAGACCTACCATGGGGGGGCTCAGTATTGGTCAGTGGAGTGGTCAGTCTCCTTGTAAGGTGCCCAAGGGGCTGGAGGAGGCAGTCCCCTGGAACCATAGCAGAGGCACTTACTTAGAGAAGGAAGAGGTTGTCCCCCTGGACTCCAATGGGCTTGGGATGGGTATACACGGCAACTTAGGTGTGGTGAATGCCAGGCCAACTGCCCTCTTCACAGGGATATGGCTTTTGCCTCCTGGCTGATGCATGAGCAGGGGAAGCCAGGATGTGGCTGGAGATGGGACATTCCTGGGGTGTGGTTGGCAGTGTGGTTGTGGGGACAAGGCTGATCACAACCCTGCTGCCTGGGAGAAAGGGCTCAGAGAGCCAGGGCCAGAACCTTCCACTGACCAGGTTTGAAGAGGAACAACAGATAGTAAACTTTCTCAGTGGTTATTGGGATGAGAGGTGATGGAGACTTTCACAGAAACCCAAACACAGCCATGGATAGTTAGTCCGTCTACAAAGTGTTTGACCCCACTCATGAAATTCAGTGGAAATCAGCAATTGGCTCCAATAACTACTTATACTCATGTGGGAAAAAAAAATCAGACTAAATTTCTGATTTTTCTGATGCTTTAATAGCTTGAAATAAAATCCAACAATAAGAGATAGTAAATGCTTTGTTTCTTTTGTCTGAATGTAAAGAGTGGGGATAAATA
Source organism: Callospermophilus lateralis (assembly GCF_048772815.1). Classification (NCBI taxonomy): domain Eukaryota; kingdom Metazoa; phylum Chordata; class Mammalia; order Rodentia; family Sciuridae; genus Callospermophilus; species Callospermophilus lateralis. Next base: position 51,541,381 of record NC_135314.1, on the reverse strand, counting down.
TACATCTTATACCCTCCTCAGGTAATAAATTTTAGTGGAATTGCCAGCCCAGAGAGTATCCTATTACAAAGAAAGAAACAGACTAGATTTTCAATTTATTACCAACAGGGATCTACTTTATAGTTTGGGCTGAACTTTTCTTTTTCTTCTTTTGGTCTCCTTCTTTCTACACATCCTCTCTAAACTTTCAGAACCATCTAATTGTTCTTTAGTCACATTATTCCTGGAGGGACACTTAAAGGGCACCTCTAAACCCATAATCCTGGACTATAAAAAGGATCTGGGGGTCTGATCAAAGGTGAACTGCCCATTTATGACCTCTCTTTCAAGCCCTTCCCATCTCCCTGACAGTTTTATAGAAGTCAGTTCTTTCTGCCCCACCTCAGATCAAAGACCAGGATGCAAGGGTTTCCCCACCCCCAACCTTGCGCGGAAGGAGGAGATTACCCCTGGAATTAAAAACCTCAATGAAGTGGGTTTACTGACCTCCCTGGGGGTAGGGGTGAGTCCTTTCTTGCCCATAGGTGCAGCTCAACACAAAGGCCGGATAAATTCTGGGTGCCCATTCTCTGCTTTTGCAGCCAAGGAGAAAAATCAATCTCTCTCTCCCTCTTCCCCTCTCCCCGCCCCTGCCACCCCCCTCCCCCATCTCTTTCTCTCTGGGACTTCCAGCCTTCAAGGAGAAACTCTCTGATCCTTTGTGCAATTTTAGTTAATATCTACAAGTTGCTAGAATCTCATTTATCAATTTATCAGTAAACCCAGGTAATGGTCCCCACTGTTCAGGGCAGGAAGAGCTTCCCCTAAACACCAGGCAGGATGAATCCAGGAACTGAGAAGGAGGCAGGGGAAGCAGCAGGGTGGGCTGCACCATTCAGGCCACGCCTCAGCCACTTGTTTCTTTGTTTTCACTCCCACCCCCTACCCTTCCCCAGGCATGCTGCAGTCTGCATGGGATCTCAGTGGTCAATGTAAATGTCCCTGGAGTGCTTCACTGAGGGTTGGAACTGCCCAAGTTGCTGGATACTCCAGGCCTAGCCCTGAAGGGACACACACCTAGAGACAGACGGGAACAGGAGTGCCATGAAGCCCCCTTGCTTTGGGAATCACCAAGCCCACTTCCCCCACCCATACTCAGCCCTGACCCAGCACATCAGATTCTCATGGCAGGGGTGTTGAGAGGTGGAACACACGAGCTTCCCAAATCATGGTATCTCCTTGTTTGAAGGGACTTGAGAGATCATCTGGGTCCTTGCCTCCATAGTACACAAGAAACAGAAAAAGCCCTGTTCACCCAGAGTCACCTTCCCAAGCCATGTCCTGACCCCAAAGGTCCCTGCTACCCGACAGTGCTGCCATAAAATGCCCCACAAGGGTCATTAAACTTCTATAGGGTTTGGTCCCTCTGGGACTGCTGGTTTCATTTACTGGACAGACAGGGTTTATTGACAGCAGGTTTGGAGAGTTGCTTTGGGAAACCCACATTCTAGCCATACCCCCAAAACAGTCAGTTTCAGGGAAGTATCACCCCTTCCCCTGAATCCTGTGCATTCTGATTCTGCAGGTCTCTCCACTCTCAGTTCCCAATCTCCAATAAAACCTCTGCTTCCCCCACATCCAGCTCCCCACTGTTCTCCTGGTTTCTCCCTTGGTGCATTCCCTTTGGCCCTTCCTGGAATGCACTGGGCCTCCTCTTAAGCAGTTCCTCCATGATTTAGAGCCCATTTCAAACCCCACCCTTCTTCCTCCTGTAGTACTTAGCAACTATTCTAGCCTTGCTATTCAAACTGTGGCTACCAACTGGCAATGTTGGCCCCACCCCAGAACAACTTCCTCAGATATGCTTTTAAACAAGATACCCTAATTTATGTATGCACAGTCAAGTGTGAGAGGCCTGTTTTAAACTAGTGGTTCTTAAAGTTTTAGTCCCAGGACCAGCAGCATCAGCATGACCTGGAGGTTTGTTAGAAATGTAAATTTTCAGAGTCTATCCCAGGCTACTGAGGCAGAAATTATGAAAGTAGGATTCAACAATATGTGCTTCAACGTGCGCTCTCTACTTTCTGATACACATGCTAGTTCAAGAAACTATACACATATGGGGCGCAGTGGCGCACACCTGTAATCCAAGTGGCTCGGGAGGCTGACGCAGGAGGATTACAAGTTCAAAACCATTCTCAGCAACTTAGTGAGGCTCTAAGAAACTTAGTGAGACTCTGTCTCAAACTAAAATATTTTTTAAAAGGGCGGGGGATGCGGCTCAGTGGTTAAGTACCTTTGGGTTCTACACTGGTACCAGAAAGGAAGGAAGGAAGGAAGGACGGAAGGAAGGAAGGAAGGAAGGAAGGAAGGAAGGAAGGAAGGAAGGAAGGAAGGAAGGATATATAATTCTGATCCTGTTCAAGGACTTGCTTCATGAGCATGTGACCATGGATTAAATCTCTTTGTTGCTGACATGAGATCCTTGATTTTATCCTTGATTTGATCTTGTGTTTTTAGAACAGTCTGATGAGACTTCAGAGCCGGCACCTAAATAGGAGATAATGCACAATGTACATGTCCAGCACCACCCTTGTCCCTCCATTCTCAAGGCTCTTGCATTGGCCTCTAAGCAGAGCTCCAGAGATCCCTGATGCACAGGAGTTCTGCCAGACTCGAAGTGGGCACCATGTGAATATGCTATGGAGGGGGTGATGACAGCCCTGAGAAGTCACTTTCCCTTAGCCCCAGAAGTTTCTTCATGCACAGAAGGTGGCAATGGTATTTTAAGAAACACAAATGACCCAGGAACTGTATTCTATTCTTTGTAGGTTGTGTTGCTTCCCTGTATTATCCCCTCACTACCTGGACATTATGACATAGAAGGAAAGGTACAGGACATCTTTGGTCTCTTTTCCTTTCAGTTTTTTCTTTTGCATAATAAGCTAAAGACGGTTGGTAGAATGAGTATCAAAGGTTAAATAAAAATAATCATGTTAGTTTTGTACAGGGTTTCCATTATTCTGATAAACTATACCTACATACTTGGATGTGCCTTTAGTGATTCTACATACAAAATAAATGCCCTTGTATTTGCATTTAAAACTGACATTTCATGATATAAAGAAGAAAAGTACTATTCATGCTGGGAATTTAAATTTTTATCTTTTCTCAACTTAACAGTATAATTAACACAAAACATCATGAGAAGTTAAGAAAAGCTGAGGATTAAAGGAAAAAACTTAATATTTTAATACCTCCAATAGCGCTTTTGTCCTGCTTTCTATACAAAGACTTCTGTCCAGTATTCAAACTGGGATATTTCTGAGAATGACATGGAACACTGTTGGTAATTATATCTGAACCATAGGTAGAAATTAGGCCTACCTAAGCAGCCTAGGATATGTAGCCATTTTAAACCTTCAAGTTGATTATGATGAAGAAGAAAATGAAATAGAAGTGAAGTCATTTTGCTTTCTGTCAGTTGGAGAAAATTTCACAAAATTGTATTTGCTATTCAGGTTTACGAATCACATCTTCTGTGAAGGTATTTGCACTGTAAACTAGGAGGCTGACTCTGTTTTAACAGATCGAATTATAGGCTTGGAAATGGCATTTGCCTCTTCTTTCCTTGTTCTTCTGTACAGAGTCAAAAGGGTCTTTTTGATTATTTATCTGTAGCTTTCTTCAACTCTTGAAAACTCAACTTTTTCTGTGCTTTTGCTGCCCTGTGACATTCTCAAACACTTGTGACATCTTTCTATATACATTCTTGATTTGTGTCCCTCCTTCCATCTTGGTGTGTTTCCTCTTAAAATCTGTACTCATTAGCAGAAAAAAAAGGCTGTTTTCCTCGGATGTCTCCTCTTTTTCTTCCTCATCAGGATCATTTGCAATTTTAGGTTCTGGATTTTATTTTTGGACCATTCTATTTTAGCCGTACTCCCTTTCAGAGGTTCTCACTATGAGATCATCTATTTTGAACTTTTTGAAATCTGCTTTCCTCCAGCTTGTAAGTCTGAAGCTACACACCCTGATTTAATGGGATGGTCACGCTCTCCCAAGTTCTCATCATTTGCATGTCACTAACAGGTGTTTGCTGGTAGAATAAAGTCTGACTTATCCTTGGCCCTGCCTGTTCCTTTCAATGGATGAAATTTTCAATCATGTCAGTTGAGATTTTATTAAATGCTCTGCTTTTTAAAGAAATACAAGACTTTTGGGCTTCCACAAAATGGTTTTTAATCTTACTTTTTAAATAATCAGCATTTGTCACTGTATTTTGTCTCTTTATTAGAATGTGTATCAAAGGTTAAATAAAAATAATCATGTTAGTTTTGTACAGGGTTTCCATTATTCTGATAAAAATATACCTACATACTTGGATGTGCCTTTAGTGATTCTACATACAAAATAAATGCCCTTGTATTTGCATATAAAACTGACATTTCATTATAACAGACACTAGTATGGTAATATGTAAATCAATGGATGTGCAACTGATGTGATTCTGCAATCTGTATACGGGGTAAAAATGGGAGTTCATATCCCACTTGAATCAAAGTGTGAAATATGATATATCAAGAACTATGTAATGTTTTGAACAACCAACAATAAAAATTAATTTAAAAAAAAACTGACATTTCATGATATAAAGAAGAAAAGTACTATTCATGCTGGGAATTTAAATTTTTATCTTTTCTCAACTTAACAGTATAATTAACACAAAACAGGGCAGTCTCCAGAGCTAAAATACTTAGATCCACCACTTAGTATTTTGTCTCTTTATTAGTTTTTCCAAGATGTCTGCAACAATATTTTCCATCCAACACTATTTTCTCTCCTCCTCCTCCTCCTCCTCCTCCTCCTCCTCCTCCTCCTCCTCCTCCTTTGGTACCAGGGATTGAACCCAGGGGCACTCTACCACTGAGCCACATCCCCATCTCTTATTATTATGATTTCTTACTTAGAAACAGGGTCTCACTAAGCTGCTTAGGACCTCAATAATTTGCTGTAGCTGACTTTGAACTTGTGATCCTCCTGCTTTGGCCTCCTGAGTTGCTGGGATAATAGGTGTGTGTCACCTCACCCAGCAACATTATCTTCTTATTATGTGACTGACATTTCTCCCCTTATAAGGTGGAGTCTATGGACCCACTTCTTAAGGTAGGCAGACTGACAGGCAGAACAGATGCTGTGTGACTTCTGAGACTAGATCATAGAAGGTCATAGAGCTTTTCCCTGGTTCTCTCAGAGGATGTTTGTTCTTGGAACCCTGCAGCAATCCTGTAAAGAAGACCAAATTAGGTCATGCAGAGAAACCACACGGGGAAGCCACTTGTAGGTGTTCTGGATGATAGTCCAGGTGAGGTTCCAGCTGATAGCCAGCCACAAGGGCAGATTTAGAAATGAAGACTTGGAATCCAGCCCCCAGCTCCATGTAGACCTCATAACTTCCCATTTGGGAAGTGAAGATAACTATTTCTGTTTTTTTTCCTGTCTGAATCCTGATCCATAGAAACCATGAGAAAGAATCCAATGATTATTGGTTTTTTTAATCTCCTGTATTTTGGGTGGGGGGGGTGATTTAGAATGCAGCAATGGAAAACTCATGTAATAATTAAAACAAATTAACTAAGAAGCAAAAAATTAAGGCTAATTAAGAATCATTTACACCCTTGGCTAACTCCCACTCTGTAGACCCCTTCTTGTAATTTAGTTACAATCCCTTCAGGTGGAAGTGAAACCATGATCACATTAGTTCCCAGCCACTGGGCAGAGGTGACTTCCTTTTCTAAATGATATTTTTGTATGAAATTTAATCTCAGTTATTAAAGCAATTAGATCATCCCTGCTTCGTTTACTGTGTGAATTTAAGAAAGAGCAAAATTAAAACATCTCTCACATATTTCTCTGGCTGATCAACATAACACGATTCTAGCTAATTTCAGCCACACACCACACACACACACACACACACACACACACACACTACTGTTCCCTCTTATTCCAATTTATTGAGTCAGAGATCATTGGGTTGCAATGAACAGAACTCTTTTGAGCTGATGTAAGAAAAAGTAGAAATTGATTAGAAATGGAGGGATCTGGCAGAACTCAAAGGAGGGAAGCATGATCATGCTTCATCAGAATCCAAACTGCAGACTGACAAGAGCCAATATGGCTTTTCTCTCCAAATCTCTTTCTCTAGAGAGCTATCTTGTCTTATTTCAGATTCTAAGCATGTGCCTCTTCCTCTTCCACTGCCCGGCTCCTATCTCCAGCGTATGATTAAGGGCAGTCTCCAGAGCTAAAATACTTAGATCTACCACTTAGTGAACTTGTGACCTTGACACATAAATTCAGCTGCTGATCTTCAGCTTCCTCACTTGTAAATTGGAGATAAAGAGAATCATGATACTTCTCTCATAGGACTGTTGTGAGATTGAACTGAAATACATGGAGTTCTTTGAATAGTGCCTGGCACATTACAGGTGTCTGCTTTCATTATTATTATTATTTTTTCTTTGCTTACCTAATCAGGCCTAAACATGGGTGCCCCGATCCTGGCTTTACATTTGTGTCATTCTGTCTGTACTGCTCTAACAAAGCACCCCAGATTGGGCCATTTGTCAATAGTAAATTTATTGCTCACAGTTCTGGAGGCTGGGAAGTCCAAGATCAAGATGCTGGCAGATTCGGAATCTGGTGAGGGCTCACTCTTTGCATCCAAGGTGGAGCCTCATTGCTGTGTCTTTATATATTAGAAGCCAGAAAAGGGAATGAACGCGGTGTCCTTAAGTGGCAGAAGATGGAAGGGCTAAGGGAACTAGGGCACTCCCTTCAACTCCTTTTTAAAGAGCACTAATTTCATTTATGAGAGCTGGGGACTCATCCCCTCCCCCACAGGCCCTACCACTTAATACTGTCACATTGGGTATTAGGCTCAAATATTTGAATTTTGAAAGAACACACACATGCAAACTATAACAATATCCAACCTATAATTCAAGTGCCTTGCAAAACCCTACTAAGTTTCTGAGACTCAATTTCACATTCCTAAGAGGGCAGATTGGACCAGCTTGGGTCACATGTCTACTCATAGGCCAATCAGTTGTGACAGAAGATAAGGGGTGGGGAATGAGTATATTCTCAGCATTCTCAGATATGTAACCACCTGTATTTGCACAAATGACAGCTCTGGCACTTTTAACCTTGGCTTTAGCTCCCTACCAAGCAGAGACTCCATACATACTGACTGTCCCAAATGGCATGAAGAGGTAGCTTCCTTCGGCCAGCAAGTATTCCCTTCCACATACCCATCTCTCCTACTTCTACTGGGCACTGAGGGTTCTAGTCCTCTGAGAAGCCAAAACAAAAGTCTCTCCATACTGAATGGTAACTTTTATAAATCCCTGCCTATATTTTCACCTCAAAAGTCATAGTGAATTTTTTTTTATTTCACAGAGAGAACAAAAAAGAAGAATCAGTTCTGATCCCTCCCATCTGGTATTGTGAGTTTAAGCTACTAATTTTACATATGGTGACTGTTTGCCTGTTGAGGTTCCCACTGGTAATGGAAACTTTGAGGAACAATATTTAAAATCATTGATCTCACTATAGAGAAAAAGAAAATTAAGCAGAATGTTGAAGAAAATTAAGCAGAATGTTAAGCTAATTGGTTTATCTAAAGGGTAATGAGTTTTAGGAAATACTGCTCAAGTGAAGTCTTGTTTCATTTCTATATATTATTCCAGTCTCTATTAGATTTGGTCATTTGGGGTAAAATACTCCAAAACAGCATATTTCAAACCCTGTTCTTCAGAAATACTTGAATGTCATGGTCGAATCAATAGCTCTTTAAGTCATAAAGCAGAGCTAATTAGCTGCCCTCTCTAGGGGAGGACATGGCTGCATCTTCCTGCTTGGTACCAGGCCATCCTCTAAACTGGCATAAGCTGACCTTTTCCTTGGGCTTATTTCTCCTGTTGGTAATTCTTTCGGTAAAATCTCAGAAACTTTAGGTTGCAATGGCCAATATTCTTGGTGTTTTAGGGAATCACCATTAGACTTTCTTTTTGAGTGTTTCAGCAAGATTGTTCAGTATTGTATAATTTTAGGAGAATTCTTTTTTTAATATTTATTTTTTAGTTACTGATGGACACAATGTCTTTATTTTACTTTATGTGGTGCAGAGGATCCAACCCAGTGCCTCAAGCATGCTCTACCTCTGAGCCACAACCTTAGCCCTAGGAGAATTCTTTCAGAGAAAAAAGGAGGTTATTTCACGGGAAAATGACCCAGAGCTCAGTATTAGCTCTGTTGAGCTATAAACAACAAAAAAGTTATAATGCCCATAAACTATGAATGAGAAGACTGCTCACAACTTATGGTCCATATTTCCTAAGCCCAGTGCCCCCATTTCTTTTTCCCTGATTCATCCTCTAATGAATTGGTTGCTTCTCCCATTTTTCTTCATAGAAATTGCTATGCATTGCTATCTGACTAATTTGCCTTTTAAGACAACCTCTTTCACTCCATCTACTTCAACTAGAAGTAGACAGTAATCTCTTAATCCAATCTCATAAAAATTTAAGAGAGAACAAGACAAGTGTGGCTGTTATTAAATTACTGTTAAATACTTAATAAACTGTAGCTGTCTGAAACAATACATCTAAATGCTCCAAGGCATGTGGAGATGACTAACACCATAACAATCCAATAATCCAGGGTCACTTATGCTCCATACAGAAGCTCAAAAATATCATATTTTTTAACTGATCTTCCCTGACCAGCTTCTCCAAAGAGGTCACCTGAATTTTAGCTCATCACTCTAATTTTTTTTTTGCACATCCCTCACTACTCTGGTATTTTTATAGTTCTTGTTCATAATTTTTTACTTACTTACTATTTACATTCTAGAGTGTAAGAAAAGTGCACATCCTAGAAAGTAGGGAGAAGAGAGTCCTTCTCAATCTCTTTCACCACTATATCCTCAATGTCTAGAATAAAGCCTCTTGTATAGTAGGCACTCAGTAAATGCTTGTTGCATTAATGAACCCCAAGTGCCTGGGCCTCCCAGCCTCGCTCCTCAGCTTCTGACAAGTGTCTCATCTTCCTTCCTGACCCTCCTTAGCATGGAACCTGCTATATCTCCTTGCTCCATGCCATGGATTGATACAGCTGAACTTCTAGCTGTAGCTGTTTGCTGCTGCTGTCAAGGATGTGGTTCACTTTGTGGTCAGATTGCTGGGAAAAGAGGAGGCACTCTCTGGGAGACATTCCATAGGAGAATTCCATTTTTAAAAGCCCTCTTTGGGCAAACTGTGGAAAAGTCAAGTTTTCTGCAGTAGAAACCAGTCAGGGTACAAATCCAATGCAGAGCCCATGAGATGCACTGAACTCCAGGGTGCACCCAGGAAGAGGCCTAGTGAGTAGCAAGCAATTAGAGCTACAATTCTAGCAGCTGAGTGTACGAAACCAAACCAGATCTCTTCCAAACCTCCATATTCCTGACATCCAGTTTTGAAGTCTTAGTCATCTTCATTATCTGTTACTTCTTCAACTCCCTTTCTATTCGCATCTGCTCCCCAAGCATACCAAGTTCTCTGAAGACCTTTGGCTTCAGACATTGCACCCACCTCACAAGGTCTTATAAGTTCCTGTTGTAGATTAGTTGCTTATTACATTTACGGCATTCATGGAATATTAAGTCCTTGGGGTCAGAGACCATATTTTGCATTTGTTTTCTCCTTCCCCAGCATGGTGTGTTTCACATGGTGGGGATTAAAAATAAAAGTTATCTGCATAATCTTTATGCTTTCCTAAGCAACTATTATTTTATAGAATATTTTTATAAATAAATATGAAATATAATGGAGACACTTGAGGGTGGGAAAGCAATGTATTCTTGTCCTCATTTCCGGGTTGTTCAGCAACTCCCACATTGAAAGGCAAGGCCAAGGGCTCCAGCTTATAATTCCATCCATAGAGAAGATACCATTTTTCTTCACACTGGCCAGGCTGTGGGAGTCACTGCATCATGGAAGGTAGATGATATAAGGTGAAGACTATATAAGATGAAGAGGTGGGAAACCTCCCTCCTGCTCCAGTGGGCTCTAGGAGAAGGAAAGGAAATAAAAATAGGGGAAGGAGGGCTGGGGATGTGGTTCAAGCGGTAGTGCATTTGCCTGGCATGTGCGGGGTGCTGGGTTCAAACCTCAGCACCACATAAAAATAAAATAAAGATGTTGTGTCCACCGAAAACTAAGAAATAAATATTAAAAAATTCTCTCTCTCTCTCAAAAAAAAAAAAAAAAAAAAAATAGGGGAAGGAAATCATCATACCCAGGGTTTATAGTCCTGTACTCTTGACTTCTCACCAGCCTGATTTGAAATCCAGGAGGGTTGGGATGTTAGACAGCTTTGGGAAATCCAAAAGCAAAGATTTTTTTTTTCTTCCATCTCATGGTGGCAGTCTGTGAGGAGATCAGCCTGCAGGGCCCCATCACCTGTAGAAGTTTTCACACTAAGAGCTAAAATGATCACCTGAGATAGAAAGACCACATCACTCCTCCCAGGCCTTCCTGAAGGAGGGAACGCTGTGGGAGGGCTGGAGGATTTCATATGCCCCTTAGGAAATGAAAGTGGGTGTAGATGCACAAGCCAATGGGCCTGACACAGGGACTGCATGCTGAGGGATAGAGTGGCCTTAACACTCAGGGGGAAAGTAACTGAGACTTTCAGACTCAGAGAGTATGAGCCAGCCACGGGATACCCTGGGTTCTGACAGAATCACATGGTCCACTGTGGGAACCAGAAACCAGGGAGAAATCTGGCCTGCAATAAAGGAACCCACAAAGGCCCAAAGGATGAACAAGAACTCCCCATTCACCTGCTGCTGTCTTGTGGGGGGGGGGGAAGGGGAAGGGAAAGCAATCAGGACTTCTGAGCATGGATATCAAAGAGCCTCTCAAAGCTGGAATAGACTGAACTACTGTTAATGGTCAAATTGCCACCATATTTACTCCCATTACACCACAGAGAATTTGTAAGAAATCTTAGATCAGTCATAGCATTGCCGCCCCCCCACCCCCACACACATTTCCTCTTAATTCTTAGTAGTTGTATATAAACTGGCAACAGTATTACACATATTTATTTGTACTCTCTTTATCTAAAGCTTCCTTACAATACAGTGTTTCAACTACCAACAACACTCAAAAAATTTTGAAAAATTTGAAAAGTTGATACCAACCAAATGGATATGGCCCCCTGATAACATCAAGCTTGAAAGAGTACTTCAGCCTGGGTCATTATCCTGGGACCACAGTACACCTTCCTGCTTGACTGTGCAAAGCCACACAGGTGTCCCCATGTGCACAACACTACATTCCCTCGGGGCTGTCTTCCAGTTTCTACCCTCCCCCTGTGAACTGCACAAGATGCGCTTGAGAGAAAGGAAGACAAAGGGCACAGGGAGAACACTCAGACAGAAGGGCAGGTTGATAAATGTGCCTATTTATCACTGCACAGCCTTTTGCCTTTTTCATCCTATTGATTTTCAGGCTCAGCCATGTGTGCTGCTGTGTCTTAGGGAATGCCGATACTTGTGAACAACCTTGCCATCAAGTGATCATGATTCAGTGAGGGGCTTCAGTTAGACTCTCCCCTAGCCTAGCCTGTCCTCCAGTTCCCATTTTTGTAGCATGTGTGGAAGGGGAGGGTCTAGTTTGCATGCCTCCAGCTGTTACTCTCTATGGCCCCTCTGACTGAGCTCCGGAAGGCTAGGTCTCAGCAGCATATCTATCTCTGCATCCTTGAGCTATTTCCCCCTATGTTTGATGAATAAGTGGGAAAGGGATGCATGAATAAGGCAGTACAAAGGTGGTACCACAAAGGTGGTACCCACAGCTCTCAGAAGATGGCAAGTCCCTGATTTGGCTGGGGAAGGGTACAGAGACATACAGAAGTTCTCCACTGAAGAGATTTATTGATCTCTGTTTCCTCTAAGCCTGCACAACAGGACTGAGGCAGTCTCACAGGATTCTGGCAAGACTGTGAGCACTTCTGGGTAGCTCAGAACTACACCTGATCAAGAGAAGCTCCAAGAATCTGGGGTGGTTGGAGAGCAAGGCAAGTGACTTCGAAGCATACTCTGCTTCCTTTATCTGATCCAAACCTCCAAAGTATTGTGGGACCAAGAAGAGGGTTGGGAGACTAGAGGGAGATCTCGCGTGCTTATTGCATTCATTTCAGTGAGGGAGATTGGAGGCAGATGGAAACTTTGAGGAAAACATATCACTATGAGCAGAAAGAAAGAGGTGAGAAATGGAGAGGGTCCTCAGAAAGGGCTGGGACTGGGAAAGCAGGATGGGATGGTGGGGGTTGGGGACACCAGAGTCATAGTTGAAGTGGGAAGGGAGGAGGCAAGAATACTGATGCTTTTGAAAAAAAAATGCAGACTTCAAGAGTCTGAAGTCCCAAAGCCCCTCCCTATCCTTTTAAACAAGAAACCTGGAAAGATTAAACCAGTAGTTCAGGGTGACACAAACCAATAGATCAGGGTTATGGAGAAAAGTCTGGGGTCAAGGCCACACTGACTCCCATGCTCCTTGGTTTCGTGTAGCTCCTCTGGATCCCCCAGAAGAGATAGCAGGAAAGAGTTGAGGCTGAAGCCCGAGTAAAGGAGGATAAAAAGAATGGAGAAAGTCAAAGTTCATGCAGCTTGCCCAGAAGTGACAGATGCCTCTGTGAGCAGTGTTGAATCCTGGGAAAGCTCTCGTTTGGGAGGAACTGGCAACACCCCAGCCTTCTTGACTAGAGGAGAATTACTGATGAAAGAATTTAATTGTGGGCAATGTCTTCCCCAGAAGAGTCCAGAGCAGCCAGGAACACCACATGTGGCTCTTCTAACGGCCAGTAGAACTCTCCAAGCTGCCCCTTTTCTCCCTCACAAAAAGAAACCAAAGTCCCATCACGACTCCATGGGCAGGTGAATGGGCTGCTAATGAGGGAGATGTTATTTTCATTAGGGCATTCAACTGCACTATTTCTTTTTTTCCCCCCCATTTAAAATTTTTTTGAGACAGGGCCTATGCTAAATTGCTGAGGCTGGCTTTTTTTTTTTCTTCCTTAGTTGTTGATGGACTTTATTTATTTATATGTGGTGCTGAGAATCGAACTCAGTACCTCACACATGCTAGGCAAGGGCTGTACCACTGAGCCACAACCCCAGCTGAGGCAGGTTTTCAACTTGCAATCTTCCTGCCTCAGCCTCCAGAGCAGCTGGGATTACAGGTGTGCACCATGGTGCCCAGCTCAACTATACTGTTTTTTTTCTTTTCTTTTTTTTTAATGTTTATTTTATTTATTTATTTTTTTATATGGTGCTGAGGATCGAACCCAGGGTCTCACATATGCTAGGTGAGCGCTCTACCACTGAGCCACAACCCTAGCCCCCTGTTTTTTTCTTTTTTTAAAAAATGTTTTTAGTAGTAGATGCACACAATATCTTTATTTCTTTTTATGTGGTGCTGAGGATCAAACCTAGTGCCTCATACATGCTAGGCAAATGCTCTATCACTGAGCTACAACCCCAGCCCTCAAATGTACTGTTTCTGATGGGGGAAAATGTGTTTGCCTTTGAAAGATGTGCTTTCTTTAATTAGTCAACCAATCAAAGAAAGTACTAGATTGATATGAAAACTCACATAAGAGTCCCTCCTTGTGGGACCATAGATCTATAGATGCCTTCCCCCGGGGTCCTGTTGACAGGGCAATATAAACATTGAGGCTCATTTCTCTGCCCACCTTGAGTACTACCAGGGGCTTCACAACTGAAGAAAAATCGAAGGAGAGAGAGTGCTTGGTGAGTTCTCAGAACAATTAGAGATTGCACTGACAAATCTGAGAGGAGGTGGGTTAGGTTAGGAGATGGAGGACATGCTGCCCGAGGGTACCTTGCTACCTGTTGACAGTCACCAGAGTGTACATGACAGGAGGTGAGAGGAGAGCAGACTGGAAGTACACACAGCAACAAGATGGCTCATAAGGCATAGTACTGGGTGGAAGGAGGAGAAACAGAACGCACTATATGACACAACACCACTTGTGAAAAATAAAAACACATCACAGGAAAATACCACCATATGTTTGTAAGAAATATACAAAACACACACACACACACACACACACACACACATTCACTCCATGACTGTCTGTGGGTGCAGGAGAATGGGAAGGCTGTATGGAAGAAGCAACAAATGCATTAACACAAGAGCAGGCCCTGCACAGACCAAAGAGCATAGTGGGCCTGTGTATTTGAGGCCCAAATGGTAGGATTGGGGGCGGCAGGCAGGTGGGCCTCCTTATGAAGTTCATGTCTGTCCTTGTAACATTCAAGGTAAAGTCCAAATAGACTAGTTAGTGCTCTGGGTTTTGTTCCTACTCTCTGAAATCACCCCAGTCCTTCAGGACAGAAACCTACATGTGCCTGAAATGTAATCTAATGGAGGCTGAAGGGCCAGTGGGTCAGGGGAAGAGAAGCTTTAGTTACCTCTCGAGTGCCATGCCGTCTGGGGACTCTGCTTCAGAATTCCAGGAACTTGGGGGATTACAGAAGGTGACCTACAATGAAATGGCAGCCATAGAAAAAGTGCTACTATCCAAAGAGAGGTTGCCTGCCCCTGACACTGATGGAGTCTTCTGATTATCTTAGAAAATAAATGCCATCCTCTGAGAAGGGAAGCAGTGGTTCCCATTCAACTCTTGGGGTACTTCATTCTCAATTTGCAGATGAATAAACTAAGGCTTAGAAAGGCTAAGAAGTTTGCACAAAGCTACCAAGTTGGGGAGGGCAGGATTTAAATCTAGATGTGTGTGACTCCAAACCTGAGCTCTTAACTGCCATTTTTTTGATGCTTCCAGAATCAGCCGTAGTGCCACACACACATGCACACATTTATGTGCACATGTGTACCTGCAGAAGTATGGTGTAAAAGTTATGCTGTGAAACAATCTACTGTCAGGGCTTCCATGGTGGGCCGTGGAGAGGGTTTAAGGGGCAGACAAGAGTGGCTGGGATGGCTACAGAGTTCTTTGTGCAAAACCAACTACATATGATGGTGAGACAGGTGGGAGGGAGAGCAGGGAGGAGAGAATGAGGGAGTTTCTCTGTGTGATGTGGCTTCCTAGAACAGACCTGGAGAAACGCTTTGCCCCAGACATGGACTTGTGTGCAGTTCCATTGTGGGTAATGTGGAGAAATAAAACCAATTTCATCAAGCAATTCTGATGTGCTCTTAACTGAAGCACCTCTCATGGCAAATGATGATGGTGGATGAGTTGATAATTTCGGGGACTAAAGGAGGACCTCAGGGTCATCTCAGCTGACTCCTCCATGGGCAGCAAAGAAGACAGTAACTTCCACAAAACCATTCAAGGACAAAAACCTAGGCCTTTGACTATCAGGCCAATGATGGCCCTCCATGCCACATCATTGTGGTCCTTAAGTCAGCTTAGAGGGACAGTGCCCTCTGGCCCATCCAATAGACTGCTTCCACTCTGCTCCTTGTTCTTCATTTTTATTCTTACTAGAAGACAATTGCTTCTAAGAAGAGGACAAGAGGCAGAGAGGCCAAGGGACATCTCTTGTGATTAGAGGGCAAGTGGTCAGGGGAGAAATTCAGGGACACATAATTGGCCATGGCTGACCTCCATCCACTCACCTTCTCCAGCCTCTTCCTTACATATCCCTCCCCAGTGTCTAAGCCCTCCCACTCCTTTTAAACCTAAGATGGGAGACCAAGACCTTCATTTTGAAAATTCTGGTCATCTTATTCTGCACAGAGAGACCCCACTGGGCCTGGCCCAGATGCAAGCACAGCGGGGCTTCCAAAGCAGGAGAATCAAAGCCTGTCTCAACAGATTTCCTTTCCTCCCACCAAGGCAAGAAACAGGCCTGTGGAGAGCACAAAAGACACTGTGGATCCTGCTTCCTGGGGAATTTAATTACCAACATTAAGAGGAGGAGTTGTTCTCCCCTTCAGTAGTGGTGTCTCTGCCTCGCTGCTTCTAGAGAAGAGGGGCATAGAATTTAAGCTCTCAACCAGGCGGGAGAGAAGACATTTCCCACAGGCGCACCAAGGAGGGGGGACAGATAAGTGCCACCCACACGGTTTTAGAGGTTCTGAGCCCCAAACACAACTGCCATTCACTAGCTGACCCTGCAGGTCACCATCAGAGTTTTACTTCTTAAGCTTTGGAGTTTATTGGACAGCTGAAATTCAAATATTCCTGGGAGGGATGGTAGCTATGCTAGCCATTTGCAACTCAGTGAAGTTTTTTTTTTTTTTTTTTTTTTTTTTTTTTCCAATTCACCCTCCAAAAGCATTTTTTAGAAGAGAGAAAATCAGATGACTAAGGAAGAGAAGAGAGGGGAGGGAGAGAAGGGTCCACAAACTAGAGGGAAAGGAAGAGCCCATGAAGAGGCTAGGGGCCCAGAAGACAAGCCCCACCTGCCTTCGGTTGGCCTAGAGCAGTGAGTCCCAGTGTGGCACCAGGGTCTGAAGCCCAGCATCACCTGGGATCCGATTAGATGCACAGATGCTGGGGCTCCATTCTTACTGAATCAGGAGATGTGGGGGTGGGGCCCAGCAGTAGGTTTTTAAAAGTCCTGCAGGTGATGCTGATGCATGGTCAAGTTTGAGAACCAATGTTCCCAGCCAAGGCTCATCGGGCTTCCTTCTCTGATTTGCTGTTCCCCTGGACTCTGCAAGAGAACGGCACTATGTGGGTAGTGGGGGTGGCTAGGAGAGCCTTTGGCAAATGGTGAAGCTCTGGTGGAAGTGAGATGGTGACGGAGAACAGAGTCGGCTTTGGCTAGCAGGGGAATATTTTGCAGCAGAGCTGGGGAAACTGTGGAAGAAGCCTGAAGCAGGTTCCCCAGGGCAGCCTCCTGGCACCTGAAAAGCAGCAATTGTGCTGAGTGGAAACATAAAACTATGGAGACAGATGAAGAGGCCTGGGTCCTGACTGGGCCCCACAGGAAGAGCTGGAAGGTATTACCAGGTGAATGAGCTTCCTCTTCTTCTTCTTCAGCATTAACTCTGTTTGGTCAACCTCTTCAAGATGAATCTCTTAGGTCAGTTTATTTCCTGGTGAACACTTTCATATCCCAACCTCCATGGTTGCCTGGGTAACCCCGATAGAGGCAATAAGGAAGTCCTGGATCTGTACCTCTGCAAACTGGACATCTCTTTGAAGTCCCCTTCCCTGTTTGATTTTTCTCTGTAGCACTTATCAGCATCTGAAATACTATGTATTTGTTTGTTCTTGCTACTAGAATGTGAGTTGCATGAAGGCAGAGACTTTTTTATAGGATTGTTTACTAGTAAATCCCCAAGAATCTAGAACAGTGCTTGGCACCTTCCCCTGCCCCCTCCTGGTACTGGGGATGGAAACCAGGGCATTCTTCCACTGGGCTACCTTTCCAGCGCACTTTATTTTAAATTTTGAGTTAAGGTCTCACTAAGTTGCTGAGGCTGGACTTGAACATAAGAACCTCTTGCCTTAGCCTCCTGAGTCTCTGGGATTAAAGGTGTATACCACCATGCTCAGCTCAATAAATGTGTTTTGAAGAAAATTGATGAATCTTAAATTCACTCCATTCTTAAACTTTGCTCCATGATCTATCACCAGTTACATTAATATTCAAATGATTTTCCCCAAGAAGGCTGAATAAAAATCAATGCCTCATGTCATGTACAAAGTGGGGGCTTCCGATGCCTGCACATACCATCCGTTGGATTCTACCAAGGAGCAAAATTCACTTGTGATCAGACAGCAAGGATAAAAGAGGACAGGGTCATGAGGGCCAGGGCCTCTGAGAAGCTTGGTTGATTTGAAGGCTCAAGTCTTTGTGCCTCAGTCAGACATGTTTTTCCTTGGAGGTGGAAACATAGAAAAGTTATAACCAAGTGTCAAAACAATGCCAACAACCTTGTCTACCAAGTTCCTGGCATATAGTGTGTGCCCAATAAGGTTAGCAAAATCTCTGCTGGAATCTGAACTCCAGTGATCTTGATGAAAAAGTTATTCAGGCAACAGTCCTTGCAGTACAGTACTCTCCTTGACCCCAGGAGCAGGGCCCTAGTCCTTTTGTTCCCCTCTACTGGGCATGGCATGTTCCTAGAAGGCCCTAATTGAATGTCTGATGAATGAAAAATAAAGTATTGGCTTCAATTGATTTTTCTGGCAATTAAATTGTGTTTCAGGCCTTGTGGCTGAAAATCATCCTGAGATGTATGCAGCCAACATTTTTACATTAGCAAGTAGAAAGTACTAAACCTCCTTGCATTTTTCTGTGAGGATACAGAATCTCTCAAAGTGCTATCTGAAAGTACCCTGCCCTACCCTTAACCATGTGTCACAGGATGGAAAAGGGATATCAGATTGGATTTGTTTTAACCCTAAGAAAGGATGGAGCATTAGAAAGAACTTCCTTATACATTTTTAATAGCCTAGTTCAACACTATTTTGTAATTAACCTAAAAGGACATACAAAACTTGGTCAACAAAAATTATAAACCTCTAATAGACAAAAAAAAAATTGTTTAAATAAATGGAGAAAAATCAGTGGGACAAATTTTTTATTCCATCTGAGGTACAAAAGCTCATGCCATCTTGGGCTAAGTTAGAAGGAGGAGAGTAATGATCCTGCTGAGACCACGCTCTGAGGGAAACTCATACAAACTAGTACCTGGGGAGGGAGGTGAGCTGGGCTGGAAACCATGTCACACGTGGAACCAAGCAGGTTGAGCCTGGATGTTAGAGAAGTAGGGGCATTTCCACCAGGTAAGAGAAGATTTAGGGACGGAAGTATTAGGGGGAGAACACATGTGAAGATGACAGAAAAAGAGATTTGGGGCTTAAACAGGGTAGCAACTTTCTGAAAATCAGAGGTGTCATTGAGCTAAATAAAACGATGCTATGAAGCAGACAGTGGCTGACATTATTATTCCTAGCCAAGAGATGAGGGAAAGGTCCAGCAAGCATGACTTGTTTGTTTGAATCATCTGGGTGGTGTTCAGGGCATCAGACTGTGGACTCCCCCTCCCCCGCCCCCCAGTGCTAGTTCAATGCCCCAGGCTGTGTCTGGACCCAGCTTTGAGCTTCCAGAGGTGTGGTGAGAAACAGGTGTGATCTGCTGGCCCTGCTCCTCTCCCACTGAGATAGTCATGGGGAAGCTACTAAAGTCAGAGGATGACAAACAACTCTGAACATCCTGTGGAGAGAAGGACAAGGCAAGGAGCAATGATTTCCTATGGGAAAGTAATGACTTCTAACAGGAAACCGGGATCTGTCAGGAGAGTAGGAATTTCTGGCAGGACAGTAATGGCCTATGACAGGAAAATAGGGATTTCTTACCCATCCCCCCAACCCCTGCCAAATTGGCTTCTGATAGGCTATTATTGGATTTCTGAAGAGAGCAGTTTTATATATATATATATATATATATATATATATATATATATATATATATATTTTTTTTTTTTTTTTTTTTTTTTTCAAGACAGAGTAGTGATTTCAGATGGAACATTTGTATCCATTACAGCGGGAGAATAGTGATTTCTGACAGGATTTTGACAAGAATGAGTGTTTCTGTTAGGAAGGATAAAAAGTAACAGAACAAACTGGAAAACAGGGTGGAACCAGCCTCCTTGGGGAAATAGCTTCTTGAGGATGGAGAAAGGTTCATCAGTAATGAGACAGGCAGGGCCAAGGGAGGCTCACATTGAGCAGGATCCTGGCCCAGTACCTCATTTGGCAGAGAGGGCCCGAGTGAGATGTGGGGATGGTCTACATAGTAGGTGAGGGCATGAATGACCAGGAAACACATTCCCTCAATAGGCCTGAGGAAAGGAGGAGAGGGAAATCTGCTCTTTGCTCAATCCCCCAACTCAGAAGTAACAATAATTTGATTTTCATTCAGGAAAATCTAATGGAAGCTTTTGCCTCTTGATCTGTGCATTATGTGCTCCTAGAAAGGGGACAAGGATAGGAAAGAAGTGATTTGGCTTCCTAAAGCTATAACTCAGAGGTTATCCTGTGACCAGGTCCTAGCATTCTTGGAGACAAACTAGCACTGTGTTGGGACGAAAATAAATTGGGAGGTGGGTAATAATAAGGACCATGTGACAGAAACAGTAGGTTGGCAAATTCCTGATCAGCAGGAAAAGTGATTCCCTGTTCCTAGGCTCACCATCCCTGCACCTGAGGGCTCTGGACCAGGCTGGGCGGCTCGCAGGCCTTTTCCTGCAGGTGATTAGGTTAGCAAGAGCCCACTGATTGAGGCAGGATACGCCTCAGAGGGCAGGAACACATTCTTTCAGACTGAGCTCTCATTGACCCCAGCTCCCAGGCACCACGTCCTCCACGTGACTGGATTCCTTTGGGCACAGGGCGCTGGGAGAATGTTAATTGTGCAGATCCCCAGAACAGCTGCAGCAGCCCGAGCCAGGAGCTGCAGACTTATACTTCCGATTGGATGTGGGGCTCAGCCCAGCTCTTCACACCAGCCCTGCAGATGCACACAAACACAAGGCCTCCTGCTGGCAGTTCCCCCACACCCTGGTCAGGCTCACCCTTTGCTCTCTTTGGGGGTTCTTACCACTTTCTTCTTATAGACCCAGGATTCATGGTCTCTTCTTTCCAGCTGACACTTATCCTTCCTCTTTGGTTTCCTTTCAACCTCTGATGGATTCAAAGGAGGACAAAACATTCCTGATTTCCTCCCTCTTAATGAATGCTCCTGACTAGTCCTTAGCCATTTTATGGCTGCCAATGCATACTGGGAAATAGACATGGTGGGAATAAACATTACAGATGAGAAAGTGATTTGAGTTTGTTTGTTATATCTCAAAAATATGTGCATTTCTCAAGAGAGTGGTGATTTTTCTCAGGACATGCTTGCATGGCCAATCTGGTCTCATTTTAAGCATTTTGAGAACCATGATAACAGACCTTTCAAGTAAAAGCCCATTCCTGCATCCTCATCAGGGAGGTGGATAACATCTGTCACATCCTCAGCAGAGATTCTTTTGTTGTTGTTGTTGTTGTTTATTTTTTAGTTATAGATTAATACAATATCTTTGTTTATTTATTTACTCGTTTTTTATGTGGTGGAGAGGATCGAACTCAGTGCCTCACATGTGCGAGGCAAGCACTCTGCCACTGAGCCACAACACCAGCCCTCAGCAGAGTTTCTTATTCTTTAGTTGTCTAGGTCACCATTCATCCACAGCCTCCCAGGACGGGCAGTGATGTGAAGGAGGAGGCCATGCAGAGCCTTCACATCAGTCCCCTTTCTGTGAAGACTCACAAGGTCTTTGCTTAACATCTCTTAATTTCAGGTGATTAGGTTAGCAAGAGCCCACTGTAAAGTGGGGATAAAGATGTCCACTTCATGTGGTTGTATAGGATGTAGTATAATATGTAGTATAGGATGTAGCTACATTTGGTCTTTTAGTGAGATTGGTTCCAATTTCTGCTGAGATTGGTTCCAGGCATCCCTATAGTACACCCAAGTCCACAGATGCTCACGTCCCTTATATAAAATGGCATCATATTTGCATATAACCTACACACATGCTCCTGTATACTCTAACTCATTTCTGGATGACTTATAATACCTAGCACAATATAAATGCTATGTAAATAGTTGTTATGCTGTGTTGCTTAGGGAATAATGACAAGAAAAAAATCTATACACATTCAGTATGGATGCAATTTTCTTTTTTTTTTCCTAAATATTTTCAATCTACATTTGGTTGAGTCTGAGGATACAGAAGGCTGCTTATATCTGGCACCCTGTAGGCTTAGTAAATTTGGAACACTTACTTCTCTTGCAGGGAAAGCAGTATCCTTGAGAGCAGGGTTGTGCAGTCTGTGCCTGCCACAGGGCCCCAGCCAAATAGCCAAGTAGAGGCTGAAATATCATGGCAGCTTCACGAACCCTAGCAAGTGTTCTGGGTGGAGCTTTGCTGCACAGAATCTTCAATTCACCACACAAAAGCACCATAAGGGTGATTAGCACTGCTGCTGGGTGCTTGTGCCAGCACCCAGTCCACCCTCCTGGGACAAGATTGATTGGTAATTCTGATGCAAGCTCTCAGTCCCGCTCCTTGCCCATCGTAGGACTGGTCTCCCCTCCTCTCCTGTTTGTTATTGGAGGCCTTGGTGAGGTGGAACCCATTGTAATGGGTTCCCCCTTTCCCACTTGAGGCTACTTGAGCAGAGTTGTCCTGCCTGCATTTGGGCCCTGGCAACCATTCTTTCTCCTAGAAGCCCCCCCATTGGGGGGGGCAACTTACAGGGTCTCAGTTTCAGAACTTCTACCTTTAATTACAGGGTCCAAACAGAGGCTCTTCTTAATAATACAAAGAGTCAAGCAGGTATTCTTTTCCCCTAGCAGAAAAAGACTAAAAGATGGAGTTCCATCCTGAGCTTTGATAGGCCTCAGCAATAGCACTCATGGGAAGGGGCTTCCTGATCAGGGAAACCTTCAGGGTTACCCTTCTCTGTCTTCATTTCTGTCTCAGCTAGTCAATAAGACATGAGACAGGAGTGTATTGCTCTTTTGCTCCACTTTCTCCCTGTATCCAAGAGTGCCCAGTACATACTGACTTGGAACAAACATTCACAGAAATTGTAGAACCAGGACTAGATACAAAGGCTCAGCACTATGCTTGCAGATACAGATTTTCCTCTCCCAAATACCAGGAAAAACTGAGCGTGGATAAACAGGAAGAGGCAGCCTGACCTGGATAGGAGGGGGTAAAGATGCCTGAGTACACTCAATGTGGTCCCCACCCATCCATAGTGAGGCTACTCATAGGCCTGGGACAGAAAATGGAGGCCTCAGGAGTTGTGAGTATGAATGAAGCCAGGAGGGAAATCCTCACTCCTGAACAGAAGCAAGTGTAAATTTCTTTACACCTTGGAACCATGGTGGACTCTACCTCACAGAGGGGTTTAGCCATGATGGGAATGTTTTCCTCAGATGGAGGGATTTCCAGTGGGAGGATCCTTCAGAAAAATCTAGAATCACTTCAGAAACAAAACAAAATAAAAAACTAGTATTTTTCAAAGGTATTAATATGATGCTGATATTAATAAAATATAAACCAGTCAACAGCTCTATACCAATATGTACCGTCTCAATCAACAAATACTGAAAGAATAAATATTATGTGGGGGTGAGTCTAGGAAATATTTTGTTGATTCAAAGAAGGATTTATCCTGGAAAAAGTTGGAAACCCCTGGTTTGACTCACAGGATATTAATTCCCCATATTTCTCAGTTCTTGAACAGGGGGTACAGTGCCCTAGAGCTGCTCATTCTCCCCCTTGGTGGAGCAACCGGCTCACTCCACCCCCGGGGACACAGGGTGGAACAGTCTTGACCTCTTGCACTTGCATGCTGTACAGTTTCCGAAATGTTTTCACATACATTGTCTCATTGACTCCTCATCTCTAATGAGGAAGGTGCAATAGGGGCCTTACTTCTACCTTATGGATCAGGACAGGTCTTGGAGACCAGGTTTGCCCAGGATCTAGAGCCTGCAGAGCTGGGATCTGGGCTCCATCTTCCTAATTCAGGACCCAGAGCTTTTCCATCCCTGCTACTTTAGTCACAGGCCCCTGGTGGGGGTGGGGATCTTGAAGCTACCAAATAGCAAACTCCAATCCACAGGAACTAACGGGTAAGGAGATCCAGTGAGTATTTAAGAGCTTTAGTTAACTAGTCATTTCACACCCTCCTGCATCCCAGTGGTTCATGAGAATTTGAGAAGATAAAGAAGATTAGAAAGTCATGAATAGGTCCATGTTCAGTTGCCATAGAAGACTATGCTTCACCCTAGAGTTCATATTTGGTACAATTTTCTGAGATTTTCATTGAGGACTGTAAGTGATTTTGGATTTCTAAAGTTTAAAGAGTAAAAAAGTGCTTAACCAGATAGAATTCCCGGGTTATTTTACCTTTGATATCCTATTTGTCTAAATTTTTTTAGTTCTACTAGTATCATCAAAGGAAGAACTCACTAGAACAAATGAAGGTTTTTGTTACCCCTTTCCAAGGGGTGTTCATCAACTCACTCATTTATTCAGTATTGATTGAGTATAAGGCACTATCCTAGGCTTGTAAACAAAATAGAGTTCTTTGAACAAAAACCCAAATGTCTAACCTCTGTAAAGAAATCAACAACAATTCTCAGAAGCTCAACAGCTTCTCCAAAATAGATCATATTTAAGGCCACAAAGGAATTCTTAGAAAATTTTTAAAAAAAAATCCTTGCATCTTATCAGATCATGATGGAATTAAATTAGAAATCAACACCAAAAAGCCCTACAGAAACCATATAAACACATGGAGACTGAAAAATACACTTCTGAATGATGAAAGGGTGATAGAAGAAATCAGGGGAGAAATTTAAAAATTCTTAGACGCAAGTGAGAATAATGATAGAACATAACAGAACCTCTGGGACACTATAAAGACAATTCTAAGAGAAAAGATTACAGCTATGAGTGCCTACACAAGAAATTTAGAAGGATCCCAAATAAACAATCTAATGATGTATCTCAAGGTCCTTGAAAAAAGAACAAACCTATTCCAAAACCAATAGAAGGAAGAAAACATTTAAGATCAGAATTGAAATCAGTAAACTTGAGAATAAAAAAATACAAAGGAAGGGCTGGGGTTGTGGCTCAGTGCTAAAGTGCTTGCCTAGCATGCATGAGGCACTGGGTTCAATTCTCAACACCACATACAAATAAATAAAATTAAGGTCCATTAACAACTAAAAATGTTTTTAAAAAATACAAAGGATTGATGAAACAAAGATCATTTCCTTTGAAAATATAAACAAGATTGGTAATCCCTTAGCCAAACTAACCCAAAGAAAAAGGGAAAAAACCTAAATTAATAAAATTAGAGACATAAAAAGGAGAAATCACCACAGATATTGCAGAAATCCAGCAGCTCATTGGGGACTATTTTGAAAACTTGTACTTCAATAAATTGGAAAACCTAGAAGAAGTGGATACCATTTTAAAATACATACAATCTGCTAAAATTGAATGAAGAGGATATAGAAAACCTAAATAGGTCATTAATGGCAATGAGACAGAAGCAGTAATGAAAAGCCTTCCAACAAGGCTTTGGGACTAGACAGACTCTCAATTGAATTCTACCAAACTTTAAAGAAGAACTAATGCCAATGCTCCTCAAATTATTCTATGAAATAGAAAGGGGTGGAACACTTCCATTCATTCTATGAAATCAGTATCACACTCAGACCAGAACCAGATAAGGACACATCAAGGAAAGAAAACTACAGACCAATATCCCTGATGAACTTAAATGAAAAAAATCCTTAACAAAATACTAACAAATCATATTCAACAATATATTTAGAAGATTGTTCATCACAACCAAGTTGGTTTTATTCCAGGGATGCAAAGATGTTCTAACATACACAAATGGATAAATAGAATTAATCAAATAAATAAAATTAAGGACAAAACTCAGTCATCTCAATATATGCAGAGATGGGCTGAGGTTGTAGCTCGGTGGTAGAGCACTTGCCTAGCACACGCAAGGCCCTAGGTTCAATCCTCAGCACCACATAAAAATAAATAAAATAAAGGTAAAGGTATTGTGTCCAACTACAACTAAAAAATAAATATAAAAAAATATGCAGAGAAAGCCCTTTACAAAACTCAGCACCCGTTCATGAAAAAAACACTGAAGAAACTAAGAATAGAAGGAATTTACCTTAACATTATAATAGCTATATATGACAAACCCAAAACCAACATCAGAGTGGATGGGGAAAAAAATAAAAGCATTATCTTTAAAATCTGGAACAAGGAGAGTATGTCCACTCTTAACCATTTCTACTTAATATACTCCTAGAAATTCTATCCAGAGTGATTAGGCGAGAGAAGGAAATAAAAGGGATTAAAAATAGGAAAGGAAGGAGTCAATTTATCACTGTTTGCAGATGACATGATCCTATACCTATAAGATCCAAAATGCTCCCCAGAAGATGGTTAGAACTAATAAACAAATTCAGCAAAGTAGTAGGTAATACTACTACAAAAATCAATAGCTTTTCTATATACCAATAATAAGCCTGCTAAGAAAGAAATCAGGAAAACAATTCCATTCACAATAGCCTTAGAGAGAGAGAGAGAGAGAGAGAGAGAGAGAGAGAGAGAGAGAGAGAGAAGAAAAGATGAGACAAGACCTAGGAATAAATCTAACCAAGGAAGTGAAAGACCTCTACAATGAAAAATATAGTACATAGTACATTGAAGAAAGAAATTGAAGAATACACAAGAAAATGGAAGACACATATTCATGGATAGGCAGAATTAAAACTGTTAAAATAGCCATACCACCAAAAGCAATATACAGATGCAATCCCCATCAAAATATCAATGACATTCTTCACATATATATATATATATATATATTCACAAATATATATATATTCTTCATATATATATATATATATTTTTTAAGTCCCAAAATTCACTGGGAAGAATAAAAGACCCAGAATAGCCAAAGCAATTCTAAGCCAAAAAAAGCAAAACTGAAGGCATTACAATATCTGACTTTTTCAAATATGCTACAGAGCTATAGTAACTAACCCTGCATGACACTGGCATAAAAATACATAGACCAATGATACAGAATAGAAGACACAGAGACAAACCCACATGGTCATAGTTATCTGATCCTTGACAAAGGTGCCAAAAAGATACATGGGAGAAAAGACAGTCTTTTTAAACAAATGATGCTGGGAATACTGGTGATCCACACAGAGAAGTAGACACTAGACCCTTATCTCTAACCCTGCACAAAAATCAACTCAAATGGATCAAAGACTTAGGAAGTAGACTAGAAACTACACAAATCCTAAAAGAAAACACAAGGTCAACACTCCAATATCTAGGTACAGGCAATGACTTTCTTACTAGAACCTCTAAAGCTCAGGAAATAATGCCAGGAGTTGATAAATATGATGGCATCAAATTAAAAAGCTTCTGCACAGCAAAGTAAACAATTATGAATGTGAAGAGAGACTCTACAGAATAGGAGAAAATCTTTGCTAGGTCCTCTTCTGACAGAGGATTAATATCTAGAATATAAAATGAACTCAAAAAACTTAACACCCCAAAACCCAAATAACCCAAATAATAAATGGGCAAATGAACTAAACTGACACTTCTCAAAAGAAGAAATACAATTGGCCAGACAAATACATGAAAAAATGATCAACATCAGGCTGGGCCTGTAGCTCAGTGGCAGAGTGCTTGCCTAGTTTGTATGAGGCACTTGGTTTGATCCTTAGCACCACATAAAAATAAACAAATAAAATAAAGACATTCTGTCCATCTACAACTATAAAAAAAATTTTAAAAGATGTTCAACATCATTAGCAATTAGGTAAATGCAAATCAAAACTACCCTAAGATTTCATTTCACACCAGTCAAAATGGCAGTCATCAAGAATACAAATAATAATAAATGCTGGAGAGGATGTGGAGAAAAAGAAACACTTTCACACTGATGGTGAGATTGTAAAGTAGTACAATCACTATAGAAATCAGTATGGAGATTTCTCAAAAGACTAGGCATGGAACCACCATATGACCCAGCTATACCTCTCCTTGGTATTGATCCTAAAGAATTAAAGTCATCATACCATAATGATACATGCATACTCATGTTTATAGCAGCACAATTCACAATAGCCAAACTATGGAATCAGCCTAAATGACCATCAACAGATGAATGGATAAACAAAATATGGTCTATATACACATTAGAGTTTTATTCAGCTATCAGGAAAAATGAAATTGTGTCATTTGCAGGAAATGGATGGAAACTGAGACCACTGTGTTAAGCAAAATAAGCCAAACTCAGAACTTCAAGGGTCATATGTTTTTTCTCATATGTGGAAGCTAGAGAGGAAAAAGAAAAGAAAGGTGGGGGGTAGATCTAATGAAAATCAAAGAGGGATCAGAAGAGTAACAGAAAGGATGTAGGGGAAGGAAGGAGGGAAGGGAAATTGGAAATACCAGGGAATAATATTGACCAAATTATATCATTATATTGTGTGTATACGTAACTATGTAACAACAACCCTCACCGTTATGTACAACAATATTGCACCCATAAAAATATGGGGAAAATTTTAAAAATATAATAATAAAATCTAGAAAAGAAAAAAAGAAACCAACAAGTACAATAAAGTCATTATAACTGGCTTGTAACTTTTAAGCCATGAAAAGTTAAGGGCTCTTCTATTGGAATGTAAAATATGCAGAATAAGAAAATTTCCGGCTAGTGAGTCAGAAATTCTCTGAATTCTAAATAGGCTCTCAAATGGCTATAGTGTTTAGAGAAAACTAGTAAAGGAATACTTTACTGTCAGTTCTTTGTGATTAAAATCTAAAACCTCATTTTAGAAACTTGAGGCAGGTTTCAGTAAGACTAGCTCAAGGGCAAAAAAAAAAAAATTGTCAGATATAATCTAGAATCTGGTATTAGCTACTATTCACTAAAGGGCTTTCTTCCTTTCTTGAAAAAAAAAAAGATTTGATGTGGTACAATTCCATTATTCACACCATATCTTTTTATTTGATCAAAAAGTAACCACATTTTATTTGTAACGGAGAGATGGGATTGATTTGGCAAATGGAAACCAAGGAAATATTTCTAGATGGATATTTTGACTTTCACTGTTAGATGGAAGATGACAAAATTAGGCAGGAAATTACAAGAGTCTGTGACACAAAGGAGGAAATTACTTGCATGGTGTCCGGGTAGAAAGAACTCATTGAGGGGGTGGCACCTACACAGATAAAATGAGGGCTAGGCCAATTTATCTGGTTTCTGACCATCACTGCCCACATTGTTGTCAGGTTTCAGGGTCTGAACAGGGGGCACCAAGATGGAGAAGACACTGTCCTGCTTTTAAGATGGTTATGGTCATTTGGTGGGGGGACTCAGTCAACTAACTAGATAGTTTCAGCCCAGCATGATTAGGCCCACAGTGGCGTCAGTACCCGGGAGTTGCTCACACCCAGGCTGGAGACTGGAGGTGCAACCCGGACACAGAAAGACAGCCCTGATGTTTTACAGGTGTCTCTGAAGATAAAAACTATAGGATCACAAGAGTGATAAATCCTCCATGGGTGGGCCGGGGGGAACACAGCACATGACAACACTCTCAAATTCTCTAACACCATCATTCTGTCACACTTGGAACAAAGACATAGGCAGACATAGAGACTCTGGAAACTGCAAGCCCTGCTTCCCGGTCTGCGCAGGTTATTAGGGGATCTCTAGGGACATCCACTCTTCCCATTAGCAGAGAACTGGGCCAGAGCACGCACCACGGCTGCACTAATATTTGCTCTATTGGATTATAAAGCCGAGTAATTGCCATTTAAGTTTCAAGTAATGGGGAGAGCATTCGTCTGCACTTTCTTTCATTTGTACAGCAATTAATTTGTACCTAAATTAACAATAAAAATGGTTATGTGATCCAATAAAGTTGAAAGGATGGCAGGAGAAAAATAACACTGTCTGTTTCACCCTAACAATCAGGATAAATCATTCTTCTCTTTCCCACTGTTCTTTGTCTCTGAAGAAGACTATTTTCAGGCTAGCAGAGAGGGAAACAGGTATGCATGCTGGCCCCTGTCAGGGGTCCAGCCCCAAAGGCTGTGGGTGGGAAAATGAGATTTGTGTGATGCAATGTATTATTGACTTGGAATGGTACAGGCAGGTCACTACTGCAATGTGCCCCCCAAGAAAGGACAGGAAACAGGCCCTTTGGAATTGTTTAAAGCAAGCACGGACACTAACCCAAAAGATATTAGCAGAGAAATGGCAAACTGGGGCTGTTGGATAGCATATGGCTAGCAGACACATTTTGTTTGGCATGAATGGGTTTTTAAGTGAATTTGTTTCTAATGTTTAAAAATTAAGATATTTCTTGTGAATATTCAGATTTCCAATTCTCATGAAAAGTTGCAAGATTGTTGGCACTGCATTGACATTCTGGTCCGACAACATTTCTCTGGAGCTGAGTGGTCACAGGGCTTAACAATTTACTGCAATACTCACCACTCTCTACTGTGCCTTCTTCTCCATTACTATCCTGCCTGGCTAGGATTGGAGTTTGTGACCCTGTTTTAGCATTTGCCTGCTCTTATAGGGGTAACCTGATTCTTTATCATTTATGTTAGCGTCACATTTCACTTCTTGAAGATTTTGCTTTTTCAGAATTTGAATGTCTTGGGCATGGAGGTTGTTCCTCAACATGACTTGAACCTGCTACAGTATTCTTTAGTTTGGGCTCTTGCTACAGAGCCACAGACCTATCCAGAGGGAAGATACTTGGGAAAATGGTTTATCTACCTGCCCCTTTTAGGAACTAAACCTCAGAGAGGCCAAGTGACTTGTTCAAGGTCATATGGCAACTTAGGTCTGAGCTAAGACTGGAACCAGTTCAGTGTTTTTCCTAATATATCTCAGTCACTTCTGGAGTGCTCATGTATGCTATTTTATGTCCAAACCAAGAATATAATTCCTTGAGTCATTGTGTAATCTCACCTTGGAAAATTTGAACAGTGTAGGCCTATGGGGCAGGGCTGTCTGCTCTCCCAGATGGCCTCTGGTGATGAGATGTGGTGTGCAAAGCTTAATTTCTGATTCAGTCTGTTGACTTCTGAGAGCCTTGAACCAGGAGTGAGACCAACTGGTCTCCAGTCTAACTCTGCCCCTGACCAGCTGTGTGACCTTGGGCAAGTTTCCTCACTCTCCTCTTTCAGTCAGAATTTCCCAATCGTAAGATAGAAAGGCCTGACTTACAGGATGTCATGATGATCACAGGACATAACCAACATCAGAGTTCTTGGAAAAATGTAAAATACTAGATAAATTCAAGTTACTACATATGGGCTGTGGAGCTGAGATTGAGAGACTTTCGGAATTCCTTCTTTTTACAGGTGAGGAGATGCAGGCTCAGGGGACAGGGTCAACCAGGCCAGCCAAGGCAAAGTTCAGATTAGCAGGGAGGTCTCACGTCCTCCCTACCACTGTCACAGTTGAAATCATGGGTTTCAGTTGAAGCCATCTGACCCCAACCAAGGATGGGCAGCTGGCCATGGAGTGAAATGGTAAACGCCCTAATGTCCCCTTACCAGGGCTTTCTGAAGCAGAGTCTCAACCTCAGAAACAGACTCTTTCCACTGCTCCTCTTCTAAGGTCAGGAACAGAGAAGGAAAGGAGACCCTGCACCCTCCTCATTAACACCAGGCTGGGATTCTGGGTGGCACCAACTCAGAGAAAGAGGACCCAAGACCCCTAGGAAAAGAGCCCCACACTAGGTGGTGACTGATTCTCAGACCATGAGCAGAGGCTGATGAGGCATTATATGTGCAAATGAACACTGTTTTTGCAAATTTGTGGGACCTGCCAGCTCTCAGTTTAACTAGATTTCTGCAGTGACATCCAGGCATGTTCTGCATTAAATTAGAGCTGGTAATTTCAGAGGGAAACAGCTCTGAAATGGCATGAAAGACAAAAATCTGTTCCTTGAAAAATGACACCATATGTGCCTGCATTGCTGCAGTTAGGGTAAAAGCCTTTGCCTCCCTTTGTTACTCATCAAACCGCCAATGTTAATGTCAGATTTGCAGCAGAACCATATACTAATGGTACCCAAATTAGCTCTAAAATTAGCTCTTAACAAGAAACTGGAGGCTAGCTCAAGGCAAGCAGATTTCTCTGAGAGACGCAAAGCACTTTAGCAAAGCAGCCACATATTGATATTCTCAAGCCTCAAAAAAGATCACTCCTTGCTCTAAGTGAATTGCCAAAGAAGAATGGTGTGCAGCCCACTGTCTGCCTGTGCGCCAGGAGCTAGCAGCAGCTCAACCTGCAGGTTTAAGAAAGCCTTCTTCCAAACAAAGAAGCTATTGAGAGTATGGAGTGTGGGTGGGGAGAGGCCAGAACCAAGGGGTCAGATCTGGGTGGAGGACCAGGTGCTGGCTGTGGCAGTGTTCAGATTTCAGAGCATGTTCCCTTGTCATTGTTTATCTAACAACTTTACAGAGCCCAGAGACTACAGAGAGATCAGTTCTGGAAAATATCTATATGCATAAATAATGGTTAGCAGCTGCAAATGATCATTCTGAGTTCCCTTCCACCATTCTTAAAAATATGAACTGAAAATTTTTCTTAAGAGTATCCATCAGTAGATATTAATATCTAAATTTTCCAAAGATTAAATTTTCCATCAGTAAACATTAATATTTCTGAGATATTAATAGTTGGTACACTTCACTAGCAGGTCTCAGGCTAGCCAGGTGTTGGCTGCCCCTGGTTCATCGGTAGGAGTCTCAGGGGCCCACGTGGGAATTAGGAGATCAGTGAGCTTGCATTTTGAAGGCCATTTTGTCTTTGGAATTTTCCTGCAGGGTTTATAGAATAGAACTGGGGATAAACCGTCGATGCAGGAGGTAGGTTGATTGATTCGAACCACTGAAACTTATCCGAGGAGGGGAAAAAAAAAAAGAATTAATTAAATAAAGTAAAGATACACTTTGGGAGTAGAAGGAACATGGTGTTAGTTTAGGTGCTGCTGGTTTGAATTAGGCATCCTCCCATAAAGAAAAATTCTTGTGGGTAAGAAGTTTATATTCAGGGAAACAGTGAACTCCTATTGGGCCCAGGAGCATCTCTGGACCTGACACTTTGGGTCATGTGAATTCAGCTGGACTTCATGCCCTCAATGTGCATAAAGCTCTTTGGTTGGGCAATGAGTGAGATGAGCTAAGTCTTCCTCTCAGTCTCAGTCTGAGATGATAAGATGGGTACGTAGATATTTTAGTCAGCTTTTTCACTGTTGTGACTAAAAGACCTGACCAGAACAACTGTAGAGGAGGAAGAGTTTATTTAGGGGCTTGTGGTTTCAGAATTCTCACTCCATAGACAACAGGCTTCATTCCTTGGGATTCAAATTGAAGCAGAACAACATGGTGGAAGGGTGTGGTAGAGGGAAGTGGCTCACATGATGATCAGGAAGCAGAGGAGAGAGAGAGAGACTCCAATCTCCAGATACAAAATACATACCTCAAATGCCCCACGCCTCTAGCCATACCCCACCTGCCTTCAATTACCACTCGGTTAATCCCATCAGGTGATTAATTCACTGATTGGGTTGGGGCTCTCAGAACCCAATCATTTCTCCTCTAAACCTTCTTGCATTGTCTCACACATGAGCTTTTGGAGGACACCTCACATCCAAGCCATAACAATAGATAACCAAAAAATAATCTTGTGGAGGGTGGATAGTGCTCTGAGGAAGGGTCCAAGGACATGCTTTGGGGCTTTAGATGAAGAAGGGGTGAGTTCCTTGTGGTATCGAGAGAGGCTGCACAGAAAATGTGGCAGTTGAAGTGAGCCCAGAAGGATGGGAAGAAATAAGGCCCAGGGCTTTTAGGCCATCTGGGTCCCAACATGCAAACAAGTCCCTTTGTGAGTCAGTCCATTGTGGCCATGATGCAAAGCCAACTTGACCTTTCCTTTTGAGCTGTCTGCCTTCCCTTGAAGTGTGCTGAGGGAGAGGGTATGGCAATAAGGTGACAGGACACAGGGTGAGGCAATCCTGGAAGACCACAATGCCCCACGCCTCTAGCCACACCCCACCTGCCTTCAGTTGCTTCAGATGAAAGTGGAAATGGGAGAGCAGAGCCAGCATGTCTTTAGAGAAAGTCTTTGGTGGGGATAAAGACCAAGACTACCAGCTGCAGCTAATAGCAGCAGCAGTGCTTGAGTAGCTCCTGTTTATGCTTTTCCAGAGAGACCGCCCAGCTGCCTGTGCCTCCTCCTTCTCCTCTTCCTTCTGCCCTAGGCTTCAATCTGGGCAAGAAAGCCCAGCAGCTGGCGGGAAGAAGAAGTCAAACTTGAGTTTTCTGACAGCTCTGGGATCTATTTTTCAACAGATTATTTTAAAAAATAAGAAGTCTGAGATATTTGCATAATTGACACCTACGAAATGATGGGGTTTGGGGTTTCAGAGTGACATACATAAATAGTATTTCTAGGAATACCATGGGAAGTAACTTGGTTCCAGATTGTCTTTTGGGGTTGCAGTTGGACTGCTGCTGACAGTCCATTAAGATCCCTATGCACCTACACACGCACACACTCAGACACACACATACATAGGCACACTCACATATGCACACTCAGCACACACACACTCACACACATACACTCACAGACATATACACATACAAACATACATAGACTCACGTACATGCCCACTCACACACTCACATACACACTCAAACACAGGCTTATATACTCAAACACACAGATGTGCACTTACCAACATATTCCCATACAAACATCCACTCACACACACACACATGCACATCCACACATGCACACTCAGACACAGAAATGCATACTCACATACACACAAACACATTCACAACCAATGCACATACACAATCATACAATCACAAATACATACATACACTCACACACATACTCATACACCTATACACATTAACACACATATAGGTACACTTATATGCTCACAAACACACACATTCACAGCATGCCCTCTCACACACATACATACACTCAGACACACTTGCACACATATACATCACTCACAAACACACTCATGCACACTCACACACACACACCCTGACACGCAAACTCACAGACATAAACACACAAAAACACATGCATCCTAACACACATATACACATGTACACATAACTACATATATACACACTCACAACGAGATACACTCACGAATACATACACACACAACATACACACTAACACAAACATACAATTACATACATACACATTCACAACCATACATTCTCACAGACACATACATACAAGCACATTCACGCACAAACACATAAACACTCACACATACACACACACAGGCACACTTATCCACTCACAAATACACACTCAGACACACATGCTCACTCAAAAATACACATGCACACTTATGCATACACACACATATAAACACTCAGATACACAAACACATACTATTCACACATAGACACACATGCAGCACACACACAGGCATACTCACAGATGTGTTTTGTGTGTGAGAGCATTTGTGTGTACATGTGTTGTGTGCATTTGTGTATGTGTTCACATGTGATTTTTGTATGTGTGTGCATGTTTGCAAGTGTGTTTGTGTGTGCATGTCTGTGTCTCTGTGAGTATGTCTGTTTGTGTTTTGTGCATGCATTTGTTTATATGTGTTTTATGTGCATGTTTACATGTGTTTGTCAGGCTGTGTTGTGTGTGCTTGTGGTGTAGTTGTGTGTGTGTTCATGGGTGTGATTGGTAGTTACATGTGTATGTGTGCTTTTGTGTGTCTGGATGTGCATATGCCTATGTGTTATTGTGTGCGTGTGTATGTGTGTGCATGTATATATGTGCGTTTGTGTCTGGGCATGGGGTGTGCATGAGTGTGTGTTCTTTTGTGTGTGTGCATGTGTGTACAGGTTTATGTGTTCATGTTTGTGTATGTCTGCATAACATGTGTGTGCATGCATATGTGTGTTCATGAAAGTGTGTTACTCTGTTTGGGTGTGTATGTGAGTGTGTGTACACATGTTTTGTGCATGTTATACAGGTGGGAACATGTTTATTTTGTGTGTGCTTGTATGTGTTTGCCTGTGTTCACATGTGTGCACATGTGTTTGTGCGTGTACACTTGTGTGTTTTGTGTGTGCATGTACATTAGCTTGTGCTTTTGTATTTGTGCATGTGTTTGAGCATGTGTGCCTGCACCTGTGTGTTTGTGTGTGTTTGGTCATGTGTGTGTAGTTATGTGTGTGCATGTGCAAGAGTGTATTGTGTCTATGCATGTGGGTTTGTGTGTGCATGCATGTGTGTGGATTTGTGTATTTTGGTGTTCGTGTGGGCCTATGTGTGTTTACGTGTTTATGTGTGCAAGTATGTGCATTTATGTTTATGCATTTAATGTTCGTGTTTTGTGTTTGTATGTGCATATTTGTGCATCTGTGTTTGGTTATGTATGATTGTGTATTGTGTGTGCATGTGTGCATGTTTGTGTGTGTGTACATGTATTTGTGAGGGTGCATGTGTGTGCATTTGCATGTGTGTTTGTGCATGCATATTTGTTTTATGTGTGTATGCATGTACACGTGTTTGTGTGTGGCTGGGTTATTTGTTTTTGTGTGTGAGAGTGCATGCGCATGGGTATTTTGTGTAAGTTTGTGTACATGTGTGCTTGTGTGTTGTGTGTATTTTTATCCACGTGTATGAGTTTGCATGTGTTTGTTTTCATGTGTTTTTCATGTGTGCCTGTGTTTCCGTATGTGTGTGTGTTCCTGTTTGGGGTGTGTGCATAAGTGTGTGATTTTGTGGGTTTGTATGTTTGTGTGTAGGTGTGTGTTCAAAACACACATGCACACAGACATATGCATGCACACACAAAACACAAACATGCACAAACTCACACAAACACACATGCATACACTCATGCACACTCACGTACACAAAAAAAACCAAACATGCACAAATGCACACACAAACAGCACACAAACACACAGGTGCACATACATGCATGCACACACACATATAAACATTTACACATACATGCTCACATGCATATAACAATGCACTCACACACATACATACACTAGGGTGGTTAGACATTTCAGCTTTTGGCTTTTGCACCCATCCAGAT
Source organism: Callospermophilus lateralis (assembly GCF_048772815.1). Lineage (NCBI taxonomy): Eukaryota > Metazoa > Chordata > Mammalia > Rodentia > Sciuridae > Callospermophilus > Callospermophilus lateralis. Next base: position 51,504,552 of record NC_135314.1, on the reverse strand, counting down.
GATTTACCTTCACTCTTGGGAACTTCAAAGTGTTCACTAGACCACAGTCTGTATTGGCTCTTGAGTGCAGCAGAAAACTCATAAAATAGCTTTGATTAAAATGACTCCAGCCTGGCACAGAGGCTCACTCCTATAATCCCAATGACTGGGGAGGCTGAAGCAGGAGGATCCAAGCAACTTAGACTCTATCTCAAAATAAGATAAAAAGGCATGTAACTCAGTGCTAGAGTAGCTCTGGGTTGAATCCCAGTACTACAAAACAAACAAACAAACAAACAAAAAACACTTCCCTGAAATTCATCTTTCTAAAGATGTGAAGAACACAGAAGAGGCACCGTAGCTACAAACAGCAGATAGACAGCTCTCAAAAGGAACCTTAGTCTTTTGAAAAAGATAGAAGCAGCAGCTAAGTCTATACAGGCCAGGATTCACTCTCAGGGCTTCTCTTGAGACATGTCTCTGGGCATCAGTAGAATAGATTCAAAATGGGAAGTTCCTTTTAGGAAGTGTACCTACCTTACTGGTGCTGAAAATCAAAATGAGAAAAAATACCATTTAAAATGAGGCACATGGATAACTTATTCACATGCTATTTTTAAAAATGTATTTAATAAAGCTGAATATTAAAGATTATGTAGGGAATTGCCAGAACTTTGAGAACTGAATACATTTACATAGTTGTCTCCTCCTAAATAACAATAAAGATAGAAGAACCTCCTTAGAAGTCAGCTGTCACCTCTCATGAATTTGCTTTCTACCAAAACCATAGAAGGGTTAAAAACTAATATTGAGGGGCTGGAGTTGTAACTGTGTGGTAGGGCACTTGCCTAGCAGCTGTGAGGCACTGGGTTCAGTCTTTAGCACACATAAAAATAAATAAAATAAAGGTATTGTGTCCATTTATGACTAAAAACATTTTTTAATTAATAGTAAAATGTAAACTATTTATTCAATAAAATTTTTAAAAATTTTGTCTTAAAGATTCATTTTGTCTTTCACTCAGTCCCTGACAACCCCAGTAACTGTGGAATCACAAAATCTCTATAAAGAGAACTCTCAGCCTGTTGTAAAGAAAAAGATGATGTCATGGAAAAAGCCTTGGCTTGGGTTCTAGCCCCAGTTCTGCATTAAAAATTGCTGTATATCTCTGACCAATTCACTTAATTTCTCTGCATTTACCTTTCCTGGCAATTAAGTGAGACAGTGTGCACAAATGTGCTTTGTAAAAAGGAAAAGCACAAATGTCAGTTATTAGTAATGACACGTGTATTATCTCACAGGGTAGTTATGGGTCTTCTTTGAAAGCGCTATTCAAAAGAAAGTTATTATTATCAGAAATTCTAGAATTTTATCGCCCCAGAAAGAATGGCGGATGCAATCAAGGTTTATCAAATTATCAACAACTAAAGGAAAAAGTGAAGCCCAGAACACACTGTATTAGGTTAACTAGAATTATAACTGGCAGAAACATATTTCTTATTGAATAAAAAAAAATTGTCTTTTCAGTGAGACAAATATCAAGTTCTCTAATGATGCTTATAAATCAATTTTTAAGATGAACAACTTGCTATCATAATCTCTCATTTTTCTTGGCATTGCTTGGGAGGATGAATCTTATCAACTCACGACCTTTTGTGTCTATACTGATAGATCCATCTTTTCCCATTACCCCTACGGTTTAAGATCTGCAGTGGAAATGTGCCCACATTGGTGGGATCAGGCTTCCATTTTATCCTTTCCTAAATTTTCAAAGAGCTTCAAGAAGTGGTTTCTGATAAACCTTACCCACCAACAAAAACAATCTCCCTTTGAAGATGTCCCTCAAATTCAAGAAAAAGAGAGAATCTCATTAAAAAAAAATCTCAAAAAAAAAACTTGACAGTACATTGATGGAAAGGGTGTTGGTTTGCTGGAGCTGCCGTAACAAAGAACCACAGATTGGGTGGCTTAAACAACAGAAATTTATTCTTTCATAGTCCTAGAGGCTGGACGTCTGAGATCAAGCTGTCAGCTGGGCTGAGTCCCCTCTCTCTGACCCTCAATGACCTTCTTTTTGCTGTGTCCTCACATGCAAAGACACATGTGCTTGCACTGCTGGAGTCTTGCTGTGTGTCCATATTTTCTCTTTTTATAAGGACAACAGTTAAGTTGGATCAGAGCCAAATCCTAATAGCTTTATTTTAACTTAATCACCTCTGCAAAAGCCCTATCTCCAAATACAGTCCTGGGCTTCAACAAAAGAGTCTGGAGGGCGACACAGAACACTTGTAAGAGGAAGACAGTGTTTATGCAACCTTGAGAAAGCAAGTCATCTAGAGGGTTCATCCACAATGCCAGTGCAAGGCAGACACCGCCTCCTGCAAACCTCATACATCTGTATTACGTGTTTTGCCCAAAAATAATGGGCACAAAAGGCATGATGCAGCACCTTCCAGTTCAAGCAGCCCCAGGGGAATGGGCCGTAGGGGAGAAGATGGGGTTTGTCACTGTCAAGGTCAGCTTTGCTGGCATCTGAGCAGCAGCTGCTGGAGCAGTAGGAAGCAATAGGTCAGGGGGAAAGGAGTGGGCAGCTCTTCCAGGAATCATGTTGATTTTCCTCCTCCTAATGATTCCCACCTGCCTAAAGGAATTCCTCCTACCTAATTAGGAAGTCAGGGAGAAGACCCAGAATTTCTAGAGATCTGATCTCCTTCCCCCAGCCCCAGGTCCAACAGACAGATAGCAACGAATGGGAAAGACAAGAGATGGAAAACACTGTCTCCTCAGCAATAGACTCTGCTCTCTTGGATTCCCAGAGATATGCACAAAGAAAAACAAGCATGTCCAAATATGATCCTACCCCACCCTGCACACAGGGGAGCCAGGGCTGCCTGATTTCCCTGTGGGAACTGTAGCAGGCTATGCTTGGAGGCATACTCCAAAATGCCTGTAATTTTCCACCTGTGGACCTCCCTGACAGCTACAAGCCTAAACAGGAGTGACACAGGAAACCAAGGACAGTCCAGCTTCCAGTGTGATGCAATAGGATCACCCAGAGACACGTAAAACTAGACACGCAGCCATGACAATGGCCAGAATTATTGAGTGCTTCCTGAGTGCCAGGCATTTACACATATTATACAACTCTAGCCGTACCCGCTGTCTCCTCCCCAGCCAAGGTAGAGATCGTTACCATCACTTTATAGGCAAAACCCCTCAAGTTCAGCAATGTTTAACTTACTTTCCCAAGATCAACAACTCCAAGTGACAGAGCTGGGTTTGGGTCCAAGCCAGGTACAGTCCTGCTAGTAACCCAGTACCACAGGCTCTGCAGCTCCCCAGGCAGGCCTGCCTCAGTCACCAAAGGCCACAGCCACTGAAGTCAGCACCACACTCTCCTGCCTTTGCCAAGTGCAGCCTCACATGACCACTCAGCACCCTGCTCAGGACTTAGCACATAGAAGGCTCTTGACAAAGGGGAATTGAACTCCAGTATTCTTAGGTCATGACACAGGCCTCGCCAGGTCACTGGGGTGAATGCCAACACCATGACTCTGGATCAAGGTACTGGGAGGCCCCAGGGGAGCAGTCACTGGATCAGGGGATGACAGGCCACACATGAGCATTCAGCTTCAGTCCTGCAGATTGAGAGAACAAGGAAGTGTTTTTAGGGAACTATTTTGCTGCTGTGACTAAAAGACCCGACCAGCACAACTGTAGAGGAGGAAAGGTATATTTGAGGGCTCACAGTTTCAGAGGTATCAGTCCGTAGACAGCCAGCTCCATTCCTTCGGGCTTGAGCTGAGGCAGGACAACATGGCAGAAGAGTGTAGTGGAGGGAGGCAGCTCACATGATGATCAGGAAGCAGAGAGACTCCACTCCCCAGATACAAAATATATGCCCCAAAGCCACGTCCCCAATGTCCCCCGCAACCAACCCTCCCCCCCCAACACTACCAGCCTTCAGTTACCACTCAGTGAATCCCTATCAGGGGATTAATTCACTGATTGGGGTAAGGCTCTCACAACCCAATCATTTCTTCTCTGAATCTTCATGTATTATCTCACATATGAGCTTTTGGGGGGGGGGTATTACACATCCAAACTATTACATTCTGTCCCCCAAACGCTCAAGTTTGAGACAATGAAAGAAGGTTTGGAGGAGAAATGATTGGGTCGTAGCTTTAACCTAATCCATGAATTAATCCCCTGATGAGATTAACTGGATGGTAAGTGGAGGCAGGTGGGGTGTGGCTGGAGGAAATGGTTCACTGGGGATGTGCCCATGGGGTATATATTTTGTATCTGGAGAGCAGAGTCTCTCTTTCTCTCTGCTTCCTGATCATCATGTGAGCTGCTTCCCTTTGCCACACTCTTCCACCATGTGGGTTTGCCTCACCTTGAGCCCTGAGAAATGGAGCCTGCTGTCTACGGATTGAGCACTCTGAAACTGTGAGTCCCCAAATAAGCTTTTCTTCCCCTAAAATTGTTCTGGTTAGATCTTTTTGTCACAGCAGAAAAAAAAAGCTGACAGGAAGTGAACACAATGAAATTTAGACCCTAAAGGAGTGTCCTCCATGACCGGTAGTGTCCCTTTGTCCTCATCACCCACCCCCCCACCCCCCCCCCCCGTCTTATGTGATGTGCTTAATCCAGAGTCTACAGTAGTTTCTATTCTGAAACTAGAACCTCATCAAGAAGTCAGTGGGAACTGTCGTACTTCACACTGTCACTGTGTTCTTTTGGACAGATCATTCCCCAGTCTTGTGCTTTGCTTTCCTAGCTGCCAAACTGGGCCAATAATGCTCACCCCTGCTTCCCCTGGGGGAAGCAGAAAGTATATCCAGCAGAGCTCTGGCTCCCAGAGAAGAGAATTAGATAAACACCAGACCATTCAAATGGAATCAGCCTTGTTTTTACTTTCCCTGCCAAACTAAAAGCACCAGAATTTCAAATTTACCCTCTAAAGCTTTAAAAACCTTTCTCGTTTCCTGAGTGCTTTGAGGAAGAAGTACTAATCAGTTTTAGAAAAATAAAGAATCTTCTCTTTTAGAATTCAGGATCTCTGGATAGGAAAGGGAAAATTAGATTAAAAAAATCAATCTAGTTGTTAATTTCTACTGACACACAGGGCCCCCTTCTCTGTAAGTGTCAATCAAAAGGTTATAGAAGAATTGTCAAGCTGAGGGAGCCCTGCCTCACCCCTTTACCTCATGGAGGGCAACTATTTGTTTTTCCTTTTTCTTAATCTAAACTAGTCTCTTCCCTAAAGCCCATTCTAAACAGCTATTGATTTCCCTGGCTTGAATAGGCCATTAATAATGCTGAGTCCTCAGGAGTCCCTTTAATGCCTTGTCTTTGTTTGGGGTTATATTTGCTCTCTGAGGCCCTTGGGGGCCTGCCTCCCGTCAAAGATGAGCAGCCAAAATGGATTCTCAGGGTGACTGGATCACAGCCAGGCCCACTCTGGTCTGTGCAGGGAAGTGAACGTTCTCGAAGCCCACTCTGCTCCCACCCTCTACTGGTACCCTGTGTTTGACTACTGCTCTCATGGTTTGCAAGCAACCAGATACCTGCCTATGCGCTAACTAGTATCTAAGGGGAGAGCCACTGACAAGATCGACCGTTCCTGCGTTCTTAGGCACTTCCAGGTCCTCATGGGCCTCTCCTAAGTCCCCTGTTTCAGCCCCAGTCTTTAGCGTGGTGACCATCTCCACGTGGGCTCCAACACTCATCTCCCTGGCCCAATGCGACAATGTCTCACACTGTTCACCAGCAGCTTCCCTGTTGAGCCTGACATGCAAAAAGCCCTGTACTTGTGCAGCCTGGAGGAGTGGAGACCGGTGCCTTCCTCTTCCTCCTCTAGACCCAGCAGGAGTGTAGGATGTGGTTCTTACATGGCCTCTCCGGAGATGGGTTCACAAAATGAACTACTGTTTAGTATCAAGCTATGGCCAGCTTGAAATCCTGCCCTTCTATTGGCTCTACCTCTAACGCACTCCCCAGTAAAGCAGATATACTTGGGCTTTCTGAGGAACCCAGAGCAGAGGACAACATCAGTGCAGATATGCAGAGAGGGAAAGGCGAGCCAGCGCTGGGTGGGAAGGGAGCATGCTCTTGCTTGGTTTACTGCCTTGTCCTCTCATGCCCACCAGCCTACTCCTCCTTCTGCCCTTGCCTCCACCTGACTGTGCTGTGACATACTCCCCCCCTGCCAATTTGTACATTCTGCTTCCCAAGGTGCTTCATCCTAGAGAAACACCTGCTCCCTCTGAAGGAGGTTGCCTGAATTATAAATGAGCCTCCAACAGAGATAGATGTGCTCAATAGAAGGGAAAACAGGTAAACAAGTGGCCAGAATGTTTTTCTGAGCATCCCAGAATGATGCAAATTTTGCTTTCCCTTGGGCCTTGGGATGGCTTGAAGTCATCCTGACCAGCACTGCCTTCCTCCATGTCTTCTGGGATCCCCGACACCCCCCATCCCACCCCACCTTGCTCTTTCCTGTGTGTGGGTTCGTTCTCCTTCTCTGGCTCTACATGTTCAAATACTATGCATTCCTCAAGACTCAGAACCAAGGCCTAATTCCTCCAGGAAGTCTTCCTGGATCCCCTAGTTGGACTTAATTCCATACCCATCCCTTCCCCTTCTACGTTACCTCATAGTGTAAACCTCCTATATGGGGCTCTGCTTAATTTCCTTCTGTGAATCAGGTGAAAGGCCCTGATTGTGGTAGTTGGTCAAGCAATAATGACAAAAAGCAGGAAGGAAGGCACTATGGTTTGAATGTGTCCCCAAATTTCTTGTTAGAAACAATTCTAATGTAAATACTGAGAAGCGTGAGGTCATGTGGGCCCTGCCATCCCTCATGAGTGGATTAATGCCATTATAGTAGAAATGGGTCAGTTATTGCAGGCATGGGTTCCTAATAACAGGATGAATTAGGCCTCTCCCCCACCCCCATGAGAAACCTTTCACCATGTTATAATGCATAGCAAGAAGGTCCTCACCAGATGCGGCCCCTCCATTTTGGACTTGCCATATCAACTGAGTCATATCAACTTCTATTTGTTTATTGTTACCCAATCTGTGATTTTCTATTGTAGCAGCACAAAATGGACAAAGACAGAGGGATGAAGGGGAGACCACAGGCCCAGGCAAGTGTCTACTCTTCTGGGATGTGGCAGGGTCAGCAGCCGATTTTGCTTTCTCCTTTGTGTGCACTTCTGGGGCTGCTAGTGACAAGTCGCAGTGGAGTTTCAAATGTGCTGTTCTCAATGAGGCGTCTCCTGAAGTCTTCTCTGGCTGCTTCCTTTCACCTCTCTGAAGAGCCTGATTCCAAAGCAGAGATAACTTTATGAGGAAAAGACACACGATTGTAGCAGCACAAAATGGACAAAGACAGAGGGATGAAGGGGAGACCACAGGCCCAGGCAAGTGTCTACTCTTCTGGGATGTGGCAGGGTCAGCAGCCGATTTTGCTTTCTCCTTTGTGTGCACTTCTGGGGCTGCTAGTGACAAGTCGCAGTGGAGTTTCAAATGTGCTGTTCTCAATGAGGCGTCTCCTGAAGTCTTCTCTGGCTGCTTCCTTTCACCTCTCTGAAGAGCCTGATTCCAAAGCAGAGATAACTTTATGAGGAAAAGACACACGATGTTTGGGTCCCCAGCCCCCCAGGGTGTAGTCAGCCAGGAGGGAGGCATGCTGGCTATGCAAAACCCAAACCTTGCTCTTTCCTTGGTCCTGCTCCCCAGCTAACACCTTCCTAACCCTTTCCCCCATTGTATCTTATGAGTTTGGTCTCCTCTCCTTCGGCTAAGGGAAGAGCTTTCCTCTCTGAGGCTTAAGTCCATGGTGACTAGACATATTGTCTTAGACATTTGGAAAGTACACTTTTGCATATAGGCAGCCCTCAAATATATGTGCTGAATTATTAAAGACAAATCATATTTTTAATCCAAAGAGCTTAAAGAGCAAGGAGACCCCACTGTAAGGCAGAGCTGTCTCCTGGAGACAAGGGTGAGGCATCTTGGGGATCCAAGTGACATTCTAAGCTTGCTTGATGCTGCCCAGGCATCCTGTAGAGGTGCTGGATAAAATATAAGATGCCTAGCTATGCTTGAATTTTAGATAAACGATGAAATCAATATATGTTTATCCTATGTGATATTTGGAACACACTTTTACTCAAAATTATTCATTGTTTATCTGAAATTCAGATTTAACTCTATGTCCTATATTTTTATTCTCTCAGTCTGACAATCTTCCCTCAGAGGTTTCCAGAGTCCTCTGCTGCTGTCATTCCAAGGGCACCCAGTTATAGCACCCCTGAGGCCCAAGAGAAGAGAAGTAGTATCAGCTTCAGGGTACTTCAGAAGTTCAGGATTGCCAGTTTCTTCTCCCAAATGACTTTGCAAATAAAAATGATTCCTTCTTAAATTTTTTAAAACGATTGTCTTTAAGATGGGTTAAAAAAACACATATTTTATGCTATATTTCACAGAGGCTATTACATTTGAAGAGGAGTTTACAGTTCACATAATGTGGTCCTATGTATTCTCCTTTTATTCTCAATGACTCTCCCAAACACCTGGACAGAAACTAGCTGTTTCTGTCCAGGTACTTGGGGGAGTGAAACTAGATGTTTCACTGTTGAGGGACCAAAAGCCCAGGGAGTTAAGTGACTTGCTGACAGTCTCAGGAATAGTTTCTGTGAAATCAAAACAAGTCCTGACTCTTGAGTCCCTGAGGTGCAATGCCTCTCCCTCCTGTGCAGCACACATCCTTCTAGGCCACTCGGCTCCAAGTTAATTAGGCAGCAAAAAACTCTTTGGGGCAAGCTGAAAGTGAGAGGAAGTGCCCTGGAGCAGCTCATGTAGGAAGAGCAAACCAGAATGGCATGTTTTAATTGATCTTTGATTGTGCCAACAACTGCCGGCTCCCAGGGCACGCAGCTGCTATTTCTGAGTCAGCAATGTGGGCTGAGGCTCAGCTTGTCCAGTGCAGGCTCTTTTTTTCAAGATCTTCCTAGAGAAAATGAGACTGTGCAAAACAAAAGGTTTCTCCTTTAATTGGCCAAGCAGCTGGCATTCTGGAGCCCTGGGGATGCTGTCCGGGGTCACCTACATCCTCCCTCAACCCTTCCACCTCAGCTTATCCTGGAAGCCCCAATAGAGCTTTCTCTCTGTTCTGAAGATGTCACAGGAAGCTTCTGTAACACAATGTACTTTGTGAAAGAGTTTGAACACATCAGTTCTCCTTGACAAATCTCTCAATATTAGCAGTTACTCAGGGGTTCCCAGGGGACATATGGTCAGGAGAACCCTGGAGAAAGACAAGGCTACTAATTGGAAGAAAGAAACTTTCCAATTTCACTGTAGGCCTTGGTATTTGGAAAGACCTTATCACAGGAAAGGGTGAAAGACACTGAACTTGGAGGCCATCTTGGCATTGAATTCACATAACTAATGGCTTACTTGGCATTTCAAGATGTCTGACACTGCAAAACTAACAGAACTCTTGATTCCTACTTCTCAGCCATAACAGGCACCTCTACTAATCTTCCTCAGTTCAATTAATGACTTCATGATCTACTAAAAAATAAATGCTTTCAGCTGAAGCCAAAAATCTAGATTCAACCTTGATTCTTCCCTTTCTCACATCTCCACAGCCAACCAACCAGCACCTTTGGTCATACATCTTGAATCTGTCCATTTTGCTCCTGTATTGCTGCCGTTCCCTTCTAAGCCACCAGCACCTGTTTCAACAACCCAGGTAGGTCTGTCCATGACTGCCCTTCTCCATGACAACCCATTTTTCCAATATCATCCCAAGGCTCTACAGATCTGCCTCCTGTCTGCCTCACCATAATGTAAAAGCTGAAAGCTCACCTGAACCTATTTATTTTCTTCAGTACACTCCACAAAATATACCATTTTTATATCTATTTATTTGTGTTTATTGTCATGCCTTCCTTATCAAAAGGTAAGTTCTAAGACAGCAGACTGCAAGCTTTAGTCAGCAGTTCATCACTATGACAAAAGTACTTGACATAAACAACCAAAGGAGCAGAAATATCATGGTGGAAGGAAGGCTGCTCAGCTCATGGCTCATGGTAGCCCAGAAAGAGGAAGAGAGAAGAGGAAAAGAGAGGAGAAGAACAAAAATAAAGCCTTCCAGAGCATGCCTCCATGACCTACTTCCTTCAACTAGGTCCCACACCTACACCTTCCACCCCCTCCCCATAAAATCAGGGTGTTGGCAGGGCCATGCTCTTTCTGAAGCCTCTAAGGGAGGCTTAGTCCAAAATGATAGCCTTCTCTAATTGTTATTAAACAGCTTTAAGCTGGGTGTGGTGGTGCATGCCTGTAATCCCAGTGGCTCAGGAGGCTGAGGCAGGAGGATCCTGAGTTTAAAGCCAGCCTCAGCAATTTAGTGAAGCCCGAAGCAACTTAGAGAGACCCTGTCTCTAAATAAAATATTTTTTAAAATGGCTGGGGATGTGGCTCTGTAGTTTATAAAAGGGCCAGTAGCTTTACAAGAAGAAGAAGAGAGACCTGAGCTAGGATTCTCTGGCCACGTGATATCTCGTGCCACCTTTGGACTGACTCTGCAAGAAAGCTCTTACCATAGTACCAAATAAACAAAACAAACAAATAAACAACAAGAACAGCTTTAAAAGAATTCAGCCAGGACTTGGGTACTCCAAAAGGAGACTGATTCTATACATCAAAACCCCTTAAAAAACATATAAATAAACAAACAAGCAAAGCAGAAAGGATTCTACTTGACAGTAACACAAAGGAGGCCATAGTTTCAAGGCAGTTTAATGCTGAAGGACTCTGTTAGATTCTGTGATGAGACAGGCCCTTTTTTCAAGGAGTCTTGGAGTGGGATTAGGCTCAAATGGCTCTAGACAAAGCAGAACATCCTGAGTGTGGCCAAGGGTTCTGGAGGGACTCTGAAGTGACACTGTCACTAGCTATGACCTTAGGGCCAGTTTCACAGCAATGGTCAGGAAGGAAAGAATGTAAATTTCACATGTGGAAATACATTCTGAGAAGAGGGACTTGCTTGAGAAAAGGCAAAAGGAAGGATAAGGGGTATTTAGAAATATGTGGAACTGCGGGGGTCTGACCAGAAAGTGATTTGGGAAGATCAACTCGTTCTTCCTGAGGACCCTTCAATGGGAATAATACTGGTTGGGATTCTACTCCCAACTTAGGTGCCAATTCCTCAACAGCCTCTCCCTGGGCCTCTACATCTACAAATAAGGGTTTTGTCAAAGACGCTGCTATTATTTGAATGTTCCTACCAAAACTCATGTGAAATTTAATCCCCGCTGTGAAGTATTACAAAGGTGGAAACACCCTGACTTGATACTTGCAGGTGGAACTTTGGGGAGGTAATGAAGGTGAAATGAGGTCACAAGGGTGGGACCTAATCTAGTGTGCCAGTGGCTTTATAAGAAGAGAGACCTGAGCTAGGATCCTCTGGCCACGTGATATCCCGTGCCACCTTTGGACTGACTCTGCAAGAAAGCTCTTACCAGATGTGGCCCGGTGACACTGGACTTCCCAGCCTTCAGAACAGTAGGAAATAAATTTCTTATAGATTATTCAGCCTGTGGTATTCACTTAGTGCAAGAGAAAATGAAGGAAGACAGATACTGGCTTAGTAAGTGAGGCTTCAAGTTCAAGCTAGTTGCCTGGCGAGCACACACACACACACACACACACACACACACACACACACACACAGAGTTTTGTTTTGTTTCAGTACTGGGGATTGAAGCCAGGACCTCACATATACCAGGCAAGCACTCTACCATTGAGTTATATCCCTATCCCAAACTTGATTTTAAGAATGGTTTTTGTGCTTTTAAAAATATTGAAAAGCCACTGATCTCAATAAATGAGCTCTCTCCAGCTGTGTGATTCTATTTCTTTCTGCTATAAGCTTGAGAATTCTTCTGGTTTGTTATTCAAATGACTCATGTAGGATTTACCAGGTTGCTGTGAATTGTCTCTGGCTGTATTAAGTCATTTGACCTGCTCCCAGTTGGAAAATCCATTTTTATTTATATCTTTAGGACAAAAAGCCTGGCGGGGGCTGAAAGAGCCCTGGAAAGCAAGTCAGCAGATTTGGCTCTGCAATGTAATAACAAATATCATTCATAAATACATATAAATAAATATTGGTTGAATAGAAGCCAACTAGCAACATCATCGGGGCAAATCTTGCCTCTGACAATGTCACCTGGGCTTGCCTCATAGCATTTTTGTGAAGAATAACTTGTAAAGTGCTGTTCAGGTACAATATAGTGGGTGGTGCTAGGGAGCTGGGCTTATCTGCTGGTGACTGTGTGTGGGGTTGGGGGATTGCTTTGACTCTGCAACCAGGAACTGACTTTTTTCTGATAAGGCTTAAGTATATGAAGTATAAACAACAACACAAAAAGGACAGATGCATATGCTGCCCATTTTAGATGTTTCACCTCACCCCAAGCTCCAGTTATCCTTCTCAGCCACAACTAACTTGTCATGAGACCCAGCAGAGACGGTGGAAGGAGTCTTGGCCACAACAAACCCAGGGAAGACAGGCAGAAGTTCTTCTCTAACTTCCAAAGATCAAAGATGTTGATCCGTTCTTTTTTCTTTGAGGTAGGGGAGGATACCGGGGATTGAACTCAGGGGGCACTTGACCACTTGAGCCACATCCCCAACCCTGTTTTGTATTTTATAAGAGAGAGGGTCTCACTGAGTTGCTTAGCACCTCACTTTTGCTGAAGCTGATTTTTGAACTCGTGATCCTCATGCCTCAGCCCCTCAAGCAGCTGGGATTATAGGCATGTGCCACTATGCCCAGCTGTTGATAACTTCTTTAGCATTATTTGTGAGTTAAAGATGGGGATTTTCTAATTATTTTGTGGTTCCTAATTAAAGTGATGTCACTAGGCCTGTGAATGAATGGCAGAATTTCTGTTTAAGGAAGCCTTGGTTCTTCCACAAAACTTATTCATTGATGTTCATCTATTTACCAAAACTTTATCAATGGTATCAGTCCCACCTGACTCAAACCACAAATCCCACCAGTTTCTTTGACCCTGCATCACTGGAGATACTTCTCAGGTCATTCAATATGCTAGTCTTCTCAATAAAGGATTACAACATCAAGAGATTGTAGATCTAGCTGGGCTGTCAGACTGGAAAGCCAGAGAGAACGTCTCTGCCCAAACACATTCCATGGCTTCCCTAGTAACCCTAGCCTGGCTCCATTCTGCAAGATCTAGTTAAAAAGAAGAAGAAGAAGATGATGAGAAGGAGGAGGAGGAGGAAAGAAAAGAAAAGAAAAAAAGCAACTCTGAGTTGACAAGAGGAGACAGATCTCAATTCTCATCTTTCTGTGCTCCTGCTAGCAAATGAGTTTGAGCTTATTCTTTTTGCTTTCTGTGCCACAGCCTCCCTGCTGGTTCAATAAGAAGGTTGAAGTAGTCCTGTGTTCATAGTTCCATTCGTTTTCATAGATGAGGATGAGGCTAATATTGGGGTAAGAGGGAGTAGAGAGGATCTAGTGACTCTGCTTTTAGCAGTTTGACACATTCTGAGTAAACTTTTCACTTTTCTTTGGTGAAGCATTCTGCTAAACATTCTTCTTTTTTTTTTTTTTTCCCTTTGGTGGTTGTAATAAGGGTTGAACCCAAGTCACTTTATCACTACACTGTATATCCAGCACTATTTTTTTTTTAAATTTTGAGACAAGGTCTCACTAAGTTGCCCAAGATGGTCTCACACTTGTGATCTTCCTGCCTTATTCCCCTGAGTCACCGAGATTACAAATATAAGCTCCCACACCTGGCTAAAAAAATTATTGAACACCACTGGCTTTATCCCACAGCTCCAAAGCTACCCCAACACCTTGCCTTCCCTCTGCCCTTGCAAGAAATCCTATGAATTCTTGCCACAGTGACTTTATTCAAACCAGTCATCACAACATGTAATGTTCATGTTCCAGATCCAGTCTTATCTCCTCCAAGAGACCAGCTTACCCTGAGACTCTCTGCTTTTGGTCACCCACAGTTGTAACTGAGACCATGCCTGCCTTGGAGTGCCCCATGCTGGGTGTCTCAAATGTGCTCAGCTTCCAAAAAGATTTGAGACCCCTGGGGTCACAGACCAAGCACTGAGTCCAGCACCAATCCTGGGACACTAGGGATACCCAGTAAATGTCTACATGTGGCAAAAGGTCACACCACTGACAGGGCCTTGAAGCTGGAGACTGCTTAGAAGACAATCAAACCTAGCTCTGAGCCCTTCCTATTCCTAAAATAAAGGACAGAGAAGAGGTAGGTTCCCATGGCTGGCAGAGAGTGGAGCTGGGTCTGAGCCAACAAGGAATGGTCCAGAGGACTCAGCTTCCTTAACAGCTCCCCACAACCCTCTCCTATTCAACATGCTTTGGCTGAGGCTGCCCCACCTATGAACAGTCTGCAGGTGCATTACTGTGTGGCCTCAGAGATTTGCACAGGCTCCTTCTCCTCCTCTGTCTTCAGGCCCACTGCTCCTATGACAATTCCAAACCCGGCTGATCATCTGTCTTTGCCTCTGACAGTGAATAAACTCGAGCAGGTCCCCTCTGCTCTCTGGATGTGTTTCCCAGGGCCTGCCTCATTAACTTTTCCAGAATTCTGCCATCCTTTTCATGGATGCCTTGCTGGGATGGTCTGTTAGGCTCCATCCTGCTATATCCTGAAGGTCCTCGCCCTGACTCTCCTTGGCCCCAAATCCTAGCCTAAGTGGATACCCTACGGTTAGCCCCTCAGCAGGGGAGGTAGACCAAAAGCCTGTTGTCACCTCTGCTGCAGCTTACCTGACAGCTCTGGGGTTCTCCCCGGGCCCTGCCTGGAATAGCAGATGCATCGGGGTCTGACACTGATGCTTTCTGGACAGCAGGCTAGCCAGGTGCCTTGCTGAGAGCACTGACTAGAACTCGAACACTAATCAGGACAGTGGACTGCATGCTTCTAGAGAGAGGCCTACATGGGGAGGCCTATCCTGCACAGCCACAGTGTGACCTTGGGAGGTCCCCTCTCCCTCCCTCCTTTCCTTTCCCCTGTTCCATGGCCAAGCCCTCTGTTAGGCCTTGCTCCTCTAATTGGGGAAGCAGAAGTGGGAACCCCAAACTATAATATCTTCCTTCCTGTGCCTCAGTTTTCCTACCCATTGAGTGAAGGAGTTCCAGTCCTGACACTCTGAATCCTCTCAGTTCAGTGCTACTCTATGGTGACTCATCACATTAGACCATCTGTTCCCACCAGTTTGGTGACATGGTAAGCCATGGTCAGCAGGTGACCAGCAGGGAAGAGTCAGTAATAAACGATGACTTGAATTGCATTGAGAGAAGTTTGCACTGTGGCTGGTTGTGGCCAACAGATTGCTGTGGTTTGGTTCTTGTTCCAAATTTCCATTCCCTCAGCTACTTCAGCCAGCAAACCAGCCTGAAACTGTCAGCTTCTTTCCAGCATGTCCAGGGGATCCAAGAAGAATTAGATGAAAGACAGATTATTGCCGCCGGCAACTGAGCCAGCATGAAATTCAAGCTCCTCTAATCGTTGGTCCAGACTATCTGCAGACCCACCAGCTCCATATCCTTTCCTTCCTTCACTAGGAATTAGAATATAAAATATATGTCTGTCTGAGTAAAACTGCCAAGATGAAGCAGTTCCACAGGATTCTTAAGGGCCCTGCATTGGGAGACCCACGGCAGTGGGAAAGTCATATTTTTTCTGATTGATATAAATTTTGTCCCTCGCCTCTGCTCCCCCTCCCTTTCATGGGTGGTTCTAGGGATTGAACCCAGGGCCCATGACCACTAGACAAGTGCTTTACCACGGAGCTACATCCCCAGCCCACCCGCTCTTTCAAGTCCTTAAACCTAAAATTCCCTTTCATATCCATATTTTACTATCTCTCTTTCATACCACCCCCACCTACATACCAGTCACCCTCTGTTTATCAAGGTGAAACCCAGAGGACAAAAAAGATACCTAGAATATTGGACATATCCAAAATGTCTTCACAATCCAAAAGAAAGTCTTCAGCCCTGTGAGGACCAGGGGATTAACAAACCCCTCTTTGGGAACCAATGTCATTCCATTAATTCTAATTTTATATATCAGTCTTGGTCTTTCTTTCTTTCTTTCTTCCTTCCTTCCTTCCTTCCTTCCTTCCTTCCCTCCCTCCCTCCCTCCCTCCCTTCCTTCCTTCCTTCCTTCCTTTCTTTTCTTTCTTTTTTCTTTTCTTCACTGTTGCTTCTTCTGTATTTTAGAATTTGGTTTTCAAGGTCCTTCCCTTACATGCACAATATCTACAGAGAAGGTGGTCCCAGGCAGTCTCAGCTCCCATGGGCTGGTATTTCTAGCTCCCTGGCCAAGAATGGCACATGGAAGGTACATGGAAATGCAGAGGCTGCCAAAATACCTCTCACTGCAATGTTCAACTGACTCATCTCAGGCCAGAGACAGAGACATGGCCCAGAAATTTCAGAGATGGCTGTGGAGCTACCAGAAGGCCTGTGATAAAAAGTACATCACTAAATGTGCAGGAGACTGGAGTGCATTCCCTCCAAGAGGGATGCCTACCAGCCTCCTCCAGGAGCTTCCAGAAATGGGGGTGGTGGTGCATGGAAGCAGGTGGAATAGAGTTGTCTTTACCCTGAACACCCCCTAAATATCAGCCCCATCTGCTCACTGAGGAAAACCAGACCTGCCAGGGAAGCAGGAAGGGTAGTGGGGAGTGATGGGCCCTAGGCCATGATAGACAGAAGCAGACGGGACGAGGCCCACAGGGACGTGGTATCATTCTGGAGGTGACCTGGACAGTGCCAAATGCAGATGCAACTGCCAAGAGGAGTGCTGTTCTCTCATCTGGGTGGGTTTGCAAAGCCCTTTCTTGTACCACTTTCTTAAAAGAACCCTCCTCTGTTTACTTAGTTAGGCTCCAGCCAAGTTGCCTTTTAAAAATAGGACACAGGCTGGGGATGTGGCTCAAGCGGTAGCGAGCTCGCCTGGCATGCGTGCGGCCCGGGTTTGATCCTCAGCACCACATACAAACAAAGATGTTGTGTCTGCCAAAAACTAAAAAATAAATATTAAAAATTCTCTCTCTCTCTCTCTCCCTCTCTCACTCTCTCTTTAAAAAAAATAGGCCACATTACATAGTTATTGAATTATCAAGCATTTTCAACATCAACATCATCATTATCAAAATACGATCCAGGTGTTCAGCTGAGCAGATCCTTGCACAAAGCAATTTAAATGAATAAACACATTTCTTTCTCATCTTTAGGAATTTGACTGAGTAGCAAAACCCAATACTGATATAGATGAAGGACATGGAGGGACCCATGGCACACACAGAGTCTGAGCACACGGGGCGGTGGGGGATGGTGAAGAACAGAAGGTGAGGGTGTCTGAGTCACACGGAGCCCATCTGATGGCTGCTGATGCCTATCAGGGAAGGTGGAGAGTGGACTTGAAGGGTTTTTACAATATTTTCTTGAGCCAAAGTGATCTGGGCCAGGATCCCTTGAGGACAAAAACCTCGTCTTTTTAATTATCCAACCCGGGGCCCAGCAGATAGACAATATTTTGATTATAGTAACTATTATTTGATTGTTTTTATAATCTCTGTTGTGAATAACCCTGTATTGCCTTCTGACTATTCCACTGTGTAAGGCTGTCATAATGAGGGTTATTGTTCATAAACATGTTTAATTTGTCTAATTTTGTGGGAAGTGTACCATATCACTGTTCTGGAAGCGTTGTCCCCAGAATTCCATAAGCTGGCACAACTACTTATGAATGTCATTTATAAAAGATGCTAATTGCCAGTACAATGAAATACATACTGTGAAAAGTGATATTAATGGTTTTAATCAGTTAAATATGTGTAGAGGGCAGAGTGGGTTTTTCAGTTCTCTAACCCATACTCCTGCCCTGCCTCTTCCTATCAAACCTATCAGCTTGATAGGGAAGGAGCAAAGATACTGCAAGTGTATCAGAGAACACAGGCTATCCCAAGAGGAGGCCAGCTGGGCAGAGAGCAAGGTGAACTTGCTTTATAAAACTCAATTCCTTCCACCAGCACCCAGCCCAAGTAAAGCAGAACCCAAGGAGACCAACAGCCTGGTTTATCTTGGAGCCAAAGGACTCAAGGCCCTACCAAGGAGTGGGAGCTGTGAGGTGAGAAAGTCTTAGGGGGCAGGAATTGGGGCAAGGATGGGGAGTGAAGGGAGAGGGTGTCAAGGGTGTCAAATGGGAGTGGCCCTCAGGCATAGCTCATAGGACCTAGGGCTGAGGAGGGCCCCGGAGGATTCCCTGACTGGAGCAAAGAAGCCACTCTGAACCCCCAATCTTCAAAGTCTCTTACTGTTTTGAGAAGACACAACTTAGACTATTTCCTACATTCTGGATCCCAAGGTGCACAGATAGACCACAAAGTAAAAGTTGTATCATTTAATGAAAACCAGTCCTTTTCTACTCTGCAGGGAGAGGTTCTGGGTTTGCTTTATATGTATTTTTCCCTTTTCCCATACAATGGAGGGAATCATGTTGTCATCAGTTTTCTAAAGTTTGTACCCAACTCCCTGTTTTTTCCTGTTCTTTTTGGGGGCCAGCCAATTTCAAGGATCTCATTATATACATAGTTTGGAAACTGTGTGTGTGTGTGTGTGTGTGTGTGTGTGTGTGTGTGTAGTGCTGGGGAGCAACCTCAGTGACTCATGCATGCTGGGCAGGTGCTGTACCACTGAGTTACCTCCCCAGTTCCCAGGGTGGGGCTTTCTAAATGGACATTTGTGAAGCAGGACATTTGCCGGGCAGGATGGGGTCAGAGAAAAGCAAAGCATCCCAGGTATTAGTTGGGAACTGACTTCCATCCTCTCCTTGGCCCATGGCACAGCCTCTCAGCTCTCAGGCTTCCCCACTAGCTGAAAGCCTCTTTGGAGATTTACCCTCTGGTCTACATAAGGAAAGAAGAGCTTTGGATCTTAGGGAACACCTAATAAGTCATTGGAGCAGCTGCCTCTGCTAGTCAGGTTTGGAGAAAAGGTGTTTCTGGACCCACGAGTGAACTAAGCAGGCAAGCATGAGGAGTCCACAGCTAGTGGAGACAAAACCCTTAGGAGTTTCTGCTTCTGGAAGCCTGGGGCAGTCTGGCCAACTGGACCAGAGGCTAGCTGGAACCCTCTTCTGAGGACACCCTCAGTGGAGTCAGGATAAGAGGCAAGGTGGAAGCTGAGTGGGGAGAAAGGACCAGGAGGCTGTCCTAGCCTGAAGAGAGGAAATGTGTGAGAAGAAACATACCTGAGTGACAGCTCCACGAATCCCAAGAAGAGGTGGCTGGGGTGGAGGAAGCTTATTATAAGAAGTTCCTTTGCAAACCTGGGATGAGCTGCTAGAACCTCTGCAGAATGACAACTGCAGGAGACTTGGAATGCAGTGGGGGTGGGGGAGACCACAAGTTATCAACCCCACTAGTGAACTGCTCATTGGAAAGTACTGTCACAACCAGCAGCCCACAGAGCAAGAACACGCTGGCAGTGGTGGCCCTAGAGGCAAGGTGTGGGGGCCACCTGTCAGTATAAGACCATTTAGTGCTACAGGGTGAAGAGTTATTTCCATAGGCATGTATTTATTATGATGAACCTTTAAAAATATAACTGAAACCATCAAATCTGTGATCTCAAGGATACTGTTGCTTAGGAGGAGGCTATGTCTTAACAGTGCATTTATTTAAAGCTTGTTTATATAAAGTATTAAAGAAACAATATTACATATGGTACTTGTTTTTGCTTTAAAAAAAAAAAGGATATGTGGGTGGGAAACCTAGTACTGAATAGTATCAATGGTAGTGGGGATGGTGATGGTGATGGTGATGATGATGACGGTGGTGCTGGAAGTGGTAATGGTGGTGGTACTGGTGGTGGTGATGGTGGTAATGGTGATTGTGATGGTGGTGTTGTTGGTGGTAATGGTGGTGGTGCTGGTGGTGGTGCTGGTGGTGGTGATGGTGGTAGTGATTGTGATGGTGGTGTTGGTAGTGGTTATGGTGATGGTGGTGTTGTTGGTGGTGATGGTGATGGTGATGTTGGTGATGGTGATGAAAGCAAACTGTTTTATAATACTATGTGTCAAGCACTTTGTAAGGATTAAACCACTGTTCTCATGATAGCGCCACAGGTTGGAATTTTACACAGGAGGCCTGGGGGAGGCACAAGCTAAAGGTCCACATGCTCGATCCACAGTACACAGACTCCTGAAGGCAGCCATGAAGATCCCTCACCTGGGACACAGGTGCGAGGGGTTGAGACCACACCTACTGGATGAGGGGTGGGTGGGCTGGTTGCTCTGCCCTTCCCATCTCTGCCTCACAACAGCGTTACTTCCCAGTGAACATGGGGATAGGTCAGTGGCCACAAAGAGCCAGGTGACTTCTCAGCAGCTCCAGGAGCCATCTGCTTTCCATAGGCAGCGGTACTTGCCCTGTACGGTTCATATGAGGGCCTTAGGCAGAATCCTGGTTAACTTGATTTCAGAATGGCCTTCCTGCCTGCCTGCTAAACTCTTCCAGATGATTCTGGCTAGATTTGAGAGGCTTTACCAGACAGCTTGTCTCCTCATTACAGGAGGGGAGGGGGTGTCTGAAACATGACTGAAGAGTGCAAAGGAAGAAACCCTGAGGCTGGTGGCTGCAACAGAGGCCAGGACCTTGGTGAAGGAGAGATGAAGGCAGCGATTAATAGATCCTCAGAATCCCTCAGCTGAGCATAAGAATAATTGTGCTTCTTGTGGTGGTTAAAAATCCTCCAGAACAGCCAGGTGCAGTGGTGCACACCTGTAATTTCAGCCACTCAGGAGACCAAGGCAGGGGTATGGAGCCAGTTTGAACAACTCAGCAAGACCCTGTTTCAAAATAAAAGGGCCTGGGGAAGTAGCTTAGTGGTAAAGCCCCCTTGGGTTCGATTCACCCCCACCCCCTGCAAAAAAATAAAGAAATCTTTAGCCCATCTTCCAATTCAGTGTTGTGTTAAGGAGCAAGAATTTTGAAATCCCAGGTTCACCTCTCATTAGCCAGGTGGACTTGCCCAAGTCACTTGTCCTCTCTGAGCCTTGGTTTCCCCATTTGTAAAGTAGGAATGATAAAAGTCCTTCTCCTATAAGACACCATGAAAAGTACATGTGATTGGGCTGGGGTTGTGGCTCAGCGGTAGAGCGCTCACCTCGCACGCGCGAGACCCTGGGTTCAATCCTCAGCACCACATAAAAATAAATAAAATAAAGATATTGTATCCAGTTACAACCAAAAAATAAATATTAAAAAAATAAAGGTGTTGTGTCCAACTACAACTAAAAAATAAATATAAAAAAAAGTACATGTGATGGTCTTAGCTTGATACAGGACATGTGCTAAGCACTCAAACACGGCAGTTACCATTGATCCTATCCCCTGGGGTGGGGCGCAGGCTCATCATCTCTCTGAAGACATCATCTGAATCAGATCTGTAAGTCCAGGCTGATCTACCAAAGTGAAGTAAACTTTTAGAAAATTTTATTTTGATACAGTTAATGTCCCCAAGATTGTAATTTAAAAAAATGGTGAATGTGGGCAAGTGTACTGATTTAGTGAGACATTTAACCAAAGTTTAGAAATTACAGTGACCAGGAAAGGGCTCCAAAGTCGAATCCATGGTGTCTCCCTCAAACTCTACTCTTCCTCCAGCATCCCTTGCCTCAGCAAATGGTACTTCTAAGTTTTGAGGTGATCAGGAAAATGACATCTCTCTTCCATTTCCAGGTCGGACCCATGGTTTTGGGATGGTCAAGTTGGTTCTGCCTCCCTGAACTAAATAGGCCTCCCAGCCTGCAAGTGTCTTACCCAAGAGGCAGAACAGGTCCCATTCAGCTCACTGTGTGACCTAGACAGCAAACCACTCACACCTGCCCATGTCAGGCAGGGGTGACAAGAAACGCAGATGGCTCTGAGCCTCAGCAGCCCAGCTCCTCCTCCCTAACACAGTCATACATGAAGCAAGGGAGCCAGAGCTCAGGGGTGCTGCTCAGTAGGCACCCCACCACCAGGAGACACGAGTGGGGAACGAGATTACTGTAAATTCATCCAGCTGGTTATACAAATCACAAACCTGGTCTCCCTCACCCCCAAATTCTGCTCATCACCAAATCCTATCGAATCCACTCCCTAAATGTCTTGAATTTGCTCTTTTGTCTCCATTATGTGGCCACTAATTATTAGTCCAGGGCACTGTGTTCTCTTTATTACCTGGACTCTTCACAGCCCCCTCACGCGCTTGCAGGCCCTGACTCCTTCTTATGTATTTTTTGAACAGTTCCTCATTGCTCTTTGGTAAAAATTAGATCTGTGATTGGGCCCAATACTCTGTGGGTCTAGCCCATACCTACCTTCCTAGCCTTGGGTATGTAGAATGACTCTGCGTCACTCACATTGGGAGCTACTTACTTCTGAGAGGAGACAAGCTTCATTCCGCCTCAGAACCCTCTCGCAGGCTGCTCTCTCTGCCTAGAATGCCCTTCCCTCCTCCCTTATCCTTCCTTCTGCTAATTTACCGTCACATCTTAACTTAAATGTCACCTTTCCAAGGAAGCCTCCCAGAGCAGGTCAGGTCCCCCCTAACTAAAATCTTCAAAGTTTTTATGAGATTCTCCTGCATAGTATTTGTCACAGTTGGTAATAAGGCAGGTGTGTGAGGCTTTAATGCCTGAGTCCCACACCACTCTATAAGCTCCATGAAGATAGTGTCTTCCTATCTCCCAGTACTGGCATAGTGACTAGCACATAGTAGACGCCTGATAAATATTTCTTGATCAATTGGATAAGGGAGAAAATTGGTTGGAGAAAAATATGTGATCCCAGCAGATGGTTTGGACATCAAATGCCATTTTTCTGGGGCAGACTGGGGAGACATGGGATAGGGTGTTTGTGAGAGTAGAGCAGAGTGCCGGGATGGAATCAGCACAGAAGCTAGCAGCGCCACTAGCTATGTGTGGAAAACAGGTTAAGAAGCTCATGATGAATCAATTGGGTGGAGAAAAGTAGGAATTGCTGGCAGGTCCTTCTCAGATGGGAGGCATGCAGGGTTGGAAACCAGGCTAGAAGAAAGTAACATGTAACCACAGCCCAAACCCCAATCTCTCTCTGAGGCATACACTTTCCCAGGATGCTGCATCTACATAGGAGTGGGCATTTGTCATCTTGTGGGCTGCACAGCATCTAAATCCCCTCTTTAGTTTTGGGGAATTTCCATGGCATGAGTTTTTCTGAAAGGCCTCAGATTAATTTCTACCTTTTTCTAAGCCTGGTTTTCTCCAGTGAGTCCCAGTGGTACCTAATACCCTCAAATAATTCCTTCTCCACCCAAGTCAGCCAGAATTGGCTTCTATTGTTTGCCACCAAGAATCATGGCTGGGTTAGCCTGAAGCCAACAGGGCAGTGACATTTGGCCCATCCATATGGGCAAGCACGTGAGTGCCAAGCATGCAAATACCCAGGGGTGGTTGCGGCCACTTGGGCATATTGGAAGTTAGGGGTTCTTTTGGAATGAGGAGGGAAGGTAACTATTTTGAGCCAGGCAGTCTTTGGATAGAATTGGAGTTTCCAAAAATCTGTGGCTCTTGGCCACAATAGATACATCTTTCCATTTGGAGATATCTGCATCAGGTCGGTCACCTGATCTACCCCAGCTGGGAGGCCTGGGAAACACATATCACATGGAGACCCGAGAACCCACAGTGAGTTTCTGGCCAGGTGCCTCCTGGGACTTGTGCTTTCCCTGAAGAGTCTGCTCCCTGGTGATCTTTTCAAGATACTTTTCCACCTCTAGAACCCTTCAATAAAGCACAAAGCAGGGGAGGAAGCAGAGTCAGAGTGCACTTGCCACACTTCCTGACTAAGAGAACATCAAGCAGGAAAGGCCTCTGGACTATTTAGTCTAGTGGTCTCACCCAGGGAACTACTTAACAATGAGGGTTCCCACAGATTTCCCCAGCCCTAGACCTGAACCTCTGGGCAGGAGGTGAAGTTGAGTTTTTTTTGTTTTTTTTTTTTTTTTTTTTTTTACTTTTTTAGTTGTAGGTGAACACAGTACCTTTATTTAATTTTTTTTTTTTTTTTTTTTTAATGTGGTGCTTAGGAACAAACCAGTGCTTCATAGTGCTAGGCAATCGCTCTACCACCGAACCACAAACGCAGCCCCAAAGTCTGGTTTTTGTACAAACTTCTCAGGCAATTCTAATAGGAGTTGCTCCAGAATAATGAATTTCATCCTTCATCCCATCTTACAGAAGAAGAAAGACTCCAGAAGAAATGTCCTCCTGACCAAGATACCCCAGAGAACCTGTTGCTGACTTAGGCCTCCCAACACCCACTTCCCAGGATTGGCTGGAGCTGGGAGGAGGCGTGGAAAGCACTTTTTCCCTAAGTCATTTGTACGAATTTTGTCCTCCTTCTGATTAGAAGAGGATCATCTTGTCACTGGGGAAATGCCGGAAAAAAGGATGGCTACACTGCTCTTGTCCCGGCCAGAGAGGCTGCTGTGGCCTTATTTGAGCAGGAAAACCCACAGTCGAGCTAGAATTAATGCATCAGGTCCCTCAGCTCAGGTTCCAGTCCTGGGTCTTCTAATGACCTGCTGTGACCTTGGACAAGTCACTCCCTCCCTGAGTCTTATTTTGTCCAGTTTATCAAATGAGGACAAAGGTGTTCTCTGCTCTCTACCCCATCTACCCTGCTGGCCTCTGGAGGGACTGCACCTTGTAAATCCCCTCTTACTCCCAGCACAAGGCATTACACCCTGGAAAGGCATGACCAGAGCACTGATTTCCATGCAGCGTTCCTGGAGGCCCATCCTGGGAACAGCAGAAGAACTTTCTTAAGATGCTGCCAGCGGTGCTCAGGGAGATTTCCAGAGCCTTGTGGGCTGGCTGGCAGGGACAGCTCTTCTGCTCACACAGCACTCCCATCCAATGTCAGGGAAAGTGCCACAGAAAAGGACCCCCTCATCAGCTGGTATGTTTATCCCTAGATCAGGGCCCTGCTGGTACTTTCAGGACCCTCTATCCATTTCTTGAAGTGTCCTGGCCCTTGAGCCCTAGGCAGTGTTGGATGACCCAGGACACTGAGGGAAGTCGCCCCCACCCTTTCCTGCCCCTGACTGCTTGGGCTGTTACCCCAAGTCCCAGAGGCTGGACTGGGTCAGCTGGCCTCTTTTCTTCTCTCCCCATCACACCTCTCAGAACCACTGTCCCAGCTGGGGGCTGGGGGGCAAGAGTCCCCATCCGCCTTGTTATCAAGATGCCAGGAGTTTTACATCTTTCTGCCAAAATTTTGCTTTGTTTTTGGCCCAAGTCCCTTTATCTCTTCAAGCCTGTTTTCTCATCCGTAACTGGGGAAAATAATTCCTCTCTCTTGTGTCAGAATGAAAGTGGGGTGCCCAGGCTTTGTTATGCTTGAAAGGCTCTTGTTACTCTCTTGTAGACTGTCAGGACGGAGGAGGCCTGGACAGGGGACGCAGAGGGGACAGAGTAGAAATGGCTTCAACTCCAGGAGAAGGGAGCTCTGCAGAATAATTTCATGGCTGTCACTAGTGAGGGCAGCAGGTCCTTTGCCTCATGATGTCTCTTGTGCCCCTCATCCCCAGGGGCTAGGCTCAGCCCAGGGACTGAGAAGAGAAATGTATCAGACCAGGGCATTGAGGTGGTGAAGGTTAAAGAAAAATTTTCAGCCAAGACTTACACAAACTCCCTGCACAGGTGTGAGCCATCAGGTCAGCGATTTTGAACTTAAAAATGTGTGTGTTTGTTTCTTTAACAAGATCTTAGAGTGAACCTTTTATAAGACACTTCTGAGGAATCATTGTGCACACAGGGAAGTGAAGATCAAAGAGAGGATGGAGGGAAGATGACCAAAGCCACACAATAAACCAGCTGTTAAGGCAAACAACTGAGAAGACCCACTTCAGATGCAAGTCTGACCCTTAGCACAAAACAGTGCCTTTCCAGGACAATGTGGTGTCATTAGAGGAAGGCAAGAAAGCAGAAAAGTGGCTTCATTTAGGGCTTATTTATATGCCCTAAGGACAGGCTCCCTGTGGGTGTGTGGGGTAGGAAATGGGGGCAATTTGTGACATAGTTGTAATCAACGACATCTCACTGGGCAAGTAGAAGACTCATGGTCTCCTTTGAAATAATCAAAATTTGGAGGGTGTTTCAGAGGCCCAGAGCTCTTGCTGGAATAAAGAGGAAGTGAGTGGGTCAGAGCTAGGGAAAGTCCTTCCAGGGGTCTAGGCCCTGGCTTTCCTCCACTGCCCCACAGAGCACTGGCTGCCAGGCTTCACCAGTGGCCAATGCGAGACTGGCCCATCAGGAGTATCCCACCCGTGGGCACTGAGCACTTGCATGAGCCATGAGCCATGAGCCAGACAGAGTGACTTTTCAGTGGGGCTTTTGGGTGGGCTTCCTGCCAGGTGCTTGAGTGTTGGTAAGATCCACATGGGGAGGAGGACTGACAGGCACTGACAGCTGGGCACATGCTTTACCATTTACCCTCAGTGACCAAGGTTCCTCCCACTGGCAGTAAGGACAGAGCCGGAGGCAACTCAGGGTTGACTTGGGCAACCTGGAGGGCAGAACCCTGTCCAGCTGCTGGGCCTGCAGGGAGGGGCAGGTGTTGGAGAGGGGCCAGTTTCCTGGGACTCCTGATCCAGCCAGTTCCCACTTGGCTGCCCGCAGCTGCAGAGTGGCTGAGCTGTGCTGGGGACAGGTGCCAGGGCACCACACAACCCACCCTGGACAAGCAAAAAGCTCTTGCACCCCCACTTTCCTGGGTAAGGATTTTGCTCTCCTAGAAAACATACAGGTCCTTTTGGAGGGTTGATCACAGTGCTGAGAGCCAGCAGACACGTTCCCATGGAGCCTTTAGTTCCAGTCCTAGGTGTCAGATGGCAGAGCACCGCATCCTCTCTGTTCAGAACCCATACTCTGTCCCCATCCTTCCAAACCCCAGCAATTCCTGGACATGAGCCATTCTCAGAATGTTCCACCCAGATGGGCTCTTAGACACCAAGGGTTTTATAGCTTTCACACTGCCCAGGGCACAGGGGAGGGCTTCCAGGGTAGGACAGGTGGACAAGGTGAGGGCTTAGACCCTCCCCTATTCCAGACACCCTGCTTCATCTTTACCACGTGGAGTCTGTGCAGGAGAGGCCTTCTGAGCAATGACTGTGTTACTAAACACAGGTTTGAGGGCTGACTTCAAACCTGTTCTCATTTCTCCTTGTGCATGGCCTTGGGCAACTGAACTCCTCCATGTCTCGGGTTCTTCAACTGCAATATAAAGGCTTTTATAAGGATTAAGTGAATTCATGCTGTAAAGCATTTAGAACACATTGTGCCTGGATCCCAGGGGAAAAAATGTGTTAGGAAAAAATGCTGTCTTTATTATTACTATTTTTATTTATTTGATATTTTATATATATATATATTTTTAGTTTCCGGTGGACACAACATCTTTATTTTATTTTTATGTGGTGCTGAGGATCGAACCCAGCACCCCGTGCATGCCAGGTGAGCGCACTACGCTTGAGCCACATCCCTAGCCCATTATTTTTATTTTATGATGAGAAGAATGAGACCCAGAGAGAACAAAGCATTTGTCCGGGTGACATGGCCACCTGGTAGTAGAGCTGGGTTTCCTGACAGGATGGAATCCATTATTATCTTAGACATTTTGTGTTTGATGTGCTGAAGAAATAAACAAAAGAGCTTGCTGTATAAGATCCCCTAACACAAGCTCCATGGTCCCCAGGTAGTGGGGGAGCCCGGGGGTGGGGGGGGGCCGGGCCAGGAGTCTTGAGAGTCTTAGCTCAGCACTAAACAGGAGATGGGCTCACTGGAGGATGTTTTAGAGGGGAGACCTTCTTTTAAGGAGAGGAACTAGTCCTCTGACACATTTCAAGGCCCAGATTTTGTTTGGGGAGTAAGACTATAGTTTGGGTTGCTCCCTGCCTCACCTGTTTTGTGGTCAGTTTCAAAGCAGTCACAGTCTTGTGAATCCTTCTTTCCAATATAAGAAGATCTGTGACCCCAGTGGCCCACATAAGGTCCAGAAAGCTGCAGACAGCTTGAAAGGGACCCTCCTCATTGCCCGGGGAACAGTTAGAGGGCCTTTACTGCCAGTTAGGGGGTCTGAATTTTAATCTTGTCACTTTCTGGGCAAGTTTCAGTTGAATTAGGTGTAAAATTGGAATTATAAAATTTGCCTTATAGTATTATTGAGAGAATCAAATGGAATTATGCATATAATGTGCTTAACCCAGGCCCTGTCATATAGGAAGTGCTTGACAAATGCTCATTACCTATTACCGCAGCTGTCTTCCTGCCCCATGTGTAGGCAATGGCTTCCCCATTTTCTGTCTAGCTGGGTTAGGGACCTATTTTAGGTAGGATTTGGTTTGCTTGCAAAGAAAGAATCCCGAAAAAGGAGTAATGCAGAAAAGGTATAAGTTTATTTCTTCTAAAATGTAAAACCTGAAATGGTGGAAAGTGGTTCCCCTCTGTCTGGAATCCATACACTATCTTGTTGCCATGCCATAAATAGCTTTGAATATAATAAATAATAAGTGGTCCGAGTTGGCAGCAAGTTCCAAGCAGAAGGATGAAAGAATGAAGGAGCCAAAGGGTGCTTATAAACAATATCTTAAGGAAGGGTCCAGGAAGCTTCTGTGTCATTTCAGTTTATATCCCATTGGATTGGAACATAGTCACATGACTACCCTGAGCCACATGGAGATCTGGGAAATGTAGTCTTTATTGTGGCAGCCATGTGCCCTGTGAAACATGGGTGGATACATTCCTAGAGAAGAGGAGAATGCATATTAAGAACATGTAGCAGTCCCTCCCTGTAAGCCTCTGGCTTATTTAGAGCAAATAGGTGCCTAGGAACTAGGTACTTGAGCAAAAAAAAAGCAGAGATAGGAGCATGCTGTTTCTTTTCTGCCAGACCTAGTGCCTCAGTCCACAACTGAAAACTAGAACTGGAACTTACGGGTCATGGATCTAGAAAGCCCTATCCTGTTTAACCACCTCCCAGATGCTTCTCAGGCTTCGCGTTAGACAGGAAGGGTACTGGAGAGGCTGCTGACTGCCCCCTCCTGGCCAAGGAAAGGACACTGAGCAAAGCTGTGGGTGACTCCAAGGGGTCAGAGGGCACAGCAAGCAGGCAGGCTAGCACAGCCTAAAGGAATTGCCCACAGCAGGACACACACCTTCAGACTGAGGGGAAGCAAGATCGCCAGCCACTGCCACAATCCAAGTGTGTAATTGAAGGACAAATCTTCACTGGGGATTTTCTTCTTTTCCTGTTAATGATAATGCACCTGGCCTCTGCTGGCTCACAGCACACCTGTCTCCCTGCCTGTTGGCCTTTCTTTCACCCCACAAAATTCTTTAAAAACAAAAGGAGGGGGGCTGGGGTTATGGCTCAGTGGCAGAGTGCTTGCCTAGCTCATGCAAGGCCCTGGGTTCAATCCTCAGCACCACATAAAAATAAATAAATAAAATAAAAATATTGTGTCCAACTAAAAAAAAAGGAAAGTTTATCAGCTCTCCCTGCCCTGGGGCTTCAAATCCCTAGGCCTTTTTGTGCTTTGCTGCTGGTCCCTACCGGAAGGATGAAAGAATGAAGGAGCCAAAGGGTCAAAGATGCTCCAGCTCCCCACATGCCTGCAGGGCAAAGGTATAGACCAGGGTGGAGCATACCTGGGTTCTAGCCCCAGATCTGTCACTAACTCAGGACACGGCATCCCTTCTTCTCTGGCCATCGGTTTCCCAGCTGTGTTTTGGCATTACCTCTTGGAAGCAAGACCACTGGGCTCCATTCCAGGCTTACTGGCTCTGCTTTTTAGCCAGTTTTCCAGGAGACTCATGTAGAGTTAGTTTTGGAACTAAGGATCTAAATGGCCTTTGAGGTCCCACTTGGAGTGAATAGGGTCCTTGGAGATCTCACCCACTCCTTTCCCCAGCCTCCTATTTCCAAATGCTTCTTCAAATCCACCCAAATGATTGCACTTTCCCTTTAATGATTCTATCTTCCTGAGCTGCAGCTGCTGGGCCTTCCCCATGCCAAGTGCCCTGCCTCCTGTTTCTACCTGTTGAAACACCCCTGGTTTGTGAAGCTCCTCCTTTAGGAAGCACCTTTAAACTGCCCAGTTGGAATTTCCTTCTCCCTCCCCTAGGTTCCCACAAACCCTGGTTGTCCATTTTTTATAGCCCAGATTGTCCTGAGTGACGGTTCCTAAAAGTGGCACAGTGCACCTACTCCATCCCCCACGCCCCCACCCCACAGGACTGGGAACCCCTGGAGGTTGGGAATCAAATCTCACCATAGATCTCCTGCCGCCTGATTCTAGACAAATTCACACTCCCTTCTCAACCCTGAATGCTCAAGGAGAAAAGACAGGGAGCCAGGGCCTGGTAAGACAGAACCAAATGGTGCCAAACACAGGCAACTGGGAGCAGAGAAACTGGGCCATTTCCTTCCATAAGCCAAAGAAATGGAATGATCCCCCTAGACAGTTTTGAGGGTTTGCACTTCAGAAAATATCCCCTTCTGTGCCTGGGTTGGGCTTACTGGGGCTTGTAGGCGTAAGCCCTTCTGGACAACAGTTTCCTAGTCCATTCAGTGTCCCCTTCAGGGATTTCTAGCAAGGAGGTGACACAGGGTTGTAATGTGCTCTGCATTCAGCTGTCAGATGGGGCACAAAGAAAAGGACATTAAACACCTCCCACCCCACCCTTGACCAATAAGTAGAAAGGGCTCTGGATGCTGTGGTTCAATTTTGAGGGTTCCCCAGTTTTCTGTTTCTGCCTCTGGCACACCTGAGGTTTATGCAGTTTTCAGGAAGGATGTGGTGGAGTGGCCATAGGAAGGGTTAATTGTTTAGGCCCTGACCCCACTGGCAGGGGCACTTCTGCAGCCCCTCCCCCTGCACCAATGTACACTCACCTAATCAGCAAGATATAAGAAATCCCCCTCGGAGACATAAAGAACCTGGGGCTCAGAGAGACCAGATAACTCCACAGCATTACACAAACGGGAAGTTGTAGAACAGGATCAAGGTCAGGTCTATCCAGCTCCCAAATATCTTTCTAACCAGCCTCGCCCAGAACAAAGCTTCCAACAAAACCTGTTTCAGCTGCAGGGTCTCTGAGGTTCCTTCCATTTCTAACAGGGCATCACCAGTGGGATCCCTTTTCTGTGGGCTGCCTGCTTGGGGACTTTCCAAGTATGCCCTTCTTTGTCAGAAAACCAAGAGCATCCTGGCCCCTTTTATATGCTCTACTGTATTTTATTGTGCATATTTATCTCATTGTGCATTTTATTACACAGACAGGGATGAAAACTCCAGTTAGTCACGGCCCTTGAGGTGGCATCCATTCTCCCATGTCTGGGCTCAGACTGAGTCTCCATCTGGTCTGGTCTGCCTACAGCTTCTATGCCACGTGCTCAGCATGTCATGGAGTCCCCTGCCTGGTCACTGTGCCAGCAGTCCCCAGCACCATTTGCTTGCCCATCTCATGCTGTTGACATTTAGGCTTCCGGGGACACTCACTTCTTGTTATTCCTTGGAGACAATCACGGAAATCCCAAGTAAAGAATGACCTGTGCCGGGCCCTGTCATTCTAGTGACTAAGGAGGCCGAGGCAGAAGGATCCCAAGTTCCAAGCCAGTCTGCTGAGGGAGACCCTGTTTCAAAATAAATATAAAAAGAACTGGGAAAGTATCTCAGTGGTAAATTGTCCCTGGGTCCAATTCCCAGTACCAAAAAAAAAAAAAAAAAAAAGAGAGAGAGAGAGAGAGAGAGAAAGAAAGCTCCCTGCTGGGTGCTGGGTCATACCCTCTCCTTTTACATCATAAAATATCAAGCTGGTGACCTGAGACTAAGTAGGGAAGAAGACAGAGAAGGCAGAGTGTAGATTGATAATAACTACATTTTCCACTCATAGTTGATAGAATAAAGACTTTCACTTCCTCCTCAAAATCATGGCACCTTTACCCTGGGTTGCACTGGGCTTGACTGTGAGCTCTGGGAAGCCAGTGCATAGCCTGCTGTGTACCCCTGCCCTAAGCCCAACCCAAGGCCTGGCACAAAACAGAGACTCAAATAATCCAAGGCACAGGGTAGGGGGCAGGGCTGTGACGTGTGGGCTGCACCTCTGGATACAAGCTCATTAATGGCATCTGCATTCCCTTCAGCCATTGCTTCTCTGTTCCCATCAAAGCCCCTAAACTCACCCTGTGTCTCTCACCAGTTTCTTCTGCAGGAACAAGAGTCTGTCAATCCTACCTGCCTGCAGGGAAGTTTACAATGCCCTTCCTGCTGTCATTGAACTTTCACCAGTCCCAAGGCGCCTACTGCTCTTTACCCTGTTTTCTTGAAGGTGACCTTGTGTCTCCATGAGGCCTGTTTTCTCATCCAGCACCCTGCTTGCTCTTTGTGACTTTTGGCAAGTCCTGCACCACTTTGTGCACCTTTGGTCAGACAGAATGAACCAAGACTTTAGTGCACAACACAAGGTAAGCAGGGGAGAGACCTCAGCATGGTGACCCACCCAATAAACGGAATACTCAGCCTATGGCTCAGCACAGCCTTCCCTGGCTGAGTGGCCGGCAAGGTGGTGGTCAGTATAGGAGAGTGCTCAGTGCAGCCCATGCCCACCCTTGTTGCCTAATATCAGAGTCCAGCTGCCCTTGGAAACCCTGGAAACAATGGGAAATTCATCCAAAAATGGAGACGGCTACAGCTAAAGCTGTGCGGTCCGCTTGCTGCTATTTCTGAAGAGCCCAGTGTGGTGACTCTGAGCTGTAATTAAGTTCACCTATAATTTTATAAGTGAGAGTAGGCTGACATGTGAGAGAGTAATTAAGTCTCACTGAGAGCAGCACAAGGTATTTCTGGGCCCTGACGTCTCCCAGGCTTTGTCCTGTTCACACCCCTCTCGGACAGCTCTGTAGATGGGGAGGCAGGTGGTGCCCAGCTCAGTCCTGGGAATGCTTCTTTCCCCCGCTGTTCTCACTCTGAGGTCCTCCATCAGGGTTGAGGCCACTAGGCGATCCCACAGATGCTGCTGACACTTGTGCCTTGAGAGACAGGAAAGTCTGGGCCCGTCTCTCTCTCTCTGTGTCTCTTTTTAAAATATGTTTAGTTGTAGATGGACACAGTACCTTTATTTTGTTTATTTTTTTATGTGGTGCTGGGGACTGAACCTAGTGCCTCACACGTGCTAGGCAAGCACTCTAACCACAGAGCCATAACCCCAGCCCTGGGCCTCTCTTTCACAGGACTCTCTGCAATGCTGAGTAGTAGGAGGGAGTTGTTCTTCATCCTCTCACCCCAATGCTCCTTCACCGAGCTGAGTCCAACCCAGCTCTTGGGGAGACTGAGGCAACCCAGGGGTACTGGAAGGGGTCTGTGTTAGTCATGATCAAAGTGACTGACAAGAACAATTCAGAGGAGGAAAAGTTTATTTGGGCTTATGTTTCAGAGGTTTAGTCCATGGTCCGCTGACTCCATTGCTCTGGGCCCAATTGAGGCAGATGTAGTGGCAGAAGGACGTGGTGGAGGAGCACCAGCTCATGCTCTGCTCATGATGGCCAGGAAGCAGAGGGAGGGGCCACAGGGAAGTTGAATCCTTCTAAGGCAGCCTCTAGAGACCTACCTCCTCCAACCATGCTTCACACTGCCTACGGTCACCACCCCATCAGTCCACTCAAACTAGGATGAGCTGATTAGGTTACAGCTCTCATAATTCAATCATTTCACCCTGAATATCCCTGCATGAACACAGGAGCTGTGGGGGGACACCTCATATCCAAACCATTACTGGGGCCCTAGAGATAGAAACCAAAAGGACAGGTTTATGTCTTGGTTTTCCCTTTTTCTGGCTCTGTAATCTCAGGTAAATCATTTCATCTTCCTGAGGCTCAGTTTCCTTATCTGTAAAATAGGAATAATGATCCTTCCTAAATCCTAAACTACTTATAATGGAATGAAAGATTTGTGCCAATGCATCCATTTAATTGGTTACATGCATGTGAGGAGTTGTCAGTATTAAAACCTGTCTCAAAGGTCTTGGCTGATAAGGGGACAAGAACATCCTGTGTCATCAAGAACACAGGAGGAGGGTGGGATACTCATAGCCGATATCTTCTGTTTGGGTAGAGGGTGTATGGAAAGCTTGTCAAATGAGGTTCTTGAGCATGATAGTCATTTCCAAACATCCAGAGAGAGCTATTTGAGAAGATTTACATTGTTCTCTGGAGGTCTGAGTCAGAGCCAGGTGTCAAAGGGGTTAAGTTAGTTGAGTAGATTTGGCCTTGGTCTTTGGATACACTTTTCTGAATCAAGGAAATGCTTTCTCAGGAAGTAATGAGCCACTTGTCACTGGAGGGCCTCAAGCCCCGGCCCGCAGGCTCCTCATCCAGGAGCCTGGGAGCCAGGCTTGAGGATGGCCGGGTCCCTTTTGATTCTCTGAGGTTGTGAGGGTTACAGCCACCTCTCTTAGCCCTTGACCCTGGTCGTAGTCCCTAGTTCTGGGACCAATAGTTCCTCACTCTGTGCTTCTGAAATCACCATTCACAAATCATTGTTCCTGGGTGCCTGCACACACCAGAGAAGCCCCGTATGCCCTGGGTTATTTCGCCTCCATCAGTGCCCCAGAGGGCTGTGCAGCTCTTTGAAAAGAACCAACCACTGCAGGTCTCAGGCTCTGCTCATGTGGCCCTTGAGCCCTTTGAGGGCAGCTCCCAGATAGGGCTTTTGGTATTCCTAGGGCTGCCTTCAGAAGCCCCTTTGAGAACAGTTTTAGCTCAGCCAAGGCAGATTGTCTTGGTGGGCTCCTCTGGCACATGGTCTCCCAGGAAGCTGCACTCAGGGCCCAAAGGGGGCAGGGAAGAAGGAGCTGGCCCGCGTGGTCGTACTCTGTGGTTGTTACTGTGCATAGG
This sequence comes from Callospermophilus lateralis, assembly GCF_048772815.1. Classification (NCBI taxonomy): domain Eukaryota; kingdom Metazoa; phylum Chordata; class Mammalia; order Rodentia; family Sciuridae; genus Callospermophilus; species Callospermophilus lateralis. Next base: position 51,469,482 of record NC_135314.1, on the reverse strand, counting down.
CTTAAAGATTCCTCTGTTACATAATTGAGGTATTTTTTCCCCTCCTTATTTTAGATCCTGGTACCATCTGCCTGGCTTTTCATGCATCACTAGCTCTGGGCTGGAGGTTAGACAGATCTGGCTTGGCCACGGGCTCTATCACTCCCGTGCTGAGAGACTTGGGAAAGCCTGTTCCCTTATCTGTGAAATAAGCCTGTGATCCCACCCTGCCTGCTTGCCAGGGCACTGTGAGCATCAGGTGAGAAGAGGCAGCAAACTGACTGGGTGTCGCGCCCAGCGCTACACACACAAGCCTGGTTGCTATCTAGCTGCCCAAGCCTGGGAGCCTCACATGGGTACCTGCACCAGACTGGGCTGTTTGAAATACAGAAAGTGAGTAGACCTCAAAAGTGGGGGGTCTTTGGCAGACTCTCTTCCATGGGTGGCAAAGGTGTGGCCCAGCACCTCGTGATAGACAGGACCAGGCCAGACTGTCGCCAGCTCACACAACTTAACATGCACTCAGTTACAAGGCACTGTCCGGAACATCTTGCAAAAAGTTCTTTTCAGCCTCTAGCCAACAGAGGAGGGTCCACAATGGCTGCAGCACAGACCCTAGGTCCCAGCAGAGGTCCTGTGAACAGGCTGAGA